>NC_082687.1:42360316-42699245 GCF_949987515.2 Delphinus delphis | reverse complement strand
TTGGACAAATTACTTAAACTGTAATTGAGGGTTGTTGTGAGGATTAGCTGAGTTAATAAATGTAAAACATTTAGAGCAGTGGTTAATGAACTATTAAATTGTGTCAGCTATAACTTTAATCTGTTGAAAATTGATCATTTATGTATAAATTATGAGGTAATAACACTCTTATAACCAAAATATTCAATTAACTGGAGCACCCACAATCCATCTAGATAAATGAGAATTTGCTGATTTGTTTTTTACCTTTACATATAACAGTGGAATCATTAGAAATATTAGGAAAAATACCTCTAAAATGGTTTTGTAAATCAACTTGTGAGTATAATGGAGGCATACATATTGTCAGTATATTAGCAAACGTGACTGAACTTAAGAAAATTTACTTTATTCTTATCCATATAGTTACACAGACTTCTGTTGTGGTTTGTGAAATTTTCATGCAGATAATACATAAATTTAAGCATTTAACCATTGCCTCTTTCATTCTTCTCTACTCTCTAGATACTATTTCTACTGATTTACTATTATTATACATGCTCCTTGTCATCTTTATTCATATACTTGATCTCTAAATAATTTCAAGGAACAATACTATGTCAGAGTACTATTAAATTCCAGATGACCTTGACAAATTGAGAATAGTCAAACTTACAGAAAATGTGATATAAAGAAATGAGTGTTGCCATGTTTGAGAATTTACTATATTATCACTTAATTTTTGCAGTCATCCCATTATTATCATTTCCATTTTATAGATAAAAGAAACTAAGGTACAGAGAAGCAAAACTTTACATTTTCATTACTAAAATCTTCATTTTGGGAACACAAACAGAAACTTCAGGGTGCAGTGTTTAAGTTAAAGAAATTTTGAGAATGTCGTATGTTATAGATGATATTAAAAAATACAAAAATAACACTTGCAAGTTTTCACTATACTCTGTATCTCTAATGCTTATCAGAGTGCAGTTTTTGTCACCACACATTTAAAAAAAAAAAAGAACCACAAACCTTCAGAGGAAATTGATGTAAGTAAGGTCTTCCCACTGAATTATAATGCTTCACAAAATCAGGGACTATATCTCTTTAGTTCATAAAATAAGTGATTTTAAATTAAAGCAAAAATACTTCTAGCAAATAATCTTTGAATACCTATTCAGAGCATGGTAATGTGCTAAAAGCTCTGAGAATACAAACAAATGTAAGAATCCTATAACATACTTGGGGAGAACTATAATAATTAATAACATGTAAAATAATAATAAATCAGATATAAGAAGGAGGTCTTAAATGCCAGAACAGTAAACTACTAAATAGCAACTGAGGGAGGTTGTGGACTCACTTCTCTTTGCACATTCTTAAAAATGAGGTAAGTCAAATCATGCTGATCGATTTAATGATTGAAAATGCCCAATTTCTTGAATATATTCTATGTGCCAGTCATTGATGAGCACACTGCCAATGTTATCATTTAACATCAAGTCCTGTTAAAGAGGTTAATTCATAATTCCGCATCTTCTACCTCTGTTTATGTTTTCAGAAAAAGACCCTTTGCTTGCTTTCTAAAACCGTGTTACTAAACTTTAGTCCATTAGGTATTTATTGAACATCTACTATGTAGCAGGCCCTGTGCTAGGGTCTGGAGTTGTAAAGATGTCCTTGAAAAACTTTCTTATGGCAGTCAGATACAGAACCAAAATATAATGTGAAAATACTAAGGAATTTACAAAGAGAGGTTCATTCAACAAATTTTATTGAACTCCTATCATGAACCTGGCAGTGTTCTAGAGGTGTACCACTGGAGATACATTACAAGAAAAACCAGCAAAAATCCCTGCCCTGTGGAGTTCATTTTCCAGTGCAATTGGACCTGCAATGAAGAGATAATTAATTCCAGTGATTGAGAAGAGTCAGTAGAAACTACAGAAGGCCTGGACATTTAGGGTAGGCTTTGAAGGATGAACTGGAATTTGCTGGGTTAACAAGGAGGTGTCAGACATCACTAAAGGAAGTTGAAGGCTTTCAAAGGTCCTGAGGGAGACAGGGCTTCCAAGGTATCTGTTCACACACAGCACTCACTTCCTCTTAGATGATAATATATTAAGAAAATCTAAAACCTATTAGATGGTAGAAAATGCCAGAATATCTCTAGGGTGTATCTTGTTGATTTTTAATCATCTGAAGACATCATTTTCTCTGTTAATAATTGTAAAAGTGTAGGCTGAATCATATTAAGTATGCTTTGAAGATAAGAAAGAATTACCCTGGGACCTACTCATGAGGTGTCAAACTTGTCAACTGAAGGAAGGCTGGCGGTTTATAGAAGTAAAGTTGTGCTTCTTCTCTTAGAAGTAAATTATCCCCCTTAAACAGGGTTCTCTATTTTAAAGACTGATTTTTTTGTTTAAATATATAAACTGGGACTTCCCTGGTGGTGCAGTGGTTAAGAATCCACCTGCCAACGCAGGGGACATGGGTTTGATCCCCGGTTCAGGAAGATCCCACATGCCGCGGAGCAACTAAGCCCCCGGGCCACAACTACTGAGCCTGCGCTCTAGAGCCCGCAAGCCACAACCACTGAGCCCACGTGCTACAACTACTGAAGTCCGCACACTGCGACTGCAACTACTGAAGCCCACGCTCCTAAAGCCCGTGCTCCGCAACAAGAGAAGCCACCGCAATGAGAAGCCCACGCAACGCAGCGAAGAGTAGCCCCCACTCGCTGCAACTAGAGAAAGGCCGCGTGCAACAAAGACCCATCGCAGCCAAAAAAAAAAAAAATTAAAATAAAAAAAATGTAAACTTTTTTATAATGCGGGTGATGAATAAATATAAAACACTTTGGTCCTCCATTTTGCCTACAGATAAAGCCAAATATTTTAAAGAAAAGTTATCTTTACAGTGAAATGTATGTATGCTGTAAATGCATAACCATCTCACGAATCAAAACATAGAATTACATTGCAGTTTTTGGAGTTAATTTGGTTTAAATTCAAAATTAGTAAATATGCCTGCCAGTTGTGAAGTAACTAATAGATATTGAACTACACAATAACATGCACATTTTAGGTTGTGCTCGTCACAAAGAAGCACCAGAGAAAAATCAGAAAGCATTTGAGATATTTATTTCATCCTTCAAAAAATTCAGTGACTCAGGTACAATACATAAAATGATTTAATTTTTAATGAAAAGACTTTAGTAGGAAAATACACTCTTAAAATCTGATCTTTAATAAAGGTCCCTGGGTATCAATCCTAGGTTATGGCACAATGAACTGAAAAGATGCTGTTCTTTTGTTCTAAGTGGTTTAAAGAAGGGCTTTCACATTGAATAAACATGACAAAGATCATGCATTAAAAAAAAATTCTGATAGTAATTTATTATATTCTCCTGACAAATAACAGTTTTCAGACATTTCAAAACTTACGTGCTAGGGAGCCTCAGTTCAGTAATGGTGGATCTTGGAGTTAAAATGAAAACATAACCCATTTCATTGTGTCATAATTAAAAGTCACGGTTGAGGGGAGGAGGTGGGTGGGGCGACCTCATTGGCTGAATCGCCCTATTTCAAAAATTTGCGTGCAGACGTCACAAACAGGAAAAACCAGGAAGAGAACCTGCCTATGGACTGTGAGCAATTTAAACCCTGTTAGTCAAGAGCAAAGAAAACAAAGGGGGACATAAGCATTTAATTTTTTAATATGGAACTTTTAAAAATATTATGCATAAATTAAAGGATTCCGTATATAAATATTCAAAAGTTCACAAGATTATATTTCAGTATTTCCATTTTGATACTGAAATACTGAGTCAAACCAATTAATTTGGCTGTTAAAATTTTCTAAGATCCATATGTTTATCATTATGACAAAACCAGATTCGCCGGTTACTAATCACAATTCTGTTTGAAGAAGGAATTTGGCATTCATAGATCATAATATGCTGCTACCTTGGATGACCTTTGTGAAGGCATTTGCATGCACAACGGTGGAAGCATTAGTTTAACATGAAATACCAAACATAGTGATGTGTTGTCAGTCTGTATCTTAAGTTATTTTCCTGCAGAACAGCACTGTGATTTCATGAAAAAAAATTGTTAAACTTAATTCTGAATTCAAATGTATACTCCACATTACTCTAAAATACATTGTTAATTCTGACGTGCAGGGAAGTTATTGAGTTTTGTGAAGTAAAGATCTTTGATTTCAGTATATGTTATGTGGTCAACCCTACTGCCTTTGCACTGAGTATGTAGTGATCCTTTTCTCTCTTTCCATAAAATAAGCATTACAAAAGCTGCTAACCTGTCACTTCATGTGCTGCACATGTTAGACATTAACTAATATGATTTTTCAAGCATCTTTTACATGTGACACATTTAGGACTAAATGCTTGCAAGAGTCTTGATTCTAAGAGCCACAATTATAGGTTAGAGCCCACTCTCCCTTTTTATTTGTGGTTAAGTTTTAATGTGGTCACGGTACATAGTCACAGGATTTACAATCAGATGGATTAGCCACTAACTTATGCCTCACATAAGCATTATAAATTCATACGCATACCTTCCAGATGCAGGGAAAATGCAAAGACATTTTCATAATGGATTATTCAGACCATTTTGAGTGGGGGGGAGAAAAACAATCCAAAGCAAAAACAGCTTTTACATATGGCATCCATAGCTGTAAGACTCACTATTTTGCAGAAAATGCTCAGATGAAGCAAAAATGTCCTGACAAAGACCAAAAAAAAAAAAAAAAATTAACCCAACAAACTATTTATAGCTATAGCTCAAGCTGTCAAATTTAGAGTAAACCTTTTGCCTCTAACCACATTTGCTGCAGAATTCTGACTAATTGCAGGCTACTCCTGCTTTGCATGGATACATCTGTACCGTGGCACACCCTGTAATTATATGGGAAGGGATCACTCATGGTTTTGTTGATAGTGTATTATAGCTAAATCCTTTGGGTGGAAACAGGAGGATTGCATTGTTTCGATCTAGGTGCAACTTTTAAGGAAGTAAAATTGTCCACAGAATAAACTATGCAAGTGTTCTACGATAATGTTTCATACTTTTTCTTAACTGCATAGAGAGAATCTTTAAATTCTATGAAAGAGAAAGAGAGAAGGGGAATGAGAGATCTCTACACAGCCAGGATTATTCCCTCCAAGTGTATATTTGAAATGAGTCAATTACCACCGCCCTAGTTCAGACCCTTATTTGTTCTTGACTGTTGATTGCAAGGATTCTTAGTGCAAATGTCTCCTAACGGATTGCATCAAGATCCTCATTCTTCAGTCTTTCCCGGACACTAACCATTGGCACAATCTTCCCATTTCCTTGTTTCTATCATGTTATGCATCCTGCCAAAAACTTCAGTGACTCTGTTCCTTGCAGAACTTCCCATACCTGGCTTTCACAAACTTCCAAATCTGTTCCCAAACTCCTCTTCTTGGTGTATCCCTTCCTATAGGGCTACATCAATATTGTGTTTGGAAATGTCCATGGTCTACTGAATTCAGATTGTCCATATCTGAGGTCTAGTCACATTACTGACCAGCTGCATGACTGGGGGCCAGTGATGTAACAACTCGGGGTCTCAATATCTTCATCTAAGTGGCTCTAATAATCTCATCCACATTTTAGGGTCTTGGTGAAAAGCCATCAGTTTGTGGTAATTTGTTATGATAGCCTCAGGAAGCCAATATGTAGGCATCATTTTATCCATCTTTCAAGTCTCTGTTCAATTCCTCCCTATGTGGTGAAACCTTCTCTAATTAAATCACTCCAGCCTGACACAAACGCTTTCTGTTCTGAACCTTCACTGAAAGGCCATCAGCCCTACTCATTTGGTTCCTATCTTGTCTTCCCTTTTTGCCTTTGCACATGAAGGACTATAAACCTTATAAGGTTGAAATCTTATCCCCACACATTTTTATACTCCTTAGAGCAATTTTAATGCCATAGGCTGTGATAAATGTTAATTGATTGATCACCTCTGAACTTTATGAATAATATGATTCTGTAAATTTATTGAAAAATCTGCCATTCAAAACAATTCATTTAAATTGCAATCATCTTTTATCAAGATATTGTTAGTATACAAATTATATATTTAAAATATGCAAAATGTATATTTAAGTACCTTTTCAGTGATACATGTCACATTGATAGCCAGAAGCATATGTATCCATCATCAATTGCAAAAAATATGATATATTCCCAAAACAAATACAAATATTATATATAATATATGGCCATCACGGTGTAACTATTCTTTAACATATGACTTAATTGTATACATTGTGATCAGCTATGATAATAATTTGTTTCTCATGTAAATTCTTCAGATGAAAATGTTTGCATGCTTGAAAACATGTAATCCAAATTTGCTATCTAAGTTAATATGACAGATGTATTAGTGACTGTTTCATTGAGTTGTACATAGTTAGTGCTTCAAAGACCGTAACTAAGGCCATGGGTTTTATCTCCTTATGGCCTACTTAGTTTTGCAGCTACAGACTGTCCCCTTTACCACAGCTGGCTGACTCAAAAATTTGTGACACTGGGTCAGGTGTGTCCACTTTGTGTTCAAAGGGCAGTGAGTTGAGAAGCTACACTACTGGAGAGCTGGTTGTAAAGGGCATCAAAGATTGAAGATAAGGCATCTGGCACTTCAGACTTGAGAGGTTAATCTTGGTGTAAACTGAAGGCCCAGAGCCAAAATTGGATGAAAAGGAGAGCAGGTGTAAAAGCAGAACAAAACACAAAGGCAGAAATTTGGAAAGAATCAGGGAATCAAGAAAAGCTAGAATAAGGCAGGATTATGGGAGGTCATAAATATGTAAAAATGCAATGTATGAAGTAGCTGAAGAACAACTAAGTTATGTGAAAGGGGATTGCAATAGCAGCCACATAGTTTCAACAGTGGGAGATAAAGTCTCTTTTTAATGAGTCAGTAATGTATTTATACATTCCAAAATTCCAAAAGTTAAGCTTGTAAAAGTGGCGACTAGGTTGTGTCTATCGTCTATACCCAGTAAGCTGAGTTGACCAATGAGTCATAGCTGGAAGGAACGGTTTTCCGATTGCCTTGATTTTTTTTTTTTTTTTTTTTTTTTTGCTTCAGCATTTATTGATCATCTGTTAGGTGCCATAAGCTTCTCTGCACACATAGTTCCTACCTCCCACAAGATTGCAGAGGTGGTTGGATGTACTGACGCTATTAAAGTACAGGTGACAAATGTTTTGATAGAAATTTGTATGTAGTGGGATTACATATTACATAAAAGAGTCCCCTCCTTTGTTTTGGAATTCAGCAAGGAAAGCTTCCAAGATGAAATGGCACTTAAACTGAAGAAAGAGGCTCTAAAAAGTGGTGGAAGCACTAAAATTTATCATGAAAAGTAGCTTGCATTTATTCCATTTATTTAGTTAGTAAGTACTTATTGAACCACCTACTATTTTCAAGGCACTGCAGAGAGCTTGATAAACCTTTAGAGCTTTACAATCTAATCTGGACCTTGCAGTCCAGTGCAGACAACTAATATGGTCAAATTAGCAGGAATAGTTTTTACATTGCTTTCAAACCAATAAAACATTCACCTAGGAAAAATAGAGCACTTGTGTTTAAAATGGAATGGCTACAGAGGAAACACTTTGGTTAATCATAATTTGCATGAACAATTTTCAGATCACTTTATACTAAAGACTGGCTACAATATGGTTGAGACTTCTATATTAATCATTACAATGTATGTTGGTTCCATATTTCACATTGGGTCTAACAATATCATTAATATATTTATTTACAAGCATACCCATTAAAGTCTGCAGACATTTCTTTAAGAGATTATTGACTTTTCACATGAAGTGTTATTTTCTATTTTAGTGTTCTATTAACTTTCACAAAATGTTAAATTAGAGGAAAAAACTGTTGCTTTAAAACTTTAAAATATTTTAACTGAACACTTTAATATAAGACTAATATGAAAACCTCTCATCACATATTAAATTATAGGATCCATATAAATGCTTATTCTACCTGTATTCACAGATGTTGATATGCAAGTAAAAATCCACATGCTTAAAGTACACTTATTAACACAGAAGAAAACTTTTGTCATTAAATAGATGAGGCAAATTATTATACTGGGTCTTTGACATAAACTGAGAAGCAGTTTTCTATCACTCAACAACTAGATTTATGAAAGGCAGGTTTCCATGAACAAAGGAATATTTCTGGATTTTAAAGGTTTATTCTTAAAACTATATTAAATTCTTCAAATGATTTTTTTGTGCAAATCAAGGAGCATTGTATATAGGATAGCAAGCAATGAGGCAAAGTGGCTCTCTATATGTATTTACAGGAAGGACATCTTTTTATCCTAGTATATTTATTGGCAGTAGGTATCTGTTCCAAATAATAAGTCTTCTGGGCTTGTCAATAAAACCTATGGCTCATCAACTAAATCTGTACCAAATGAGGCAGAACTTACATGAATCAAGACTTTGATTTAATTCACACAGAATTCAGAAGTTTAGGAAACTGGAGTTTACTTAAACATCTATTGGGTGGGGAGGGGGTATGTGGAGTAGCCATAATGGGTTTATGAAACTAACAAATAAATTAAAATAACATCATCACTCTGACAAAAATCATTGTCAGAAATATATGTATAGATATGAAGCCAAACCCAATGCAGCCAAAAATTTGGTATAATTTCTTACCCAGAAAAAAAAAATCAAATTTGAAGGAGTATTGGAAAAGTCCTTAGCTTATTGTAAAATCGGTCTGGTCACTTTGTCTGAATTTATTTTCATTGCTAAGTAAAGATAGGTTGCATTTGATCGTGTTTATTTTCTCTTTTCTAATTATGTTTTTAAAAGTTGGTGTACATTATTCTACATATTACAATCTGATGTGACTGCATATATGTTAGCTATCTCTCAAAAGTACTGGCAAGTTTTATTTAGCACAACTATTATTCTTTCTCTGTCTTTCGTCATTGCACTATCCCAGAACTTTAAGAAGCAGAATTCTACTGCTCAAAGATTTGTGAAGTGTGTTTGAATAAGTTGAATTCAATTACACTTCATCACTTCCCTTAAACAAGTGAGCTAATGATGTTCTTTCCTTTTAAAATGTTGTTGAGACATCCACACATGTTCCTCAGGAACCCCCAAACTTGTTAAAAGCATGTGCCTGTTTCATGCTCTGGAAGTGTACTTGATGTTGGCATTTGGTATCAAACCCAGATGGACATGAGTGTCATCATGTCATTAGTAAACCCATAGAGAGGCATTTTTTTCATGTTTATAGTGGATTTTGAAGGCCTTTAGATAGTTTCAACGAAAGGGGAATACTTGAGCCAGAACACACATTCCACAGAAAAATATGCAAGAAATCAACTCCCCAGTGAGTTTTGTGTTCATATGATTTTTTCCTAAGATTCTTTGTAATTTGGGAGTCATTTTAACGTCTCCAACTAGTTTAAGCTCTACATGCATGAGTTAAAATACTTCCTTGGAGTATTTAGAAAATAGAGTTCTTTTTACTTGCTTTCAGCTATTAATTTAAAATGAAGATTTAAAAAAATCTTCATTTTCTTTCTTAACAAATTAAACAGCTTGGCTGAGAGGAAGTCCCTAGTGAATATTGACGCTAGAAAAATAAGCCGGGCAAAGTCTGAGGTAACCTCTTATCTGCATAAGGACAGTAAAGGAGAAAAAAATAAAATAAAGAATAAAATTTGCTCCTAGGATAAAGTTTGCATTGAAAATTCTGACCCAGGTATCAGGATAGTGCCCTGAGATACATAAAATCTAGAAGACATGCCACCCAAGACATATAAAATCTAGAAGACATGCCACCCATACATCTCAAATGGATACATGTTCTGGGCACACATGTATACATACACACACACAAACGTACACACACACACCAGTCAGAAGAAGTTGGCCAATGCAGTCAGCACCTACATTGCCCAAAGGCAAACTGGAATTATTGAGTACAAATATGAACAAATAAACAAACTTGCCAAACATTTGATGAAAACCAATAGCCAAAAAGAAGTGCCAAACTCAACGGAAGAATTAGCAACCAAACAGAGAAAAACTTTAAAATTGGCATTTAATGTACTTAGAGTTGAGAAGATATTGCATCTATAAAATAAAGTTAAGCTACTAAGAAAGAGAAATAAACCTTTGTAAAATTAAAACTATGATGTGGCAAATGCAGCAGATTTCCTTTCTCAACTCTGTTCCAACCCCTTTGTAACATTCCCTATTGCGTGCTAGAGACTGGGAAGTCTGTATTTCTCAAACTCCTTTCCCTCTAGGTATCTGCGTGGGACCTAGATGGATTCTTAAAAGGAGAATGCAATGTGTGAAGTTTGGAAGGCAGACGTGAACATGCTGAGGTGGAGGCCACACTTGAGCTGCTTTTGTTGTGTCTGCTGGCAAGTACAGTCAGGCAGGCATTTGGCTTTTCTGAGGCAGCTCTAGCAGAGTTCCAAATGTCTGTCCTCTGGCTTCAGGGGCATTCAGAAGCAGCATGTGACATCTGTTTACTGGTACATGTCATGGCTGAGGCTGCATGTTCTGTAGCCAGCAGAGATGTAACGTAATGACACCTTATCCCTGAGTTGGGACTGAGGCACTTAGACATGGAGCCAGCAGTTGTGGTGGCAGATTCTTCGCAACAGCACAAATAGCAGCCCTCAGCCTGGCCAGTTCTGTCATGCTCTGCGAGTTGTTTCAGGACTTCCCAATTATGGACTGCTCCTCCTGACCTTCAGATGATTTTGTAAACATCTAATTTAATCTATTAAATTTTTTCTACCTAATCTAGCCAGAGGGCAGCTGGAACCCTGATTGATATATGTGATAATCTAAATAATACAGCTTCATATATATATATGGGTTGAAGCACAAAATAGATGCATTTTGAAGACTGAGTTGATGAGCTGGAAGATCAAAATAATCTCTAAAATGTAACACAAAAGGAACTGGAGATGGAAAATGTGAAAGAAAAGCCAAAGCACAAAAGATAAATTTACGATTTCCACTATTTGTCTAATAGGAGTTCTAGAAGGATAGGACTGAGAAAATGCAAGGAAAGAAATAAACAAAGAAATAAAAGAAACTCCCAATATTGAAAATAATTTTCAGAGTCAGGTCTCAGAAAGTCACTAACTACAGACCCTTTCTTTTCTAGTTATATTTAATATATAAGAAGGTTGAAATAATAAACATGAAAAAACTCAAGAAAGAGGATGACATCAAACTAAATATATAATGGTATTAAGTGATGAGACATTTGTTTAAAAATTAATAAGATGGCAGGAAAAATAAGGTAGCAAACATTGCTTATCACAATAAATATTAATAACAATTATCTATTAAAATAGGTACTATAGCCATCAATTTGTTGTAAGCATACTGTGGAGCCCTAAAACGTTCTCCAAGTCAATCATAAAAATAAAATATAGCAAGTAGCAGAACAATGTGTAAACTGTGACCACAATTATGTTTGAATGTTGTGTATAGTACATATGATTAAATGTGAGTGCATAGGTAAAGGGTTAGAAAGGTATATGTCAAATTTTTAACATTGTTTCCCTCTGAGTAGGAATTGAACTAGGGTTGGGAGTGATGATGGAAAACTGCAGTGAATATTTTTTACCAATAAAATATTTTTACAATACTTGTAACATTAAAAATAAGAAATATTTTGCTACTTTCCAAAGATAATTGTATCAACAAAAGCATTTTGAAATCAGAAAAAAAATATTACAACATAATCATAAAACTCCTATCTGACAAACCATTTCTACAAAGACACTCATAAAGTCAATGAATTAGTAGAGTACATCAGAATTACAGAATAAGGTTTTTAAAAAGGACACCCTCTTTAGGATAATAATTCATATAAAATATATGCAGAATTTCCCCAGGAGCAACTCACCCTGCAAATGATTTGTGAAAGGTTGTGGATAAGATTCTTCCAAATTTAGAACCAATAATTAAACTATAAGAAAGATAAAATAAAATGTAGAATCTACATTAAGTCTGGAAAAAAAAATATCAGTGTACCTTTAGCAGTAAAGGAAAATGCATCCTTCTAATATAGAAAATGGTATAATGGGACTATTTCGATTTGAAAGCAGGTATCTTTTAGTACCATCACTTTTTTTCCCTGATACAATACAAATCAAGAAACCTTCTGGTATCAGTTTGTTTTCACAAGGAGATTTTTTTCAACTGTCAGCCAAGACAAATAATTTGGTCCTCATGTCAGTTATATACTCTGTGAAAATTAATAGATTGGAGTTTTGATATGCCTTTCATTCTTATGAATTGTGCTAATGTGAATCCATTCCCTTTCTTCTCATCAAGTGATGAGAATACATGGGATATAATATATAGTATATTAATATACAGACTGATATATAAATGATAATATAATTTACATGTATATATTCACAGTTTATATATTCTGTAAGTATTGATATATGAATAAATTAAAATTAATTGGCTTTAAAGTATTAATATGAATATACTAAAATTACATTACAAATCCAGCTACCTTAATGTGGTCTTCTTGACGCCAAAATACAAATTAGATTGCCTTGGTATTATTTTTTTATACCATCATGCAATTTTTCCTCACAGATCTTATCATAGATTCTAACTCTATATTCACCCATGTGGATATTTGTTTAATATAATAAAATATGTTTAATTCCACTAGACTAGAAACTTTATCAGTGATTCACATATAGGACAAATCTGACACGTAGTATGTAATTAAAATTATTTCTTGTTCAAAAACATTTTTATAGGTAGGTTCAAATATTTTTTCCCAAACTTTTTTTGCCTCTTAATTTTATCTGTGTCTTAAAATCAAGGTTTTAAAAAAACTTTTTATTATGGAATTTTTTTTTTTAATTTATGGCTTTGGTTGCATGTTCGTTATGTTCATCATCATCCCAACTTTCTTCTAGTGCTATTATTTTTCTTCTAGTGCTTACATAGTTTTCCTTTTATGTTTTAATCAGCTTTAATCAATATGTAATCTATTTTGATTTTAGAAAGTAATTTTTAAAAATTTTCTTTTGCTTGGGTCCAAATAGTTTGCCAGTTTTTTTCCAATAGCTTTTTATTGAATAAACTGTTCTTTTACCACTGTTTCAAAACACTACTTTTTCATATACTAAATTATTTTATATGTACTTATGTCTACTATATTATGTTTGGTTCCATTGCTCTATCTGACAACATCTTAGCTGGTAATAGAATATTAAAGTTCAACTGTAAATGCATCATTACTCTTCTCTTTAACATATCATTAGATTCTTTTACATTCTCTCAAGGAAATATAAGGAACTGTTGTATCAAGTCACCTTCACCCACCAAAAAAATAATCTAGATGTACAATAATTTGCTGAAATTGGAAAAAGGCAGATCAAAAAGAACTCTTAGAATAGAGATTTGGAGAGCCTTGGTAACACTTTGACATAAGGAACTAAAAACAATGACTTTCACATTAAAATGTGATGCAGATGTCATTATTTCACTGTGTATATCAAATCATGTTGTATACCTTAAGTACATATGATTTTTATTGAAACAAAAACAACAATAATGGGCTTCCCTGGTGGCGCAGTGGTAGGGAGTCCGCCTGCTGATGCAGAGGACACAGGTTCGTGCCCCGGTCCGGGAAGATCCCACATGCCACGGAGCGACTAGGCCCGTGAGCCATGGCCGCTGAGCCTGCGCGTCCGGAGCCTGTGCTCCGCAACGGGAGAGCCCACAATAGTGAGAGGCCCGCATACCGCAAAAAAAAAAACAAAAAAAAAAACAATAACAACAACCTAGTTGTCCCTGATTTTGGATTGGGAAATATTACCTGTAAAAACCTGTTCCTTCAAACCAAACAGGATAATATACTGTCCTGGCAAAATGGTGGCTGGTGAACTATCGCTTCTCTCTTCTTCTCCCCCTCCCTCAGGCTGCATATTGCCTATTTGAAATGCTGTCCTTTTACCCATTCTTTAAGATTTTTGCTTATTAAGTCATTATGGTATGATTCAATTGAATTAAATAAAACTCACAAAAAAATCTTAGGAAAAAAAAAAAAGAAAGAAAGGAAAGTAACACCTAAATTACTGGAGCACATTGAAGGGGAGGTAAGCTGAGAGGTTCTCTCTCAACAGAAAATAACCCAGGAGGGGAACGAAAATACTTTCACTTCATACTGTTACAAACCAGGTTTGGAAAGTGTATACATGTAACTCAGAGTGAGAAAAATGACTGCTTATATGAATTGGAGGACACGTGCAATACAAGGAGAACTGGAGGAATGTGATTTTCGTTGACTTAGGTATATTAGGAAGTCATCGTATATGAAACTGATTTCATGTGTGGCAAGAGAAAGCTGAAAATAATAACATTTGAGCAGTCAGTCCTCAGCTAGGAGAAGAAGCTGTGTAGGATTTATGAGGGCTTCAAGTATGTGAGAAAAATTTCAGAGAGTAAAAACTGTCTGTGGGCTTCAGAAAAGTCACAGGAGGTCTTTAGAAGAGCCTTGGTGTAAAAATACTGACGAAAGGCAAGCCACATCAGGGAGTGCAGGCAGCCTAAGACTTACGGTTAGGAGTGTTAAGAGTGTGTTAGTTGAAAAAAGAGATCAAACCACCTGGTAGATTTTGGAGACTGTTGAGAATGGCTTCACACAAAAGTTGTACTAATGAACCAACCAAGTCCACAAGAAATAAGTTTCCAGGTCAAGTAATCCAGGGAAGTGGTCAGAATTAACTTGATGTCTAGACAAATAAAAAGAAAAAGAAAGCAGCTAACTGGTATAGAGGAGGAAATTGCTGTAACTTACAATCATAATAAGGATAAGTAAAAGAACAATAGAATTATTCATTTCCAGGATACAGGAATGATGTCTGTGAACACTGACCTTAATCATTTCTTTTCTATTTACCCAAACTAAAAAAAGTCTATTGGGAAACATCCCAACTCATAAAATCTAAAAAAGCTTTTGGCTTGAGTAAGTACTATGAGAGTCTTAATATAAAACTGACAAAAACAAATACAAGTGTTGTCAACACCAGGCTCCTACTATTTTAGAGACCTTTTAAAAGGCTTCATTCTCATGGACAGTCAAACTGTGATGAGTTTTCCTAAGACTAACTCGAAAGTCTAACTAGCCAAAGTTCTTGAGAACCAGCTGAAAATTTTCAGAAAGTAGCTTTTCTTTCTTCCTTCCTTTCTCTCTCCCTTCCTCCCTCTCTCCTTTTTTTCTTTCCTTCCTTCTTTCTTTTCTTTTTTTCCTTTTTTTCTTTTTTTGGCCTCCAGACAATTTGAGAAGTGATAAGAGAATTACAGATAAACGTGTCTGTATCACAGTAGCCGAAAGAAATGTTAGTAATATAATAAAGTTTGAAATAAATGATGCTTTCCCTGACTTCTAAACACTTCTTTAGTAGCATGTGGATTTACACTTTAGTAAATTTCCATTTTAAGAAATATAGACAGGTATATGATCACTATAACATCTTATACGATAACACTAAAGATTTATGGTGATATATTAGGGTTCTTTTTTCACATATCTCTAAGTAGCCTAAAGACCACATATGGATGCATTCATTCAGTTATTGAACAAATATTTATTGAAATTGTACTATATGAAGGACTGTTCCAGACCCAGGGGAAACAAGAGGGAAACAACAAAAAACTCTAACCTCGTGAAACTTGAATAAGAGATCAGACCAAAGCTAGAGATTAATGAGAACGGGATCGGATCAGGAGATAAATACCAGAGCGTTAATAAAGAAATATGCAGCTACAATTTGTAGAACAAGCAGTTGGGGGCAGTGTGTTTGAGAAACAGCAAGAAGGCCATTGCTGCTGGAGCAGACTAAGGGCAAGAGTCGGGCAGGACATGAGGTGGGAGAGAGTGAGGTGCCAGCCTTAGAGGTGTAGCTCAGTTTTAGGCAGAGGGGCGACGTGATCTGACTCATGTTTTTAAAGGGTACCTGTGGACGCAATGGATCAGTGTGGTGGGTGGGCAGAGAAGGGGCTGGAAAGACACCATCATTCTCTTTGTTTCACTTTGCCTTGCCGGGCACATTGCCTGGCACACATTGATGGTTCAGTCAGTGTTCACTGAGTGAGTAAATGAATGAATGGAGATATTTATGACTGATGATAGATTTTATGAATATAAGAAATAGCAACTTCTCAAGCAATATAAGCTGCCATTTGGAATACTAGAGGTCATTAGACAGAGAGGAATATTTTAAGCACTGAGAACCAGTTAAAAGATTCCCAGCCTAATTATCCTGAGCCACTTTTAACTTTACCACATCCCTTTAAATGTAGTGAATAGGGTCCACAATATTATTAGAGTAGTTATGGGGAAAGATGGCAAAGAGGATCACAGAACTGAATTATCATAAAACAATTATGCTAAGTAATTTCTACTAATTAGCAATTCCTTCAGCAGAAATTGTTTTTGAATATTGTAATTAAGATTGTAAATCTCATACACTTGACTTTGAGTGAGCCTAGTAAATAAACCAGTAACTTTCCCATGTATGAAGGGGCATTTGGAAATTCATCACAGAACCATCATGGTAAGAAGCTCCATTCTTAGTTTTGGGTCTCTGAAAATGTAACTTGAGGAGGAAAATGGTTCCCATTTGAAAAGATGTTTATTTCTTTTTATTCAACTGTGCATAATAGATTTGAAAAATAAAATAGTTCAAAATCATGTGAATGATTCTTAGCTCCTTTAATAGTAACCCCCCTCCCTCACTTTTGGAAAACAAATTATACAAACAAACTTCTGAAGAAGAGAACTGCCTCAGGACCAAGCAGAGGATGTGTTCTGGTGAAAGCTAAAATGGAAAAGCAGCACACCTGCTCGCAGCTGGTCCCCCCCTTCACATATCTCACACGGCCTCGCCATGTGAAGTCTCGTCCAAGTCAAACAAGTAGCAATTTTAAAGTAGCACCTAAAGAGGAACTCAGGCAGAGCTTGCCAGCAAAACCCCAGACGTTAGAAGTTCCTGCTGCACAGGCTTTATTTTCATTTCCTTGACCCATTTGCCAAGAGTTGTTACTGATGGCCCACTAGGCCTCCCTGTACACAGCACACCAATAATAAACAGAGGCCGGCTGACACCAGAGACACCTGCAGAACACTCACAGTGCAGGATTGTTCATCCAAGGGGGAACGTTTGGACTGAGGGTGGATGGGTAACCATCCTCTGGCTCAGTGTACACACACACACACACACACACACACACACACACACACACACATACACGCGTGCGTGTGCGCACGCACGCATGCACACACACACACACCTGAAAGAAGTTTACCAAGGACCCTCCCAAGGGCTTGCTGGACTGCCAAGAGGGCTAATAGAAAAGAGCCGCTGACTGTGAAAAGGCCTCTGTATGCAGTCATCCCCTTGTATCCCAAGCACTTGGACTTGCTGAAATTAATTTTGCAGAAGTTGGGTAGAAACTTCATGCAAGAGTTTACACAAAGACTTGAAGGCATGGAGCTTATTATTCCACTTTCTCAGGATCCAACTTCTTATTTATTCATAAATTACACATTTGCCAATGAAAATACTTAGTTGAAGGTCTGATCAAGCAGGTGCATTCACGTAACCTGAAAAGCCTTCACTAACATTTGAAAACTTTTCAGAACTGGATTTCTTGGAATTGACAACAAAGGTCTTTTTTTCTTCTATGAATTCGAGTTTGAAATATTTTTCTAAATAATTCAGAAAATATGATTTAAGTTGGTAATGAATAAATAGGAATATATGTAGTAACATTCATCATGTTATGAAATAAATATTTCAAATATATTCAAATACAATAATTAACATCTTTAAGGAGCCTGCTTGGTATTTTAAATATTCAGTACACTCAATGCTTTTGATTAATGCTTATTCATGACAGGAGAAATAAAGGAGTGCTAACTTTTATAATTTTGTGGCTTCAAAAACCTAAGATTCAATTCACTTATAATTTTTAAACTGGATAAGATTTATGAGAGGGCATAAAAATAGAAAATTATTGCACCCAAAGATATATCATAACATAACCAAGGGCCACATAAGAAGGGGCACAGAGTTAACATGGAAACTAGATTTCAAGCTTCTAATACAATATACTCTTTCTAGAATATTGTACAGCCTATCTTGTGCATGGCTTCCTTTGGTATTTGTCAATGGTACAGTAATTTTCTGTAAAAAAAATGAGTAAAAAATTGGGTACTATCTCAAATTGTTTAGGGATTCTAGCAAATTTAAATCTTTTGGTTTTGTCTCATTTTTTTCTCATTAACAATTTCTCTGATGGTCTTTAAAATAACTTACATCAATCTTAGGAATAGTCAAAAACATTCTTGGACCAGAGAGAATGCACCAGCTGTGGTTTAAGAGCAATGCAGCTGTAGAAAGTATGTGAGCAAAACCTGAAGCTGGAGAAAAGCCAGTTTGCCTTAAAAAATTCCACCTGGACCTACTTAGCACCTCTTCCCTTGCCCTAACCCTAAACACATGCCCTTGGACTCCTCAGGGACAGGAATGAAACCTGGAGAGAGCAAGAGGCTTGGTTTGTGTTGCCAAGATTGCTCCCAGGATCCTTCCATTTCCTGTTTCCCATACCTCTCCTCTTTGCTCCAGCAGATAATTGAAACTCAGTATAGCCAGTAGTCAATCACTGCTACATATTAATAAATCAGAAACTGTAGCAATTCCCTCATATTGTCTTTTTATTGTTTTTATGAAAGAAATCCAAGGGATATACTGGGGACTTTCTTTCACTGCATGTAACCAGAATTTAAATAATAAATAATTTGGCTGGTACAATGCTTATTTAGGTACATTGTTTCAGCTATTAAGAAACAATTTCCAAAAAACAAAAAAAGAAAAAATTTCCATATTCATATTCTTCAGAATACTTATTCTTAAATAGATACACCACTTTTGTACATCCAGCAGCTGAAATATAGATATTAAAGTTCCTTTAGAAGATTCAGGAAATTTATTATGCCTTTGTTTATTCATTCATTCATTTATTCAACAAATACGACTATAGCTTTCACTGACTGCATATATCTATTTGTGCCTGATAGTGTGTTAAATATTCTGCACAGATCCTAACATTTAAACTTTGCAACAATGCATAAAGTAAGTACTGTCATTATCCTCCTTTTCTAGATAAGGAAACTGAAGTTCAAAGAGGTTAACTTGCCCAAGGTTACCCAGCTAAGAAGTTATAGAATTAATATTTGAATAGAGTTGCTTTCAAAAATGTTAATTATAGGATCTAGGCACCAAGTATATGAGGATTCACTGTATAATTCTTTCACCTTTTCCACATGTTTGTAAATTTTCATAATAAAATGTCAAGAGTAAAATCACTTCTATTTTCATTTCTATGAAGCTTTCCTTGATATATTGTGACTCATTTGATATTCGATATGTGGAGCTACATTATGAACACTAATGCAAAATTAAGACACTCGCAGATAAACAAAGCTGAGGAAGTTCATGACCACTGGACCTGCCCTGTAAGAAATGCTCAGGCATCCTGCAAGTTAAAACGAAAAGACACTAGACAGTAATTTGAAGCCATATGAGGAAATAAAGATCTCAGTAAGTGTAAACATACACACTGATGCTAAAATCTTCACAAAATACTATCAAACTGAATTCAACAGCATGCTAAAAGAATTATACATCATGACTAAGTGGGATTTATTATGGAATGCAAGGATGGTTCAACATATGATAATAGATGTAATGTAATACACCATATTAACAGAGTGGAGGAGAAAAAAGTTACATGATTATTTCAATTGATGCAGAAAATGCATTTGGCAAAATTCAACATTCTTTCATTATAAAAAGACTCAACAAGCTGAGAATATATGGAAACAACCTCAACATAATAAAAGCCATATATGAAAAACCCACAGTGGACATCACACTCAATGGTGAAAAACTGAAAGCTTTACCTCTAATAGCAGGAAGAAAGTAAAAATGCCCACTCTCACCACTCCTATTCTGCATAGTACTGTAAATCCTACTGAGAACAATTAGGCAAGAAAAAGAAATAAAAGGCACCCATATTGGAAAAGAAGAAGTAAAATTATGTCTGTTCATGATACAATCTTATATGTAGAGAACGTTAAAAATTCCACAAAAAAACTCTTAGAGCTAATAAATTAATTTAGCAAAAAATCAGGATACAAAGCCAACACACAAAACTCAATCACATTTCTATATGCTAACAATGAACAATCTGAAAAGGAATTTAGGAAAATAGTTTCATTTACAGTAGCATCACAAAGAATAAAATGCTCAGAAATTAACTTAATCAAGGAGGTAAAAAGTTTGTATGCTGAAAATTGTAAAACATTGCTGAAAGAAATTATAGAAGACATAAGTAAGTAGAAACACTTTCCATGTTCATGGATTAGAAAATTTAATATTGCTAAAGTGTGCTTACTACCAAGAGTGATCTACAGATTTTATGCAATCTCCATAAAAATCCCAATGAAGTTTTTAAAGAAAAAGAGAAATCCATCCTAAAATTCATATGGAATCTCAAAGGACTTCAAACAGCCAGAACAATCTTGAAAAATAGTGGAGTTGGAAAACTCCAGTTTGAAAACCTATTACTACAAAGCTCTAGTAATCAAAACAGTGTGGTACAAAGACAGACATATAGATCAATGGAATAGAACAGAGAGCCCAGAAATAAACCCTCATATATAAGGACAAATGATTTTCAACAAGGGTGCCAAGGCCATTCAATGGGGGAAAGGACAGTCTTGTCAATAAATGGTACTGGTGAAACTAGATATCCACATGCAAAAGAATGAAATTAGACCCTTATCTACCACCATATACAAAAATTAACTCAAAATGGATTAAAGTCATAAATGTAAGAGCTGAAACTATAAAACTCTCAGGAGAAAACAGGACAAAAGCTTCATGACATGACATTAGGTTTGGCAGTGATTTTTTGGATATGACACTAAAGTCACAGGCAACAAAAGATAAAATAGACGAATTGGATTTCATGAAAATTAAACCATATTTTTCATTAAAAGATTCTATGAACAGAATTAAAAAGGCAACCTACAGAATGAGAGAAAGTATTTGCAATTCACATATTTGATAAGGTATTAATATCCAGAATATATAGAGAACTCCTAAAACTCAGCAACAAAAACCAAACAACCAGATTCAAAAATCAACAGAAGATCTGAATAGACATTTCTCCAAAGAAGATATACAAATGGCCAACAAGCACATGAACACAAAAACAAAAACAAAACCTCAACATTACTAATCATTAGGGAGACGCAAATCAAAACTGCAGTGAGATACCATCTCACACCATTAGATGGCTACTATCAAAAAAAAAAAAAAAAAGAAAACCCAGAAAATAACAGGTGCTGAGAAGGATGTAGAGAAATTGGACCCATGTGCACTGCTGATGGAAATTAAATGGTATAGGTTCTATAGAAAACAATATGGCAGTTCCAAAAATTTTTTAAATAGCATTACCATACAATCTACCAATGCCACTTCTGAATATATACCCAAAAGAATTGAAAGTACAGTCTCAAAGAAATGTACTTGTACACCTATGTTCATAGCAGCATTTTTCACAACAGTTAAAATGTTGAAACAACCCAAGTGTCTATCAATGGATGAATGGATAAGCAAAATGTTGCATGTATATACAATGCAATATTATTATCCTTAAAAAGGAAGGAAATTCTGGCATATGCTACAACATGGATGAACCTTTAAGATGTGCTAAATGAAATGTCAATCACAAAAGGACAAATATTGGGCTTCCCTGGTGGCGCAGTGGTTGAGAGTCTGCCTGCTGATGCAGGGGACACGGGTTCGTGCCCCAGTCTGGGAAGATCCCACATGCCGCGGAGCGGCTGGACCCGTGAGCCATGGCCGCTGAGCCTGCGCGTCCGCAGCCTGTGCTCTGCAAAGGGAGAGGCCACAACAAGTGAGAGGCCCGTGTGGCACACACAAAAAAAAGGACAAATATTATATGATTCCTCTTATATGAGGTACCTAGAGTATTGAAAAATCATAGAGACAAAGTAGAATGGTGGTTACCACAGGCTGGAGGGAAGAGGGAATAATATAGAGTTTCTGTTTTGCAAGATGAAAAAAGTTCTGGAGATGGATGATGGTGACAGTTACATACCAGTATGAATATATGTGACACCACTGAACTGTACACTTAAAAGTGGTTAACATAACAAACTGTATGTTATATGTATTTTACAATTTAAAAAAAATTGAAAATAAATACGGACACTAAAATGTATAGTCATCCAGCTATTCCAGAACATACTTATTTTATTTTTATAGATTGTCATCAAATTTTTTAATTTGTTATAGGATTCACAGTTGTCAAATAATGCATGTGAAGACCATGCAGATTCCCATATCCCAGCATGAAAAGCACTCAAATGAACAAATAATCACAATAAAATACCATGTGTATTATGAAGGGGGCAAATCCATAGAAAAGTGATCAAGCCTAGTTGAAGGGAAGGATAACCTTCCAGAGGAATGAGGAGAAGATGAGGAGAGATGGATATGTGCTTTGGGCAGAGGAAATATATGTACATAGACACAAAGCAAAAGGGAATCTAGCACATACCAGGAATGAAAATGTTCATTATGGCCCCAAATTATGGTAGTAATCCAGGTAAAAGGTCATATAGGCTGGACTAGGGTAATTACAAGAGTGGATACAAGTGGACAATATTCAAGCTGATTAACAAGTGAAAGAGTCAGAAAATGGTGACTACCTATGAGAAGAACAGGAATTAAGGATGATAATAACAGCTGACTTTTTTTTTTTTTTTTTTTTTTTGGCTGCACCGCATAGCTTGTGGGATAATTTTAATTCCTCAACCAGGGATCGAACCCTGGCCCACGGCAGTGAAAGCGCAGACTCAATCACTGGACTGCCAGGGAATTCCCAACAACTTAGTTTTAAAAAAGGTCATCATGGCCCAGGCATTGTATTAAGCACTTTACATAAATCATCTCACTTAATTCTCACAATACTCTATGAGGTATTTACTAATTTAGAAATGCTGGGTAACGTGTGCAGTGTAGCACAGATTGGAAATAGCAGAATTAGGGCTGCAGTCAAGGATGGTTCACTCCCAAACCCATGCTCATAACCACTATCTAGACAGTCTCTCATCAACTGGGTAGAAGGTATGGCCATTTACTGAAGAATAATGGGAGAGGGTGTATTGGGGAAGGGGGTCAAGATAATGAAAATATTTTTTAAACACTTTAATGGAAATGGATGTTATATATAATTTATTAGTTTCATGATCTAAATATCAAAAGAAGTTTTACTATTTCTCTTAAGTTAAATAGGTCAAATATTAAAAGCATTTAATAATGAACAGCCAATAGAAGTTAATTCTATTTACCCCATTGTTTCTCAGCCTAGCTGCGAGTCAGAATCACCTTTAGCATTTTTATTTTTTTTATTCTTTTTTAACATCTTTAATGGAGTATAACTGCTTTACAATGGTGTGTTAGTTTCTGCTTTATAACAAAGTGAATCAGCTATACATATACATATATCCCCATATCTCTTCCCTCTTTCATCTCCCTCCCTCCCACCCTCCCACCTTTAGCATTTTTAAAATCAAGGCATGTCTGGAGTTCACCCCATGGAATAAATATATGGAGAGGTATCTGTATCTTTCTAAAACTTCTCAGAGATGCTAGGGCTGAGACCTGCCATTATATACAATTTATGGCAGTGTTTTTCAAAATGGGAGAGCAAGACTGATGGCATTAGGAATTCAGGAGTACTTATTATAAATGCAAATCCTAGGTCCCCTCCCATGCTTCTATATAGGATCTCTGGGAGTGTGGCTCAGAAACTACATTTTAACTGGCTTCTCAAGAGACAGTTATGTACAATAAATTTTGACAACTAATAGTATGTGGTATTTATCTGCATTCCTATTATAGAGGTATTTTAATAATAAAAGCTATACCATTAATCTTCCAAATGTGTAATAGTGATAATATATATTGAGGACACACCATTTTAGCATCTAATAATTCTCTGTTCCTTTTTGTTTACTTTTTAAAAGTATAATACTCCATTTCCAGTCATTCCCAAATCAGTCACTATTGTGTGAAAGAGAGAACACAAATCCTTGAATCAGTAGGAACTGCTACTCCGTAATGGTGTTCCAAATAATTTTGCATGTCAGAACTGTACTATGCCCGTTCATAATAAATCTAGGTCACGGCAAGGTTACAGGAGCTGTTTCCAAATAACGCTTCCACAGAAAACATGTGTCAGATTTGTTTTTCTGTGTCAGAGCAAAGAGCACAATAGGAATGGATTTTTACTCCTCTGATGATTCAAAATATTTGTTGTTTAATGCTAATGGGCTTTGAGTCTCCCCAGAAACTGGTTTCGCATGTGTCTATTAGTTAGGGCTGTCATGTACAGTGATGCAGGATGTGCACTGCACAACTCCAGGGGACACCATGCATACTATGGGCTATGAGTGCAACATGGTGACAACTCTCAGAGGCAGTGATTAAATCCCAAAGAAATTTTTAAATTCTAAATTAAGTCTTATTTTACTATTTTCTATGGCATCACATTGGGAAATATGTCCTTTACTTGAAATGGTACATGTACATTGTTGACTAAATAGCTCGAAAGTACATTGGTAAATAAAAGTAAGACATGTACTCACCAAAGATAAGATCATTGATAATTTGGTTCAAAAAATTATAAAAAACTGTTGCAGCTAGTCAAAAAAAAGTTCATACAACTTTTTAAAAATATTAAATTTCAAAGTAAAGTTTTAATTTTTCCATAATTTGGTTTTAATTTAAAATGTAAAGATTTAAGATTGTTTATTTTAATCTTGACTGCCTATGTAAACAATAAACTGCCTTTTTAATTCGTTTGCAAAGCAATAGTGTTTGTTATCACAAAACCTGAGGTCCCACTTAGAGAATGTGTTTTTCTATTATAGACATATAATAATTAAGTAAATGTTTTTATCAGAGATTTGAATATAAACATTTTCACTTTACATGTACATTAGCAGCAAGAAGATAGTATATCTCAAAATTTCAAGAAATTTGACATAATTATTACCATTTAGAGATACTTAGTTTTAAAAAATTCTTATTCTTAAAAATAATCAGGCATATCTCTTTTACTCTTGACATTTGCTTTCTTAATCTTCTAAATCCAAGTATTATAAGAGTCTAAACCTGAGATATTCATACCTGGAAGAGAGTATTATACTTGAACTTTTGTGAGTTTATAGTAATTATGTTTTCTTACCCATATATATATATATATATATATATATATATGGTTAAGAAAACATATATATATATATTTTTTTTTTTTTTCGGTACGCGGGCCGCTTACTGTTGTGGCCTCTCCCGTTGCAGAGCACAGGCTCCAGACGCGCAGGCTCAGAAGCCATGGCTCACGGGCCCAGCCGCTCCACGGCATGTGGGATCTTCCCAGACCGGGGCACGAACCCACATTCCCTGCATCAGCAGGCAGACTCTCAACCGCTGCGCCACTAGGGAAGCCCTTAACCATACATTTTAATGATATTTTACTTTACTCAATTAGCATGTGATTATGCAAAACAGACTTTGCAGTATTTACTGAACATAGTAACCTAAAGTAGGTCAAATATTTCAGATAATAAAAGGCATAATTTACAAGCCCATAAACCTATTTTATGAAGTACTATCAGTTTAATTTCAGAGTGCTATAGTGAAGACAAATATATTCATGTTCTTAAACCTGAAAATATATTGAATATTGATAGTTAAAATCAACATTTGCTTATTTGGGAACTGAGAACCCATGAGACCTCCCTAACACTAATCTTGCCCTCCCCAGCTACCTGCTTCATCGTTAATTTATAGCATTATCAACAGTTCTGCAAGGAGGGAGAGAAACACCATGTACTGGACCTACTGTGTGCCACACAGTGTGTGCAGCACGTACTTTTAGGAAATCAGGAGGGAAGGAAAAGAGGCAAAACATAAATGAGACAATTTTATTATCACTTGGCAGTTCTAATAAGCTTAATAAGAAAATACATGATATTATTGATTAAAAGTATGTTTAAGGATTTTTCTCTATATTTCATACATCCATTCATTCTCCCCCAATAGTATGACTGCTTGATTATTGGAGATATTTTAATGAATAAATAATTTCAAATGCAAGCAAACAGTGGAACCTACCCTGCATGGAAAACTGTCTACCAGACTGTGCCTATTCTAATGAAGGAAAAAACTTCCTTGGTAGATGTGAAATAACATATGGTCTCTCTAGCGTTAACATTACTGATACAGTGATACACAGACAACCCCATATCAACCTTCTCAGTGAATTCCAGGGATTAATTTTTGGCCCAGAGTAGAGTAAGAAATGGAGGCCAGCTGAGAACATCCCAAATCAGTGGTATATTGGAGAGTAGATAGAAGTGATAAGTTTGCAAGTTCACAGAGAGGAGTAAAAAGGTAAAGCTCTTTCAGTTATCTCATACAGAAAATAGTCGCTGTTCCCTAACTGTATGTGCATCTAAAGAAGCTCAGTTTTTTGGTTTTCTGGTTTTTGTTTCTTTTGTTTTGTCCTCAGAGTGCACATATACCCCAGCTCCTTCACATTACCTCACGCTCAATAAATATTTTCTGAATGAATGAACTAGTGAGTATTTCTAATACTCACTTGTGATTGAAGACACTATGCCAGTGAGATAGAGGCATCCTGAAGCAACCGGGGGCCAGATGTGCAAGAAAGGCCATAGTCTCCTCATCTGTGAAGTGCCTCCCTTACTTCATGGGTTGCTGTAAACATTATTTGAGACCATAAAGCTCTTTCAGAGAGAGTGCCAGGCATCAAATAAGCCCTTGATGGTTGCAAGTATCAATTATGTTGTTACCAGTACTACAATGGCTGATGCTTCATGTGAGGCCAAAGTGTTTTGGAAGCTCTGAATTTTACGACTAAAAGAATTTTCACTAGTTCTGTGAAAAATGCCATTGGTATTTTGATAGGAAGTTCATTGAATCTGTAGATAGCCTTGGGTAGTATGGTCATTTTAACAATATTAATTCTTCCAATCCAAGAACGCAGTATATCATTCCTTCTGTTTGTGTCATCTTCAACTTCTTTCATCATTGTCTTGTAGTTTTCTGAGTACAGGTCTTTTACCTCCTTAGGTAGGTTTATTCTTAGGTGTTTTATTCTTTTTGAAGCGATCGTAAATGAGATTGTTTCCTTAATTTCTCTGTCTGATATTTTGTAGTTAGCATATAGAAATGCAACAGATTTCTGTATATGAATTTTGTAACCTGCAACTTTACTGAATTCATTGATGAGCTCTAGTAGTTTTCTGATGGCCTCTTACAGTTTTACTTCTTCCTTTCCAATTAGGATTCCTTTTATTTCTTTTTCTCCTCTGATTGCTATGGCTGTAACTTCCAAACCTATGTTGAATAAAAGTGGTGAGAGTGGGCATCCTTGTCTTATTCCTGATCTCAGAGGAAATGCTTTCAGCTTTTTGTCACTGAGTATGATGTTAGCTGTGGAACATTTTGGATGAGCCTGGAGGCTATCATCAGTACTTACAGGAGAGACTTGCACCTCTGGACAATGGGCATCCACCTACAGAGAATAATTTCAGAGACTTCAGTGACAGACTGACACAAATATCTCTGCCATTCTTCTCTCATTTTGGAAATGTGCTCATTAGACCCAAAAATCATTGTTCCTTTAGCCTAAAACTTTATTCCTTTAAAATATAAAAGTTTGGCTAAAGTCTTACATACTGCCTTCTTACTTACTCCTTACTTCTCTTCACTGCCAGCCAGTCACTTTTCAAGTTCTGACAATGTCACCTTCAACTATTTATTGAATAGTGCTTCTCAAATTTTAATGTGCATAGAAATCAACTGAGGATTTTGTTAAAATGCAGGTTTTGGTAAGACTTAGGGTCAGACATATTTCTTAAACTAAATGCAACTTAGTATAGCATCAGGATTAAAAAACAAAAACAAAAAAACATTATTACCAGCACTCCAGAAATCAGCTATAGTGGGCTGAATGGTGATCCCAAAGCTATCAAGTCCTAATCCTGGAAACCTGTGAATGTTAACATATACTGTAAAGTTTCTGTAGATATAATTATAGTAGATCCTTGAAATGAAAAAAAAATTGTCCTGAATTAAGCAAGCAGCCTCTAAATGCCATCACGAGTGTTATAAGAGAGAGACGGAGGGATTAGACACACACAAAGAAGGCCATGTGAAGACAGAGGCAGAGATTGGAGTGATGTAGCCACAAGCCAAGGAATTTAGTCACAAGAAGTTTAAAGAGGCAAGGAACAGATTCTCCCCCTAGAGCCTCCAGAGGAAGTGAAGACCTGCCAACACCTTTATTTGGGACTTAACAGCCTCCAGAACTGAGATTGAATTAAATATCTGTTGCTTTCAGCCACCAAGTCTATGGTAATTTTCATAGCAGCAAGAGGGAAATAAATATACTAGCTTTAATTTTTTTTTTAATGAAATATCTCTCATCCTTTGCTGCCATTAAGACTCATATACTTTTCTGAGAACACTTTTTAGGGAACCTGAACGAAATGAGTGAAAAGTCCCTGTCTGATATCTTCATATTACTGAATGACATAACTTGCTCAATTTTTTTCCATTTCACTTTTCAATTTTAGATACAGTTACATATTCAGCATTGAGAAATTTCTGTATCTCAATTACTGGTCCTATTTACTTAATTCTTAGTTACTGTAATTCTTAAATTGATTTAGCACTTTTACCGTCAGCCTGTGTATAATTAATGATATGATTTGATTTTTCTAAATAATCCGTGGTTGTAACTAATAATTGAATAACCCCTTCTAATGTAGAAGCCAAGTAAGTAGTCTAAATTTCTTGCTGCATTGTTTTCTATGCAACTTATAACAAATTACCACCAAGTTAGGAGCTTAAAACAACACAGTTTAGTATCTTACAGTTTATAGTTCGAAAGTCTGACGTGAGTTTTATCAGGCTAAGATCAAAGTGGCAGCAGGGCTGAGTTCCTTTCTGCAGATTTATAGAGAGAATTAGTTTTCTTATCTAGCTTCTAGAGGTTGCCCACATTCCTTGGCCCATGGCCCCCTTCCTTTATACTCAATGCAGCAGTGTTCCATCTATCTGATGACCCTTCTTCAAGAGTCACAGCTCCTCCCTGATCACAGTGGGAAACGTTTTCCTCTTTTCAGAACCCTTGCGAATACATTGGGTTGACCCAGATGATCCACGCTAACCTCTCTATTTCTAGGTTCTTAACCTTAATTACATATTCAAAGTCCCTTTGCCATGTAAAGCAACATATTTACAGGTTCCAGAGATAAGACATGGATATTCTTGGGGTCCATGATCTAGCCTTTCTAGTTCCACCACCTAATTTTGATGATGTAGGAGATTTTAATATTTCGAGTTACTTTTAGAAAATAAAAGAGCCTTTTTGATTTTTTAATCTTAATTATTTTCTAAAGTCACTCACTTTAAGTAAAATACTTATTTAAAACATTACTCATCCAAATATTTTATCTTTGTATAGTGCTGCTAAATACAGTTCCAGGCTTTCAGCCATTTTCAGAATCATTATTGTTAGAGTAATTTTTATACTGGAATCATTATTTTTCCTGAATTAAAGATATATAGGACTTCCGGGAAGATGGCGGAAGAGTAAGACGCGGAGATCACCTTCCTCCCCACAGATACACCAGAAATACATCTATGCGTGGAACAACTCCTACGGAGCACCTACTGAACGCTGGCAGAAGACCTCAGACCTCCCAAAAGGCAAGGAACACCCCACGTACCTGGTTAGGGCAAAAGAAAAAACTAAACAGAGACAAAAGGATAGAAACGGGTCCTGCACCAGCGAGAGAGAGCTGTGAAGGAGGAAAAGTGTCCACACACTAGGAAGCCCCTTCGCGGGTGGAGACTTCGGGAGGTGGAGTGGGGGAGCTTGGGAGCCGCGGAGGAGAGCACAGCAACAGGGGTGCGGAGGGCAAAGCGGACAGATTCCAGCGCAGAGGATCGGGCCGACCGGCAGTCACCAGCCGAGAGGCTTGTCTGCTCACCCGCCGGGGCGGGCGGGACTGGGAGCTGAGGCTCCGGCTTTTGTCGGAGCGCCGGGAGAGGACTGGGGTTGGCGGCGTGAACACAGCCTGCAGGGCGTTAGTGCGCCGCGGCTGGCCGGGAGAGAGTCTGGGGAAAGGTCTGGACCTGCCGAAGAGGCAAGAGACTTTTACGTCCCTCTTTGTTTCCTGGTGCACGAGGAGAGGGGATTGAGAATGCTGCTTGAGAGAGCTCCAGGGACGGGCGCGAGCCGCGGCTAAAAGTACGGAGCCCAGAGACAGACATGAGACGCTAAGGCCGCTGCTGCCGCCACCAGGAGGCCTGTGTGCGTACACGGGTCACTAGCCACACGCCCTTCCGGGGAGCCTGTGCAGCCCGCCACTGCCAGGGTCCCGTGATCCAGGGACAACTCCCCCGGGAGAACGCACGGCGCGCCTCAGGCTGCAACGTCACGCCGGACTCTGCCGCCGCAGGCCCGCCCCACACTCCGTGACCCTCCCTACCCCCCCGGCCTGAGTGAGCCAGAGCCTCCGAATCAGCGGCTCCTTTAACCCCGTCCTGTCTGAGCAAAGAACAGACGCCCTCCTGCGACCTACACGCACAGGCGGGGCCAAATCCAAAGCTGAGCCCCGGGGAACTGTGAGAACAAAGAAGAGAAAGGGAAATCTCTCCCAGCAGCCTCAGAAGCAGCGGATTAAAGCTCCACAATCAACTTGATATACCCTGCATCTGTGGAATACGTGAATAGACAACGAGTCATCCCAAATTAAGGAGCCCTGTGGATGAAAGGCTCTTGGTGCTGCAGCCAGGAGTCAGTGCTGTGCCTCTGAGGTGGGAGAGCCAACTTAAGGACACTGGTCCACAAGAGGCCTCCCAGCTGCACATAATATCAAACAGCAAAAATCTCCGAGAGATCTCCATCTCAACGCCAGCACCCAGCTTCACTCAACGACCAGCAAGCTACAGTGCTGGACATCCTATGCCAAACAACTAGCAAGACAGGAACACAACCCCACCCATTAGCAGAGAGGCAGCCCAAAATCATAATAAGTCTACAGACAGCCCAAAACACACCACCAGACGTGGACCTGCCCACCAGAAAGACAAGATCCAGCCTCATCCACCAGAACACAGGCACTAGTACCCTCCACCAGGAAGCCTACACAACCCACTGAACCAACCTTAGCCACTGGGGACAGACACAAAAAACAACAGGAACTACGAACCTTCAGCCTGCAAAAAAGGAGACCCCAAACACAGTAAGATAAGCAAAATGAAAAGACAGAAAAACACACAGCAGATGAAGGAGCAAGACAAAAACCCACCAGACCTAACAAATGAAGAGGAAATAGGCAGTCTACCTGAAAAAGAATTCAGAATAATGATAGTAAGGTTGATCCGAAATCTTGGAGATAGAATGGACAATAGAATGGACAAAATGCAAGAATCAGTTAACAAGGACCTAGAAGAACTAAAGATGAAACAAGCAACGATGAACAACACAATAAATGAAATTAAAAGTACTCTAGATGGGATCAATAGCAGAATAACTGAGGCAGAAGAACGGATAAGTGACCTGGAAGATAAAATAGTGGAAATAACTACTGCAGAGCAGAATAAAGAAAAAAGAATGAAAAGAACTGAGGACAGTCTCAGAGGCCTCTGGGACAACATTAAACGCACCAACATTCGAATTATAGGGGTTCCAGAAGAAGAAGAGAAAAAGAAAGGGACTGAGAAAATATTTGAAGAGATTATAGTTGAAAACTTCCCTAATATGGGAAAGGAAATAGTTAATCAAGTCCAGGAAGCACAGAGAGTCCCATACAGGATAAATCCAAGGAGAAATACGCCAAGACACATATTAATCAAACTGTCAAAAATTAAATACAAAGAAAACATATTAAAAGCAGCAAGGGAAAAACAACAAATAACACACAAGGGAATCCCCATAAGGTTAACAGCTGATCTTTCAGCAGAAACTCTGCAAGCCAGAAGGGAGTGGCAGGACATATTGAAAGTGTTGAAGGAGAAAAACCTGCAACCAAGATTACTCTACCCAGCAAGGATCTCATTCAGATTTGATGGAGAAATTAAAACCTTTACAGACAAGCAAAAGCTGAGAGAGTTCAGCACCACCAAACCAGCTCTACAACAACTGCTAAAGGAACTTCTCTAGGCAAGAAACACAAAAGAAGGAAAAGACCTACAATAACGAACCCAAAACAATTAAGAAAATGGGAATAGGAACACACATATCGATAATTACCTTAAATGTAAATGGACTAAATGCTCCCACCAAAAGACACAGATTGGCTGAATGGATACAAAAACAAGACCCATATATTTGCTGTCTACAAGAGACCCACTTCAGACCTAGAGACACATACAGACTGAAAGTAAGGGGATGGAAAAAGGTATTTCATGCAAATGGAAACCAAAAGAAAGCTGGAGTAACAATTCTCATATCAGACAAAATAGACTTTAAAACAAAGACTATTGCAAGAGACAAAGAAGGACACTACATAATGATCAAGGGATCGATCCAAGAGGAAGACATAACAATTGTAAATATTTATGCACCCAACATAGGTGCACCTCAATACATAAGGCAAATACTGACAACCATAAAAGGGGAAATCGACAGTAACACATTCATAGTAGGGGACTTTAACACCCCACTTTCACCAATGGACAGATCATCCAAAATGAAAATAAATAAGGAAACACAAGCTTTAAATGATACATTAAACGAGATGGAGTTAATTGATATTTATAGGACATTCCATCCAAAAACAACAGAATACACATTTTTCTCAAGTGCTCATGGAACATTCTCCAGGATAGATCATATCTTGGGTCACAAATCAAGCCTTTGTAAATTTAAGAAAATTGAAATTGTATCAAGTATCTTTTCCGACCACAACGCTATGAGACTCAATATCAATTACAGGAGAAGATCTGTAAAAAATACAAACACATGGAGGCTAAACAATACACTACTTAATAACGAAGTGATCACTGAAGAAGTCAAAGAGGAAATCAAAAAATACCTAGAAACAAATGACAATGGAGACACAATGACTCAAAATCTATGGGATGCAGCAAAAGCAGTTCTAAGAGGGAAGTTTATAGCAATACAATCTTACCTTAAGAAACAGGAAACATCTCGAATAAACAACCTAACCTTGCACCTAAAGCAATTAGAGAAAGAAGAACAAAAAAAACCCAAAGTTAGCAGGAGGAAAGAAATCATAAAAATCAGATCAGAAATAAATGAAAAAGAAATGAAGGAAACGATAGCAAAGATCAATAAAACTAAAAGCTGGTTCTTTGAAAGGATAAACAAAATTGATAAACCATTAGCCAGACTCATCAAGAAAAAAAGGGAGAAGACTCAAATCAATAGAATTAGAAATGAAAAAGGAGAAGTAACAACTGACACTGCAGAAATACAAAAGATCATGAGAGATTACTACAAGCAACTCTATGCCAATAAAATGGACAACCTGGAAGAAATGGACAAATTCTTAGAAAGGCACAACCTGCCAAAACTGAATCAGGAAGAAATAGAAAATATGAACAGACCAATCACAAGCACTGAAATTGAAACTGTGATTAAAAATCTTCCAACAAGCAAAAGCCCAGGACCAGATGGCTTCACAGGCGAATTCTATCAAACATTTAGAGAAGAGCTATCACCTATCCTTCTCAGACTCTTCCAAAATATAGCAGAGGGAGGAACACTCCCCAACTCATTCTACGAGGCCACCATCACCCTGATACCAAAACCAGACAAGGATGTCACAAAGAAAGAAAACTACAGGCCAATATCACTGATGAACATAGATGCAAATATCCTCAACAAAATACTAGCAAACAGAATCCAACAGCACATTAAAAGGATCATACACCATGATCAAGTGGGGTTTATTCCAGGAATGCAAGGATTCTTCAATATATGCAAATCAATCAACGTGATACACCATATTAACAAATTGAAGGAGAAAAACCATATGATCATCTCAATAGATGCAGAGAAAGCTTTTGACAAAATTCAACACCCATTTATGATAAAAACCCTGCAGAAAGTAGGCATAGAGGGAACTTTCCTCAACATAATAAAGGCCATATATGACAAACCCACAGCCAACATTGTCCTCAATGGTGAAAAACTGAAAGCATTTCCACTAAGATCAGGAACAAGACAAGGTTGCCCACTCTCACCACTCTTATTCAACATAGTTTTGGAAGTTTTAGCCACAGCAGAGAAGAAAAGGAAATAAAAGGAATCCAAATCGGAAAAGAAGAAGTAAAGCTGTCACTGTTTGCAGATGACATGATACTATACATAGAGAATCCTAAAGATGCTACCAGAAAACTACTAGAGCTAATCAATGAATTTGGTAAAGTAGCAGGATACAAAATTAATGCACAGAAATCTCTGGCATTCCTATACACTAAGGATGAAATATCTGAAAGTGAAATCAAGAAAACACTCCCATTTACCATTGCAACAAAAAGAATAAAATACCTAGGAATAAACCTACCTAAGGAGACAAAAGACCTGTATGCAGAAAATTATAAGACACTGATGAAAGAAATTAAAGATGATACAAATAGATGGAGAGATATACCATGTTCTTGGATTGGAAGAATCAACATTGTGAAAATGACTCTACTACCCAAAGCAATCTACAGATTCAATGCAATCCCTATGAAACTACCACTGGCATTTTTCACAGAACTAGAACAAAAAATTTCACAATTTGTATGGAAACACAAAAGACCCCGAATAGCCAAAGCAATCTTGAGAACAAAAAATGGAGCTGGAGGAATCAGGCTTCCTGACTTCAGACTATACTACAAAGCTACAGTAATCAAGACAGTATGGTACTGGCACAAAAACAGAAATATAGATCAATGGAACAGGATAGAAAGCCCAGAGATAAACCCACGCACATATGGTCACATTATCTTTGACAAAGGAGGCAGAAATGTACAGTGGAGAAAGGACAGCCTATTCAATAAGTGGTGCTGGGAAAACTGGACAGCTACATGTAAAAGTATGAGATTAGATCACTCCCTAACACCATACACAAAAATAAGCTCAAAATGGATTAAAGACCTAAATGTAAGGCCAGAAACTATCAAACTCTTAGAGGAAAACATAGGCAGAACACTCTATGACATAAATCACAGCAAGGTCCTTTTTGACCCACCTCGTAGAGAAATGGAAATAAAAACAAAAGTAAACAAATGGGGCCTAATGAAACTTAAAAGCTTTTGTGCAGCAAAGGAAACCATAAAGACCAAAAGACAACCCTCAGAATGGGAGAAAATATTTGCAAATGAAGCAACTGACAAAGGATTAATCTCCAAAATTTATAAGCAGCTCATGCAGTCTAATAACAAAAAAACAAACAACCCAATTCAAAAATGGGCAGAAGACCTAAATAGACATTTCTCCAAAGAAGATATACAGACTGCCAACAAACACATGAAAGAATGCTCAACATCACTAATCATTAGAGAAATGCAAATCAAAACTACAATGAGATATCATGTCACACCAGTCAGAATGGCCATCATCAAAAAATCTAGAAACAATAAATGCTGGAGAGGGTGTGGAGAAAAGGGAACTCTCTTACACTGTTGGTGGGAATGTAAATTGATACAGCCACTGTGGAGAACAGTATGGAGGTTCCTTAAAAAGCTACAAATAGAACTACCATATGACCCAGCAATCCAACTACTGGGCATATACCCTGAGGAAACCATAATTCAAAAAGAGTCATGTACCAGAATGTTCATTGCAGCTCTATTCACAATAGCCCAGAGATGGAAACAACTTCAGTGCCCATCATCGGATGAATGGATAAAGAAGATGTGGCACATATATACAATGGAATATTACTCAGCCATAAAAAGAGACGAAATTGAGCTATTTGTAATGCGGTGGATAGACCTAGAGTCTGTCATACAGAGTGAAGTAAGTCAGAAAGAGAGAGACAAATACCGTATGCTAACACATATATATGGAATTTAAGAAAAAAAATATGTCATGAAAAACCTAGGGGTGAAACAGGAATAAAGACACAGACTTACTAGAGAATGGACTTGAGGCTATGGGGAGGGGGAGGGGTAAACGGTGACAAAGCGATAAAGAGGCATGGACATATATACACTACCAAACGTAAGGTAGATAGCTAGTGGGAAGCAGCCGCATAGCACAGGGAGATCAGCTCGGTGCTTTGTGACCGCCTAGAGGGGTGGGATAGGGAGGGTGGGAGGGAGGGAGACGCAAGCGGGAGGAGATATGGGAACATATGTATATATATAACTGATTCATTTTGTTGTGAAGCTGAAACTAACATACCATTGTAAAGCAATTATACTCCAATAAAGATGTTAAAAAAAGATATATAATAATTTTAGTAATACTATTTAAAATATATTGTTTAATTACTTGTTAGATGATCTTTCTTGAAGTGAAAGACAAGAATTATCCTATTTTTATAAATTAACAAGCTGAGATGGAGATATTGATTTTACCAGTGCCTATCAAAAGGGAAAAAAAGAGCTAAAGTAAGAGGTCACAAATATTTGACCTATAGTCCTTCTTGTGGTTCTTTAAATTCCATTGTAACCAAGTTATTGATTCATTGTGTTTTTCTAACACGTTAACTGAAAGTGTTGCCTAAACATTAGAGAAAACTAGTAGACTCTCACCTGCTGATTTTTTTTTAGGTATGTGGACATTTCTGCCTGTCCCAAATCCACAAATTCATCAAAATGTATTCATATCCCTCTCTTCCAATGCACCTATCCTGATTATGCCAGTCCACAGTGATATGGTTCTTCCAAAGATTTAAACTGTTTCTTTGGTAGATTGTTCATTTGGTAGGTACATGTGAGCTGCCTTGAATTATGCATTACTTTTTCTATGGATTAACATTTTCTTCCAAATGAATTGTGAACTACGTGGTGGCAAATGATATTCATTATGTTTCTTCGTATTCCTCTTGTGCTTATCATACTGTTCTGCCCCTTGTGGGTAATTATAGCACATTTGTTGGTTGCTCAGCAGTATCACACCCCCATCCTCCTCATCATTATCAGCATCATCCGTAAGCATTTACTGAGAAAATGACAAGTCATTGTCTAGAACAGCAAAGAATGTCCTCAGAAATGCTTAACACATGTTTTTCTTGCATCATACACAGGAAAGGAAATACTGTCTTGTACTGGTGAATTCATGGGCCAGTTATGAGCACAAAAAGGCAGTGTGATCTAATGAACATTTTAAGGGGTTAAAAAAAAATCAGGAGATCTGCCTCCTACTCCTTCAGGCCTTCACTAGCAGACTTAACTCTAGGCAAGCTAAGTTATCTTGGCCATTGTGCTGTTTCCTCACCCTGCAAAATTGCCCCTGTAGCAATTTCTTTCCTACATATACCACTAGGCTATACTGTGGGTATATTTAAAAAATAGAAGATAATTTATTTTTAAAAAGGTATATTTCTCATAAAAACCAAATTCTCTTTCATTGTCATCTTAAAATCACATTCTCAAATGGGAATTCCCAAGGGGATAAGTGGTTTTTAAAAGACATTCTCTGTGGAATCCCCAATTTAAAAATCCCCTGAATGTGTTTCAAGGTAATAAAAGTCCCTCCTCTGCTCTGTGGCTCCACACTAGAGCAATTTACTTGCCTTCCTTGCTTCTGAGACCTTGAAGTTTCTGGAAACATCCAAGAAACGATCAAGGTCCCAGCAAGGAAAACCCCAGCCCATGCTGAAGCCGAATTTATCTGAAGTGTTATTGTTGTACCCACTCTACAGATTGTACTCATTCTACAGATGACGAAACTGCCTTACAGGATTGTTGTGAGTTGCAAATGAGTAAATTTTTGTGCAAACCCTTATGCAAAGACATTGTTTTTAGGTGCTTAACTCAGGAAAATTGAAAAAGTTCATCTATTAATCTATCTGCTTTGCTGATGTTAATAGCTTCATGTTTATTAAAAATTCACAAATCTGACATTTCAGATTTGAGTGATCCACATTCAAATTCATGTTTTTCATAATCAAAATATGTGATTTGAACTAGATGCTGTATGTTATGCTTTAATCTTCATTAATTAATCTTCATTAATAAATAGCATCAACTATTTCTATGGCTATGACTATCAAAAATGTTTACATGTTTGATAGCCTTAAAGTGCCTAAACAAATCATACAGACAGAAAGGACTTGGATGACTTGATATTTTAAAATGATGTAAATATAAGTAGACAAGTTGGTATTTTGTTTTAAAAGTAGATGCTATTGGGTTATTTGGCATAATTATCATGGTTAAAAATAAAAGTATTTTAAATGGGCAGATAACAAAGATAAACACACATTTATTATTTTTTTAATCTTGAGATCACAATGTTGTATTTGCACATTACCCTTAAACCACATCCTGCATGTTTTGAATTTCAGAGAGTTTAGGATTAAGGGCAGTTCTTTTTATCTTATGCTTACTCTCAGAGTTTGTTTTGATTTTTTTTCCCTAGCATGATACATAAGAGTTTTAAGTTCTTTAAAGATCCTCTGGACTTATGAGCAAAGGAAGAAGAGGATCAAGATGATCTTATTTTTATTTAATATTTATTAAGCACACAAGTTATTCCAGAATTTTTGGAAAACACCAAACTAAAATAGCCTCAAAAAAAATGTTTACCTCTTAGATTTTTAGATTGAGATGTCTAAACATTCCTGCCACTTTCCTTTTACATATGAGGAAAATAAGTCACAAAATGCTTAAGTTGCTTATCTCTGGTCATATAGCTGGTTAAAGGCAGAGATTAGAAAAGCCCCTGATGCTTTCCCTCTTACCCAATCTAGACTCTTTCCACTATCCCAAACTGCCACTCATGACAACTAAATGTTTCCAAGAAGGATAAATATGTCATTATACATTAGAATGGAGGAAGGTTGACGGCAAAGATGGTGTCCTGTTCATCCATGTGCCTAGCACACAATAACAATAAACACTTTATAAACATACACTGAATAGTGGAGCTGCTGACCAGTGCTCACTTTGCTCTATCACATAGCAGTGGAATCAGTGCATCATCTTTGGCTGAGGTAGGCATCTTAATTGAAGCCTAGCTGTTCAATTAGCCTCGATTTTGTGGTCTCATGGGCAATAAAGGTCACAAACTCTTCCTATCTAGAAGGAAATAACCTCTAGAGCACTGGTCTTGAAGATCTCAATGCTCAAAGTGACCATACAAACGTCCCTGTGCAAATAACATTTTACAACGCCCCCAAGTTGATGTTCCAACACAGTCTCTGACTGTACTGTTCTGCTGCCCAGATGAGCAGACAAATCCACACAGGCTCATAAATTCCTATTATAACGTACTCCTTAAACAAGATTTTTAGAAACCAAGAAAGTAATTAAAATATTACAAAATTATGCTTGGTAATGTAAGGTACATCTAAGGTAGTATTACAGTTATATTTCAATCTAAATCCAAAAAATTATATTTGATCCCCAGACAACTAAAACTTGTGTGACAACAAACTTTCCCAATAGAATGCTAAGGTAATAATCCAGGCAAATGGGTACCCTCATTTAAAATGAGATTTTTGTCCCAAATCCCATGATGAGCGAAACTAAACCACACGAAGGATGCCTTTTTGTCTGTACTAGATTTTGTCTGAAGTGACCCAAGACACTTGAAATAGACTAAGAGGAACTTCTTGTCTCCTTTTCACACAAGCCGTCTTCTGTAATTCTTTGTTTACCAGGCTAATGAGAAAATCTTGGCAAGAAAACGAGCCAGAGGCGTGTTTCTAATTCTAATTCTAGCTCTGTCACATATAGCTATAACTTGGGGAAATTACTTCTCTCAAGTCACAGTTTTCTAATCAGTAAAGTGGAGGTGATAAGTGTGCTTGTTTGTTAGTTCATTGTGAGTACTAGATGAAATAATGCATGTGAAGTGTTTAGCATAGCGCATGGCCCAGTCTACACAGTGCATGACCCAGTTTGATCGTTTAATAAATATTAGATTTTAATAACAATAGCCGAAGCTTGGATGTGAGCTTAAATGGGATGTGGGAAGAGGATGCCTTTCAGCCACCTATAATCTTAGATGCAGGGTCACCTCGGGCACCTTAATAACAGTTGCCCTTTCACGTGATTCAGCCTAAATCCTTAGTCTGTGACACCACGTGTTGCCAACAGAACCTCCGAGTAATCAGGAATGTTCACTAGCGTTAAGTTTTCATTTCCTTCAGATGCTTTGCAGGAGTGGGTAGTGGATAGGATTTGAGGGTCTGGGGTATTCGTGCTAAATCCAATCTTACTATCATTTCTTCAACAATAATGTAAGTTAAATGCCAATTTGCTGTCTAAAACATGACTAAATAGAATTTATGGCTGTTGTGTTCATATTGGTTGCAGCAGCCTTCTAGTCCTGAAGGTTGGGACAAAGTCTTATACATCTCAGTTGTCTTTTCTGTTCCAACCTCCATTCTTATCACAGCACCATCTGCTCCAGCCCCATACTTTCTTCTCCAGAAGACCTTTTAAATTCTCCAGCGATGTCTTTAAATTAAAACTCATGGTACTCTGTTACATGAAACTACTCAGTGACTTCCTATTGCATTTTTTCCCATCTTTATTGGAGTATAATTGCTTTACAGTGTTGTGTTAGTTTCTGCTGTATAACAAAGTGAATCAGCTATATGTATGCATATATCCCCATATCCCCTCCCTCTTGAGCCTCCCTCCCACCCTCCCTATCCCACCACTCTAGGTGGTCACAAAGCACCGAGCTCATCTTCCTGTGCTATACAGCATCTTCCCACTAGCTATCTATTTTACATTTGGTATTGTCTATAAGTCAGTGCTACTCTCTCACTTCGTCCCAGCCTCCCCAGTGAGGTGGATGGACCTAGAGTCTGTCATACAGAGTGAAGTAAGTCAGAATGAGAAAAAGAAATACTGTATGCTAACACATATATGTGGAATCTAGAAAAATGGTACTGATGAACCTAGTGGCAAGGCAGGAATAAAGACGCAGACCTATCTCATTTAAATCAAATTGAAAGCCATTTTTAGAGCCCACTTAGCCTACAAAATTTAGGTCCTACTTAATCCTAAAATTTACCTCATGTCATCCCTTCCCCATCCACTTCTCTGTTCTCACAGTAATCCAGACACAATGACCTTCTTTCTATATTTTTGAACAAGCCAGGCGATTTCCTGTAAGAGGACCATTGCATTTGCTATTCCTTCTGCCTGGTATGTTATAACCTAGCATCTTCCCATGGCTTTTGTATTATTCAAGTTTCACTTAAAACATTTCCTCCTCAGAGAGGCCTGATTCAACCTCACTATCTAAAGTAGCTAGGTCCTTTCCAATTAATATCAACTTCATTGTTCTCACAGCACAGTATCTATACCTACAATTATTTGTTTACATATTTATGATTCTTCTTTCTCTACTGAAAAGCACTGTAGTGAGAGCAGGGACCTTATCTTATTCACCATTTATTATCAGTGTTTAGAACAGCGATCTGCTTATGGATTCTCAATAAATATTCATTAAACATGAGAATGAATGAATGACCTGAAATCTTTCTTTAGTAGTAGTCTCGTCCCCACTGACTCCCCGTCCCATACCTCTGAAATGTATTCAGCATTGAATATTGTTTAGGACTTCGCTACTTTTATATCAGTTAGCTTTTACCTAATCCCTTTAACTCTCCACATCAGGGGTCCCCAAACCCTGGCCTGTTAGGAACCGGGCCGCACAGCAGGAGGTGAGCAGTGGGCAAGTGAGCAAAGCTTCATCTGCCACTCCCCGTCGCTCACTTGCATTACCGCCTGGACCATTCCCACCAACGCTCGCATTACTGCCTGAACCATCTCTCGTGTTACTGCCTGAACCACCCTGCCCCCCACCATGCGTGGAAAAATTGCCTTCCACAAAACCGGTCCCTGGTGCCAAAAAGGTTGGGGACCACTTGTCCACATGGTCACCCTGCATTTCACATTCCAGGTAATGCTGCACAGGCTTCCTTTGTTCATTTGCTTATGATTGCTGGGTGGGGCAGCATCACCTCTCTTTGGGGGCTGAGGACAGAGAGGTGGACACTTACTAAACCCTTGGATAAGTTCTTGTTTCCTCCAGAAGGTACTCACTTCCAGGCAATGTTGATAGGCAATATCCTTTAGACCATGCACAATCTTGTATAGAAGGCAAAGTATGGCTGTGTGAGTTTTTACAATCCCACCATGTTCCTAATTGATACATAGGGTTGAGGACATCTTACTAGAGAATGTGCTCATTGTCATAACAACAATTTACAACTAATTTTGAGACATTCTTCCATGCTTGCTGGGAGGTGGTCTGGTGTTGGATAGAGCAAAGACTTGAGTTTGGAAACTTTCATTCGGAGTTCCAACTCGGCCTTTACTAGCTGTGAGTCCTTGGGCAAAATATAATATTTGTCTTATGTGATTAAAAAAATGAAAATAGAAATGCCTAACTTACTTAGTAGAAATACAAGTAAAGCCCCTGTCACATAGAGGACTATCAATAAATTGTGACTCTTATACTTTTCGCCATCAAGTGTGCATATGACTCATGCCCATTTTGAGGTTAACGTTTGGAAAGTGGGTAGAAGAAAGATATTTTTCTTCTCTCTTTTGTTCAGTTATGCATTTAATCAATAAACATTATCGTATGTCTTCTCTGTGCTGGACATGAGGCTTGACTGTGGAGGAACAAAGGTACATGATGGTAACATCCCTGATCACAAGCAGCTTACAGTCTAACAGGGGGACAGTCAAGAGACCAATAAGATACAGTATGATAGTTGAGAGGAGAGTTAAGAAATGGGTTCTGTGGAGATACTGCATAGGGGCAGAGGTCCACAAAATCCTCCAAGAAAATGAGTTCTAAGAATAAGAGAAAATGCCCAGATGGTAAAGGAGAAGAAGTTCCTTCCAGATTTCCATATGGAGAAGTTGCCTGTCTTCTTCATTAGACTGTGAACTCCATGAGGTCAGGTTCTTATTTCGTTCAGTATTGTATCTCCAGCACCTAGGACAGCGCCCGGTGCACACTGGTCTTTCAATAAGTATATTTGAATGAGCCCCTCCAAAGCAAAGTATGATTAACTCTGTTCGGAAGCCTATATTAAAAGATATAGATGAGTTTTTTAACTTCGAATTGTATGGAGACAATGAAAAAATTTTTTGAGGTTGACAGAATCCAGTCTATAATGAAAATGATAAATAATTTACTACACATTCATATTCAATGAATTATAGAACCTCACTATATAATGAGTTCAGATACCAATTTATAGTTTCTCCTCACTAAGGAAGTGGTTTTAACCCACAATTAGTCTTGTTAATTGAAGAGACTATGTTCTGGCTTTGTCATATCTTCATTGTCAGGATGCAGTTATCCCACTGGGATGACCATGTTCTGTCAGCCTCTCTTATTTCTGATTTCTTAGTCTTCAATCATGCCTGAAGCCCTTTGATCCAAACCAATAACACCATGCAAAATTCGAAGTGCCTATCAGCTTGCTAAAAAGAATCTATATGTGATGTCATAGTCATTTTTATCTTATTCCCTAAGCAATTGTATTATCCTTGCAAAATGAATGTTCCATCAATGTTAATGGTGGAAAGGAAGTAAAAATCCCTTTGTTCATAAGAATCACTTTGTTTTTGGAATCTGAATTGTAAAGGAAACCTCCCTTCCTGCCTGCCACCCCACGAGCATAGCAGAGGCTTCGTAGTCAAATGCTTGGGTACAAATCCCAGCATTATCACTAACTATTCCACATACATTGATTTTGTTTCTTCATAGCCTCTTCCATTATTCTCTCCACCCTACTCTCTACCTAGGGAGGCTGCTTCTATGGAGTACATGTATGGTATCAGGGATCTGGACCCAGTTAGATTTGGCCAATATGAGGCTCCAGCAGGAAGGTATTTATTCCCTTGATCCTCCTTCTGTGAGATTACCTATAGCTATCTATGTCCTTTGACATCAGTTATCTGCTCTGCTCCAGCACGCTCTCAGCCTGTGCATCTCTCCTTCCCTCTTGGGTTCTGATAAACTCTCCCACTTGGGGGTGAGGGAGAGGCCTGTGGTAGGGATAGTGTCAGTTTCAGTACTAGTAGCCCTGGCTTCATGAAGGATCCCTTGTGGTGACCATATATGCCATCCATTAATCCCTGCATACATACACAAATGTTGCCGTTGTTTTCTGTTGGACTTCTGTCTGATACGCTAACCATATAAGCCTGGGCCCTAGCTCCTCCTCTTGCTTTAGTTTTCTTATCTGTAAAATAGGATTAATAATGTTACCTACATTGTGGGACTTGTGTTAGGATTAAATGAGAGAAATTTTGGCACTTAGTAAACACTCTTTAAAAGTTAGCTCTTAGCACTAGTATTATTTTGTTACATGGTGACACTTTCTGTGAAGCATGATTAAATAAATAGCACGCTCGCAGTTTATCTTGTTGGACTTTGTTTAATCACCTCAAATCCAAAACCATGTTGGTTATACATGTTCTTTGAACCAAGGGCCAGGGGAGATATTAAACATACAAAGTTAGATAAAGATATAGTCTCCAGTCTCCAAGGACCTTGAACACTACAATATAAAATAGTAAGTGCAAAAAGAAAAATATTTTTTAAACTGTTATGGGAGCTCAGGTAACAAGCAGAGGAAATTCCCAAGATGCTTCTATTTTCACAGGGGAAAATCATTGAATGTGAGGGAAAAAAAGATATTTTTGAAAGTTTGAGGAGAGAAGATATAAAAAAATGGGAGTGTGGGAGAGGGGAAGAGCTTATCATAGACAATTATTATGCAAGCGCTATAGGTCCAAAGGAGTTTATGGTCATTAATATTTGTGAGAAGAGTCATTATAGTTTTCTTTTTTTCTTGCCAAACTCAGTCATAGCTATGCAAAAACAATAAAAGGAAAGTTGGGTCGAAACAGTACTGGAATTTTTTCAATGAGTGTAACAGGATATGTGCAAGGAATTTAAAGAGGTATGCAAGTGAACAATTATGATGCTCCACCATGGAATCTTAGCTGTATAAAGTGGAAAACGAGTATATAAAGAGGGTAGTAAACATTGAAACATGGTAGTTTAATGGATCAGCAGTTCCAAAGATCTGAAAGTGCTTCCAGATTATGTGAGCTAGAAAAATAGGAGGTGGAGGTTCAGAGAGTGGTATGTTTGGACAAAAGATTTTGGGGTCGTGTAGTTAAAGAAGAGTATGCATTCATTATAGAAAATTTAGAAAATATCATGCTATAGAAAAACATATACACTATACGCATACACATTTGTGTGTAAGGGTGTGTTTCTGAAGTATTACTTTCCATTATCCATCTATCACTCTACCAATGATATAAGATTTACTTTTTGTAACTTCATATCTAATAATGCAAGTTCTGCTGTTTATTCTTCCTTTTCAAAATTATCTTAGATAATGTTAACCACGATCTTCAAGGTAAAATTCTAAGGAATCAAAAGTACCCCACTGGTATTTTGCTTAAAATTTTAATACATTTATTTTATAATAATATATTTCCTTCAGCAATGTAGCCTCTTTGTTTAGTTTTTATGTTATTTTAGAAAAGTTTTTCATAAAAGATGTTTGGAAGAATGTTATAATTTTTAAAAAGCATACTGAAAATAAAGATTGTATGCACAATAGCTAATAGGTTATTTCTAGTGTGAAACCAAGCTATTTTTTTTGTGTGTAGATATTTTGTACTGGTTTTAGTTAGCTGTCTCTGATTTTCTAAGTAAATTATCATTCTATATACAAATATGATAATTTTTCTCCTTTCCAGTATTTAGAGCTTATATATACTTTTAATATTATTTTCATTCATTAAAATTTCCAGAACATTTTGGATACTAACAGTGAGATCGGACGTTCCTAAGTTCTTAACCTCACTGGTAATGCAAAGAAGAACCTTTTTAAATATGGACATTTTTGTAAGCTGGGAGAGAAAAAAAATTAATAAAGTCAATGATTCCCTTCAGAAATCAAATCTCCAACTGTCGAAATATGAGCAAAACTCTTAGGTTCTTTATGGTAAATAATTATAGATTGCAAAAAATAGCCACCATTCTTCACTTTGTCTTTTATCCGTGCCCCTTTGCAATGACACTTGGCAAGTGCTCCCATCAAGAAGAGAAGTCACTCTGCCTGCCTCTTGAATCTCAGCTGGCCTGTGACCTGCTTTGTGCAACAGGACGTGGAAGGAAAAGTCTGCTGGTTCTGAGAGTAAGCCTCCAACAGGGAGGACAAAAGCTGTCTTTCACATAACCCTGAGAAGTGTGTGAATAGTGAAAATATATGTCTAATCGCAAATGAATAAGAAGATATAGAATTTTGAAATAATTACCAGCATAAAAAATTCGGAAAATAACTTGTATCAGAGAAATTTATAGTGACAGACATTTTGAAATGTTAGAAAACAATTGTTTGTCCAAACTTAGACTCCATTTGCAAAATCATTTCTCTTCCAAAACAAAATAATTCTCTAAAACTAATGATTCATAAAGGCATTCCAGAGTCTTAAAATTCTAGGAGATAAAATTCTCTCTTCATTTGTCTTTATCAGGGAGCATGCTGACAGTCTCAGTGGGGGAGTCACCAGTACTTAGCTTGTCTGACAGCTTTCATACTCTGAAATGGATGTTTCAGTTTTTGTGCAGCAACATACTGCTTAGTGCGCTTTTTGTTTAACTGACTTTGGCTTCACTGTTGAAAAAGTCCCGTTTCGATGTATCAGGTTTATGCCTCCTCATTAGTGTTTGGCAAGAAAAATCAGGCAACACATGTACTCAACTCATAACAAGTTTATGAATTTGTATTTTAATCCACTTCTGGGAAAACACAAGCAGCCAGAGATCCAAATGATATATTAATGGTCTAAACTGTACTTTAATTCATCTTTTCCCAACACATGAGAAGTAATGAGGACCTAACTAAGCATTCCATAAGTCTTTTTATTCACATTTGAGGTCACAGACCATCTCAGTAAAATCTCAGGTTCCACATGCTCCTTGGTGTCTGACCCCCCACTTCCATTTCAGGAATGCTTGTATCTTGATATTGATCAATAGCTTGTTCTTGTGCTTTTCATTGTTGTTTTTGTTACTTAAAAAAAAAATCTGTGTCTTTTGCTTAGGTTGCAAATAAATGTAGACCATTATTCATGGTCTCAAATGAGTATCATTTGGTTTACTGAAATATTTGTGTTGGTTGTAACTTGAATTATTCTAGAAAAGATTAAAGGGTCTTATCTAAGGACTATGAGCATTTTGGAAGTTTTCCTCTTATAAACATAGCATCATCATTTAAAAGAGCCCTTCGATATATAAAGTATAGAGTTTTCATGTGTCTTTTGGGAAATTAACTCTGATTAAAAGGTTATTAGAATGAATAAGACCATATATTGTATGATTCCATTTATATGAAAAAAATATTCAGAAAAGGAAAGTCTATAGAGATACAAAGTAGATTAGTGATTGCCTGGGACTGGGGGTTGGAACAGGGTTAACTGCAAATGGGCACAAGGGATCTCTTTGGGGTGATGAAAATATTCTAAAGCTACATTGTGTTTCACAGCTCTAGAAATTTACTAGAAGTCATTGAATTATACACTTAAAACTTTAGAATGAATTTTATGTTATGTAAACTATACCTCAATAATGCTATTATATTTTTTAAAAGAAAAAGAAAGGTTAGTAGATAAGTTTAAAACAATTATTTATAACATTTTCTAATTCCTATTGAAACAACAGAGGTATCCAAATAAAAAAGCTTTCAGTTACTAAAATATGTCACACTCAAGCTGAAATAAACCTGGTTCTTCAAAGGGGCTCTGTTAACCTATTATATCCATTGTGGATGCCAGAATCATGATTTTACTGTCAATTAGGCCCATCCTGTATAATACCTGGAAAGATTGTTTAAATTTTAACTTCAAAATACATCCAAAGTTTTAACTGAGGATGACTAAATTTAACAAATGAATTGAACATGTACTGCAACCTAAACATAATTATACAAACTTAGGTAATGGAATTCTGATATGATCATTTCATTTCCTTATCCCAAAGGTATTGACAAAACTCTTAACACAGTATAACTACAATAATGACAATATAGTAAAATTTTTTTAAGCAATAGGTAATATTTACTGAGGTTTTATCATGTACTAGGCATTGTTATGTGCTTAGCAAAAATAGTCTTATTTAATTCACACAGCAACCCTAAGGGGCAGGTGTTATGACCATTTTGTGATAGAGGAAACTGAATCTTAAAAAGGATAACTAACTTACCAATGTCACAAAGTAAGTAGGTGGCAGGGTCGGCATTTGGATCCAGGTCTGTGTGTCCACTGCATGGTGGTTAGGAGCATGGGCTTCATGGGAAGTAGGTGTGTGAGTGTATGTGCCCCACTCTCTAGCTGCATGTCCTTTGGGAGGTTCCTCAAACTCTCAATGCTTTGAGGTCCTACATTTATAAAATGAGGATAATAATGCTATCTAGCCATTATATATATTTTAGAGAATTAAATAAGATGATAAATATAAAGCTAATATTTTGCTCAAAACATAGTGGGTTCTTAATAGATGATAGATAGTAATATTAATGGTAGGAGTAATTAGTATTCACGTTGGAGGAAAATACACATTTTATAAATGAACACATTAAATTAATTAATCAAGAGCATTAGTTAACTTCATTCTAATTCTCTACCTCTCACCTCTTCTGTCTTACTGTTTTTCTACTACCCTACACTGTGCTTTTTTATTAAATTAATTAATTAATTTATTTATTTATTTTTGGCTGTGTTGGGTCTTCATTGTTGTGTGCGGTCTTTCTCTAGTTGCAGTGAGCGGGGAACTACTCTTCGCGTGGTGTGCGGGCTTCTCATTGCAGTGGCTCATCTTTGTTGCAGAGCATGGGCTCTAGGCACGCAGGCTTCAGTAGTCGTGGCACGAGCACAGTAGTTATGACTCGCGGGCTCTAGAGCACAGGCTCAGAAGTTGTGGCACACGGGCTTAGTTGCTCTGCAGCATGTGGGATCTTCCTGGACCAGGGCTTGAGCCCATATACCCTGTACTGGCAGGTAGATTCTTAGCCACTGTGCCACCAGGGAAGTCCCTACACTGTGTTTTTTAATGATGCATTTCTAAAGTTAAATTTGTAATTTCCTGACTATCACCAATTACTATGCATCAACAGTTCTAACCAGATTTTTAAAATAATTTCATAAAACGTGTTATTCATTAGGAAGATTTCATTTTAGCAAATTTTTTTTAATTTTACTAAAAAGTTTTTTTAAAAAATATACTTTTACACATATGTAACCATACTTGGAAAGATATGAATAAAGTAATTTTCATTTGGTCTGTACAGATTTTTGTGAAAACAGCTCCTTCTGAATATTTTCCCAGGTCTAAAATTATAGAAATTTTAGTTGAACATTTTGTTTTTATTGAAAATAAAAGGAATCGTAGATACAATGATCACCAGAATTCCTGTTGGGAAAGAAACAGTATTTGCATGTTGTTTACAAATTGGGTGAATAGGGCAGAAGGTAAGGCTTTGGCAGCACCTAAATGTGAATTTAGCAGTTTCATGCAAGACAAAAGGAAGAGATTATTCTGTTACTCTGTAGAGTGGAAAGACAAACAGGTAGAAGGGAGAGGTTGCAAGAAGGCTTAACCACAATGTTATATCAGCTTCAGGTGTACCACATAGTAATTCCATATTTTTATAGATTATACTCCATACAAAGTCATAATAAAACATTGACTATGTTCCCTGTGCTGTATATTACATCCTTGTAATTTATTTATTTTATACCTAGTGGTTTATACCTCTTAATCCCCTTCATCTATTTTGCCCCTCTCCTCCCCCACTCCCCTCTGGTAACCACTAGTTTATTCTCTGTATCTGTGAGTCTGTTTCTTGTTTTTGTTATATTTGTTTTATTTTTTAGATAGACTGGGTAGACTGGGTAGCTTAAATAACAGAAATTTATTTTCTCATAGTTCTCAAGGCTAGAAGTCCAAAACAGATCAAGGTGTTGGCAGATTTGGTTTCTTCTGAGGCCTTTCTCCTTGCTTGCAGATGGTTCCTCTCACTGTGTCTTCACATGGTCTTTTCTCCATGCACACAACCCCCCAATGTCTCTCTGTGTGTCCAAATTTCCTCTTCTTATAAAGTCAGATTGCATTAGGGCCTACCCTAATGGGCTCATTTTTACTTAATTAACTCTTTAAAGGTCCTCTGTCTAAAACATTCTCTGAGGTACTCAGGGTTAGGTTTCAACATATGGATTCTGAGGGAACACAATACAGCCCATAATACTATCATTACATTTGTGTATTTTACTTGTCCTGCCTCTTCCAAATTTTTCCTCTCCCTTCTTGCCTTCTGTTTCATTGATTGATTGCTTTTTCCTCACTTTGTTTTATCCTCTAATAATTTAAAGATGATATACACTATCTCCTGTCATGACCCAAATTTATACATACATATTTAGCAAATTCTAAAGTTAATCAGTATAGCTGCCCTCATTCTAAAAAATTTAGACACTCCAACTTTAACTCTGACAACTTTCTCCAAACATACATTTATATAAAAAATTTTAGGCATACTGTTATTTTTATTACAGAAGATACTGTTAACATTTGTTTATATTGACCTATATATTTATAATATTTGATTCTATTCCTTATCTATTCTATTTTTTCTTATTATTCTACTCTTTATCTCTAACTTGCCAGCTGGAGTCACATTCTTTTGCCTGAAGTACATCCTGCAGAATTTCTTTGAGCAAGAGGCTGTTGTTAGCCAAGTCTCTTATTTATTTACTTATTTATTTATTTGGTCTAAAAAATCTATATATTGTTCACCATAAAAGTGTTTTCTCTGGATGTAACTCTGGAATGATTCTTCTTTTCTCTGAACACAGTGGAGATATTTTTTCATCCTTTATTTGTTTCTCAGCTTTATGTTGCTGCAATAGGTCCTGTTAGTCTCTCTATCTGAAAGACTGGATTTTGTTTCCTGTCACCCCCACCTGACATAATCATGAAATCTTTGCTGAGATTCTCTAAGGTTGGGCAAATACCTGCAAGACAAGGATGACTTTAGGGTTCTGCTTTCCTCTCTGGGCTCCTGCTTTCATTTATTTTTTGGACTCTGAGTATTCATCATTTTCTTGCCAGTGTATCAATGCATGTTACAAATGTTAAAATTTTTTAGATTTTATCCAGATTTCTTATTTGTTTTCAGCAGGAAGGTCAGTTACAATATCTGGTATGCTATTCTGCTAGAAGAATAAGGCTGGTCCATCTCTCATTTAAAGAGAGAAAGACAGAGAAACAGAGACAAAAACAGAGACAGAGAGAGACAGAGGAGCTTTCTTTTCTGTTAATAGAGTTCCATTTTGAAAGGAAAGGACTTATTTTGGATATTTTTCCCCCTCTCAGTCCCTGCATGATTTGCCTTACATCAGGAGCAGCCTTGATTGAATAAAGATTACAAGCACCTTTTGTATTACACATGAAATATGTATAGCTCATGGCCTTGTTTAAGTAGGGACAGCAAAGTTAGTTATTGGTTTAGTTGTGTGAGAATCTCAAGAAGTCTAAGTTACTATCCATTTAAATTTTGTGCTGTATAAACTAAAAACTAGGTGACTAAAAGCATGGAGAAATCCATATAAATTTAACTGGGAGTTACATGGGGGAAATGAGAAGGACTATGGATTGAGTTTATACACAATTGGGCACAGAAATAACAATGAATATTAGTTCATCCAGGCATATCTATGGGAAACATCACTAATCCAGTACAATCCTCCCTCCCCTTGGGCTAAGAAAGTGCCTCAGAATTCTTCTCAGCGCCCAATGCTGTTCCATAGTAAGCTGGAAGATGAAGCATCAGCAGAATAACAAATAATTCTAAGTTGTGTCTCTGTTCCTCCATTTTTCTGTTGGCATATTGTTAGCAACCTGTTTTCATAGGTGTAGCAGGGGAAAGAATTATTTCAATTTTCTAACTTCACCCTTTTGGAAACTCTGCTATCTGAGGCGACCTGTGTTAGTGCTCCCTATAATTGACTACACAAAGACCCAACAAGTAACAATCCAGTAATTGCTCAAGAGGAACAGGAAGGCTTGTTTACAGGTTCTTCCAAATATAGAACTTCTCCATGAAATTCTACATTTTGATCTAGATTTGGAAATGAATACATTATGAACTTTTCCAATTACACTTAGTGTTTTTTTCTTTTTCTTTTTTTCCTCCTAGAACTTGAGATCAATGTCTAATGGCTTAAGCAGGAAAAGACTACAATTCTTCTATTTGCATTACCTTGTTTCCACTTTAGGGTCTTTCTACCAGCTGTTCCCTTTTCCTGATAGGCTCCTATTCTAGATCTTTACAAGGCTTACCTCTTCTTAGCCTTCAAGTCTTGGCTTAAATACCTCCTCAAGGTCTTTTCTGATTACTCTACCCAAAGTAGCCTTCACCACCACCAACTCCTCTAGCCAACCATCTTCTTTATTTGCTTTATAACACTTATCCCTCACTGTAAGTATTGTTTTCTCTTCATGTCTATTGTCTGTCTCTGCTTACCTAAACATAAGTTCCAAGAGATCAGGACCTTTACTATCTTGCTTATCACTGTATCCTTGGCACATTCAACAGTGTCTCACATGTAGTAGCTGCTCAAAGATATTCGTGAAGGAATTGATACAAAGGAGAAATATGTACTTTCTGTATAGGTTTGACCTATAAAATTAATTTTCTAAAGAGATTTTAATTTGTAAAGAGATTTTTTTTAAGTGGTTCATTTTTTTTAAACTATTTATTTATTGGTCATGCTGTGCAGCATGTGGATCTTAGTTCCCTGAACAGGGATCAAACCTGCACCCACTGCAATAGAAGCACAGAGTCTTAACCACTGGACCACCAGGGAAGTCCCAAAAGATTTTAATTTGCAAAGAGATTTTAATTTTGTAGAGATTTTTTTTGACTCTTATGATAATAAAAAGAAGGGACCCCATTTTTCTATATATAACATAAAATATATAGCTGTTTAAATGGAAAAAGAATGTAATGATTAGAAGTACAAACACATGAGCCTGGGTTTTAATCTGAGCTTCTCAATTTACTAGCTGTGTGAGGTACTCAACCTCTCTGTTTTTCAGTTTTTTAACTTGCAAAATGATGACAAAGAGAAGACAATGGGACTGGGAAAAAAGTAAATAATGTTTTATTTTCAAATACTGAAAATAATATCTGTCCTTAGGAAGACTTCTATGAATTATTTATTGATATTGTTATATACACTTGCTATATATAAACATTATATGCATGTTCAGTTAACTTTTCATAAATTTCTTCACTGCCAGGAGAAAATAATAATACTTACCCCATAGGATCATGGTAAGTATGAAGCATAAAGCACTTAGAATAGGGTATAACACAGGTATCACTCAATAACTGTAGATTTTATTATCATGTAAAATTTACTGAAATGAGTTTTGTTCATTTACTCTCTGCATTCTCTATTTTTCTATGTACTAGTCCGTGATCTTTATTCGTGACAGAAATTCTCATGGGCAGGAGGTGTCAGGATACATTGACTATGCTCACAGGCTAAAGACTGAAGATTTTGAAGTCTACTTTAGTGGAAAAAAAAGACTTCTTCCAAGACCCACAGATATGAGGTAAGTTGTGCACATTTTTCACAACTTCAATAAGAGAGCAAGCTTCTCAGAGGTAAAGATAAGAATTTTTATTTTATTTTCTGGAACATTAATGTATATATAGCAGGAATGTGGTAAGAGTGGTTTGAATAAAAAGTAAATACATTTTAAAACAGGGAATGAACATAGATGCATATTTTCCATTAACAGCCTGAGGAAGGGAACTCTTCAGAGATGAGATAAGTAAATTCTCAGTGACATTCCTTTTAAATGATAAGTAGAGCCTAAAATTTGCTACTCTCACATGGCTCTTGCGCTACTTGGGACTTCATCTGTCTAAAAGCCTCAAGAGCAGTCCATGGAACACATTCCACATTCTCCTCCCACTTTTTTTTTTTTTTTTTTTTTTGGTCACCAACCAAAATCCAGGCCTCTGAGTAGCTCACCTTCATTTACTCTCACCACTGGCCTATTTGGGGATTTCTTCTACTCATGATTCTTTTTACTATTGACCCCTATCCTTTCCTCTGTAACCCTTATCCCACCACATAGGATCTACTCTACAAAGTCAACCTATTTATAGATCGGATCCTTCTACCACCTCCTGAATAGCTCTCAAGCTAAACTTTTTATTCTATACCTCTCACTTATCACAGAACACAAAAGTAGTAGCAGCATTCTGCTTTAACTCTCCACTGCCATATCCAGATTATTTAATACTTTTTTTAATTGGGGTATTAATGAGAACCTGCTGTATAGCACAGGGAACTCCACTTCACTGTACAGAAAATTATTTGACACTTTTAACAACACTATTCCTCTGACATTCCTGCCCTCTTGTGTCCATCCTTCTTGCTATTATCTAAAGACTTCATAACCCATCACCATTTCATGGACATACCCCTTTTCCTATCCAACCTAGATGCATAGCAAAATCATTTAACTTGACTCTTGCAATAATCCCAGCTGCCCATGTCTTTTTGTGCTTTGGTTGTATCTGCCCTGATGACCCTCAAAAGCAGATTGACCCAATTATCCTCTTGCTTGCACCGTTAGCTTGACCCCTGGGTAATGCAGAAGGAAATTTTAAGAAATTTCACAAAGGTGTGGATGGCTGCTACCAATAATTTATGGTCTCCAAACTCAGCCAGCCCCTTTTTGGCCCTCAGCCACCCATTTATTTGCTGTTTCTCAATTCGTAGTTTTACCATTCTCCCCCCCAAAATATTCTGAAGCTGCACCACTCTCTCAAAATCATTGTTCTCAACTGCTGACCCTGACTCCTGTCCATATTTGCCTCACATTTCACAGAGAACGTTAAGTCTAAACATAGAAACCAACACCTGATCTGTCTCTCTGTCAACCAAAATCAGCTTCCTCACTAGCTGGTGCCCCCCTCAGAGTGCCCTTCTGATTATTCCCAATCACAATTCCATTCTGGCTGCTACTGGCCCCTGGGCCCACCATCTATGTTCAGAACACATCTGCCCCTAACTCTTAGAACACCACATGCCCTCCTTCCCTCAGCCCACCTCTCAGAGGCCCAATTTTCTACACACTTGTCCACATTCTCCCAACACAGCAAGCCTTAGGCTTCCCCAAAGACCACGAGGGAGTATATGCCCTTAGAGTGACTCAGGCTTTTCTGGTAACATTTCTGAAATAAAATAAGTGGCTGCACTCTCTACTTTTTGAAACAGATTTTTTCTGGAAAAAAAATTAGTAGTTCATTTTTATTAAGTGAAATATTCCTTTATACATGCATCTACTCTCACCACACTTTTCCAGATTCAGAGAGAAAAGGACTCCTTGACTTGGTTAGACCTAATTTATTCAACTTGTTTTTTATCCTTTTCACCCTTCTTTTCACTGAAGCCATACTTTATCTATCGTTCTCTTTTTTTATATATATACATTCTCAAACTGACTCTCCCAACTGGCTCTTTTATCTTGCCTCTAAACATGCTGGAACAATTTCTATATTAAAGAAAAGAAATCCTCTACCTCTCTTATAATTTCCTGCTAAGCTCCTCAAAAGAACAAGTGTCTCCAACTCTCACTTCTCATGTAGGTGCTAACCCATTGTAATTAGCCCTCTGCCACCGTTATTTTTTTTTATTATTATTATTATTATTTTTTGTGGTACGCAGGCCTCTCACTGCTATGGCCTCTCCCGTTGCGGAGCACAGGCTCCGGACGCGCAGGCTCAGCGGCCATGGCTCACGGGCCTAGCCGCTCCGCGGCATGTGGAATCTTCCCGGACCGGGACACGAACCCGTGTCCCCTGCATCGGCAGGCGAACTCTCAACCACTGCGCCACCAGGGAAGCCCCTGCCACCGTTATTCAAATGAAACAATTCCTGCTAAAATCACCAGTGACTGCCAATTTCAAAATCTTATGCACTATTTTTATTTCTCATCTTATTTAACTTCTCGACATTATTTAATTACTGTTGGTTAATCCTTATGCTGATTAATTCTTTCTTCTCAAAACTATTCAAATATTCTAACATTTTATGTCAGAATCTCTCATTGAACTCTCCCCTTGTTTATTTCATGCATGTTGGTAATCACCAGGGTTCATCCTTGGACTTCTTTTCTTACCATATGCATTCTCTTGAGTGATTTGATCACTTTTCTGGTAAACTATAACCCTAGCACAGATCTCTTCTTTATTTAAGACTCAATTATCCTATTGCTCACTTGAGAACCTTCTGGGTATCCCATTAGCATCTAGAACTTATTTTCAAAATTAAAATCATTTTTATCTGTGAAGCCTACTGTTGCTTCTGTGTCCCCTTTCTTGGCAAATAGTACCACCCTGGTAACCCAAGGCAAAATCCAAATGTTATCCTAGACCTCTTCCTCGCCATCACCACCACCTCTATAACTAATGATTTACTAAAAATACTAGATTCTGTTATATTAAAAGCTTTGTTTATATTAAAGCAAATATACAATGTCATTTCACTTGTAAACACTTCAGTATGAATCTTCATGTGATAACATTTTAAATAAAACCATCATGACATTATACCTAACAAAATAATTCCTTAATTTCATCTAATACCTAGTTAGTCCTTATTCATACTTCATTGACTATCTTAAAGTTATCTTTCCATAGCTGGTTTGACCAAATCAAAATCCAAATAATATTGTGTTATTCTTTTACTTTATAACAGCCCCCTTCCTTCTTTTTATCTTTTATGCTGTGATTTGTTGGAGAAACTAGGTCATTTGTCCTAAGAAATGTCATATTCTAAAAGTGACTGATCGTGCTCATGCTGTTGTTTGTTACACACTCCCTCTATCCTCCTATTTCCTGTCAACTGGCTTGATGAAATTCAGTTTCAATTATTTTTAGGTAAGTTTTTTTTTTTAATGTGAAACTCTGTGAGTTTGATCAGTGGGTTCAGGTGGTGTCAGTCTGATGACTCTATTATAAAGTTCCCATCAAATTTCACCCAGTGGTTTTAGCATACAATAATGAAGTCTACCTAAATGTTTTTACTAAGGTTTGTATAGTGATGATTTTCTAATTCCATCATTCATTCTGCATTTTTTAACTAGAATTCTTCCACAGAGAATAACTTTTCCTCATTGTTTATTTGATTGCCCTGAAATGGAATTCAATTCATGCAGAAAGACAAAATAAATGTTTCATTATTTTCCTTAGTTTATGAAAAAATGCAAAGCCGAAAGCACAAGAGTATACAGATAGTGCCAAATTGTTTTCAAAGTGATTATGCTATTTTATATCCACCAAAAATACTATATAAGTGCTCTCATTAGCCCTCATCCTTACCAACACATGACATCTACAAACTTTTTTTTCCACTGTGCTAAGTTCTAAATGATCTCTCATGGTGGTCTTAATTTTTATTTTTGTGATTACTAGTCAGATTGGGGATCTTTTATTGGTTGTTCATTTCCTTTCTTTGAAGTATCTATTAAGACTTTTCCTCATTTTTTCTATTGGTTATTTATTCTTCCTTTTCTTATAAATTGTAGGAGTTCCTTTTGTTTTTTTGAATATTGATTAATCCTTTGCCTCTTATATATATTGAAAAATATAATCTTCCAGTATGTAATTCTCCTTTCACTTCCTTTACATGGACTTTTGATAGTCAGAAGTCAGAAGTTTTGATAGATTAGTTCATTTTATTAATCTTTTCCTCAGAGGTTTGCATTTTTTGTGTTTTGTTTAACAAATTCCTACCTTTCTGGAAGTCATAAAGATATTGTCCTATAAAGTACTGTGGTTTTGCTTTTTATTTTATATCTTTAACCTACCTGAACTTAAAACTATATATGGTGGTTAGGTAAGGGTGCACTTTTTGTTTTTGTCTTCCATATGACTAATAATGTGTCCTAGCAACATTTATTGAAAAGTCCACTGTCCCTTCTCCCACATCTGCAACACCATTTGTGTCAAAAGTTGAGTTCTGTATGTGCTGGGTTGTTTCTGGGCTCACTCTTTTGTTTTACTAGTCTCTCCTTAAAATAATAAAATCTTACTCATTTGTTATATGTTCATAATAATTCTTGATATAAAGAAAGGCAATTTCTCCATCTGGTTTTTCTTTTTCAAGCGTATCTAGTCTATGCTTGTCCCTTACTCTCTCATATAAATTTAGTCAACTTCAAATATTCACACACACAAAATGGTGTAATTTTGATTGGAACTGCTTTCAAGTTATGACCAATGTACCACTGATTGACATCTTTATGGTATTAAGTCTTCCATTTATTTATTTACATTTATTTATGCCCCTTTAATGTCTTTTAATGATATTTTATAATTTTCTCAATTAGAGAGCTTTTGTCATTTTGGGTTTTTTTTCCTCCTCGGTGCCAGATTTCTGAGCTTTCAAACAAAATTAGCTCTATTACGAAGATCCCACTGTAAAACTTTACCATGTTGAGTTTAATTTACGCCATCCATCAGAATCATACTTCAGATTTTTCACTCAAGAGATTTCATGCCATTAAATGACTTAAACAGTTGTTACTAGAGGAAAAAAATATCTTTGGTATCTATAATTCCACACTTAGTTTGATTCAGAACTAAAACAAAGACTTTATAAAGCTTTCAAAAGGTCCCTTTCTATTTACTTATCTTTTGACATGCTGTTTTATTCTCTGTAGGAAGAGACAGTAGTTCTGTGATTAGAATCCTGCCTTGCATTTTTACTGTGGAAAACATAAATATGAGCAGACAGCTGCAACTGTTATGAAATGCAGCAGTAGAAAGGGCCGAGAACTTGATCACCTTGTCAATTCAGACTTCCTCTTGACCATGTGTTTACAATTCAGTACCTTCCTTTGGGCATGATTGTGAATAAACTATAAGCAAATAGCATGTTACCATTTACCAAGTTCCTTTATACTTCCCTAGAACAACTTTGTGAAATAGGTTCAACAAGCATTATTCTTAACATCTGAGGGAGGATAAAAGAGGATGAATCACTTGCTAAAGTTCACAAGTGAAACAGTGATAAGTGAGAACAAGTTCTTAGGAATTCACTGCTTACTTCCAAAACACTCTTCTAGGTTTAAAAGCGTTTGTATCCTGAGGACATTTGCACTATGTAGAATCCTTGAGTTACATTCTGCCCCACATTTAGCTGCTTAAATTTCTGTATTTATGTATTGTTGAACAAAGATCTAAGGTCTGCCTGTCGAGCTCTACCGATCCCTCAAATAGAATCGTCAGGAGGAAATGAAAAAGTTCTCTTTGTGTTTCTCTTTGGAGAGTCCATGAAATATTCATACCCTTGACCGAGGAATGCCCCTAAATACTAAAGCTTAGAGAGGTATTATTGTCAAATTTCCCTTGCCGTCCCATTGTCTGTTTTATTAAAACGTTGAACGTGCCAAATCTCTGAAGTTAGAACTATAAAGTTGCACTTATCCTGTGCTTAAACGCATTCTCATGAAAGCATCTGGTAACATATTGGCAGGTTGTGAAGTTTAAAAAAAAAAAGGAGTAAATGACTCAGTGCTTCTACAAGGGGTATATAAAATATTGCCTATTTTAAAGTTATTAATATTATTCCACATCTAAATATGGTGACCAAACATTAGAATATCAATTTAGTCTCTTCAACAGATATTTGCTAAATTTGAAAGAGAAGGGAGTGCTTTGGGGGGCGAAAGTGCTGATTGAAGAAGACTTGCCATAACCATCTAGCTCCTAGATATTCAAAGCGTGGTCCATGGACCAGGAGCACTGACACCACCTGAGAGCCTGTAAGAAGTGAAGGATCTCAGGCTCTATCCCAACCAGTGAAGCAGAAATGGCATTTTAACATGATCCCCCAAATTTCAATATGCATATTAAAGTTTGAGAAGCATACTGTAGACCTATGCTGCCCAGTAGGGTCGCCACTAGCCATATATGACTATTGAGTACTTTCAGTGTAACTAACCCTGAATTAAGATGTGCTGTAAGTGTAAAATACACACCTGATTTTGAAGACATCATAAAAATATAAAATATGTTATTAATAAATTTACATTCACTATGTGTTAACATAATAATATGCTAGATATATTGAGTTAAATGAGATATATTATTAAAATTATTTCCACCTATTTCTTCTTACTTGTTTTTAGTGTGGCTACTAGAAAATTCAAAATGACATATATGGCTCATGTTTATGGCTCACCTTATACACACACACACACACACACACACACACACACACACACACACACAGCACTGTTCTGGTCTGCTGGTCCCCAACCCAGAGGTTCACTCCCATCCTGATCTTTAGGACCAATACTGATCTTAGGTAGGTGTGATACAAGAAGTCATAAACTAGAGATCACCATTTAATAGGGTCTGGCTGCAGACATGTTTTATTTGCCCTGCACAATATATTTAAAAGTTCTGTCAATGTCAATGTTCTAGAAACAGGAAACGTCACATAAAATATCTTTGAGTTGCAGATTCTCCTAAAAACTGATAAGGTCTTCCCACACTGAGCCTACATTCTCTCATTCCAGCCATGATCTTGAATTAAATAGAAGCTGCTCCGTGAGATGGGGTATGTTCTCACCAGATTAACAGAGACTTGCCCACTCATACTAACTGCACAGTCATCCTTGAGTCACTCATTCAGATAACACCTATCAGATTCTTCTAGGCATTTGAGTTTGTGACTTCCGGTCTAAATTCCCACCTTAGGTTTTTAAAGTCATATTTGCCATTAGCCCAGTCATGATCTCCTTTGCTATACCCCTCTGGGTGGGTTTAACTTCAGCCCTTGGGCTCTCTCAGGTTGTTCCATACCACTGTGACTGGTCTGAGTCAAAGCCTGAGATGGTTATGATGCTGATAAAAATTAACTGAGAGCTTACCGTGCACAAGGCACTGTGCTAAATAATTTATATACATCATTTCACTTACTCTTTACAACAACCTTGTGGGTTAGGAATATTTTTCACATTTTAACATCAAAGAACATGCATCATAATGGTGTTAATTGGCTTAACCAAAGTTACACATAGACGGTTGCACTCAAAATCCAGGACCAAATAGAGATCTGTGGAACCCCAGATGTCATGATTTTGCTCCGGACGCGCAGGCTTAGCGGCCATGGCTCACGGGCCCAGCCACTCCGCAGCATGTGGGACCTTCCTGGGCCGGGGCACGAACCCGTGTCCCCTGCATCGGCAGGCAGACTCTCAACCACTGCGCCACCAGGGGAGCCCCATGATTTTTTTTTAATCGATGCTACATGATTCTACTTTAGGACTTTGTCATGAAAAGATATTTTCCCCTTTAGTATCATATCCATATCCTAGTCATTGTCATATATTTCTTTTGCAGATGTGTATCTGACTTGACAAGACCTAATTTGGGGTTGTTTTTCAGAACTTTAAGCAATCCTGCTATCCATGGTTAAGACTGGGGAATTTCAGCCATCCTGTACCCACCCTTGCCACTTCCTCCTTTCATTGAGCTTGGCAGAAAACAACTCTTTGTACTTGACCAGGCTTTTATTTTCAGTCACTATGAGTAAGAATTATAGTGTCCCACAGCTTTGTGTGTGGAAGAGCTCAGGACAGAATTAAAAGTGGCCTTTAATTGTGGCTTCAGCCTAAAAATCTTTAGGGAAAAAAATGGCCCTGACTTGTTGAACCTCAGTTACGTTCCAGGATACTTTTAGAATCTATTCATATCCTCTGAACTGTGGTTCACATATTTTTTGTAATATCTACATGGAATTCTTTTACAAATAAATTTAATTTTCCAATACTTAACTCATTTTAGTTTTTCCTTATCCAAAGGTAAACACTAACTACTATCTCTCATGGAAGACTCAAGGATGGAGAAGAGAGATCTGAAAGATGGACCTCCTTCTGTTGGTCTATAAAACCCAAATATACGAGAATAGTTCCTACTGAATTCCTACTGAAATATCTGTCTACATTATTCTATGGTAGAATTCTATCTAGGCTGTTTGGCTCATTGCCTTAAAAAAAGTCAGAATCCCAGAGCAATTATCTGGTAGTATCTTTAATTGTCTAGAATGTGTTTCCCTGAAGATTGTGTCTCTGGGTAAACCTTAAGTGAATAATTAGAGATCTGAGACAACCTCTAGTTCACTGACAACATTTACTGTGGTTGTGACAGTATTATTCTTTACACAAGATTTTTTCCAGCATTTAAAAAAATTTGGTAAAATATACATAGCATAAAATTTACCATTTTAACCATTTTTAAGTGTACTGTCCAGTGGCATTAAGTACATTCAAACTGTGCAACTCTTCCAACTTTTATTATAAAATTTAAAAAATTTTTGAAAAGTTTGAATAACAGTACAATAAATGCCAATATACTCACAACCTACACTGAACAACTGTTAACATTTTTCCAAATGTGCTTTATCTTTCTTTTGTATGTTGCTGTGTGTGTATGTGTGTGTGTACCATTTTAAAGTAGCTTGCAGATTTACCCCTAAATGTTTCACCATTCATGTCCTAAGAATAACAGCATTCTCCTATATAACATTACCATTATCATATACAAGAAAATTAATAATTATTTCCTATTATTATCTAATATCCTGCTCATATTCAAATTTTCCTAATTGTTCCAAAAAGTGTTTTGTAGCTGGTTTTGTGAACCTTCATCCAAACAGTGTACAAAAATTGCATTACTTATGTATTTTGACCCTCTTTTATTCTAAGATAGCACCTTCTCCCCTACTTTCCAACAAGGTATTTTTTTCTTGGTCGTGATATTGTTTTTCTAAAGAGATAAGGCCAGTTGCCTTTTACATTGTCCTGTATTCTGGATTTGTCTGATTGTTTCCTTGGAGTATTATTTGATTTGCTTCTCTCATATCTGTATTTTCTTTAAACTGGGAAATAAGTCTAAAAGCTTGATTGTATTAAGTGTAAATATTTTTTCAGTAAGAATTCTCTATTGGTGACAACTATGTATTGCATCATATCAGAAGGTGCTTAATGTCAAATTGTTTTATAGTTAGTGATACTCAATTTGACCCCTTAGTTAAAGAAGAATTATTAAATATTTCTTCTGAAAAGCTATATTTTATTTTCCTTGGGAAAATTTTATAGTAGCTAAACTAGTATGAACTAACATTTATGTATTTGTTTATTTCCTATTTAAAATCTATGTTTTTTAAAAGAAAGACTATTAGTAGCAAATTAACCTTGATATCCAGAGTTTTTTCATTTAATTTTCTAAATCAGAATAAAGGACAGTATTTGTTATAACAGAATTCAAATAAAGTTATACTGTAGAGCTGTCAGAAATCATAAACAATTTCTAATATGTAGATAAACTGTGCACCAAAACTGCACTTATTTATGGAACTCAGAACCATTTTCCTAGAGAAACTATCAGTCCATTTCCTAGGTCAGCTCACAAAATGCCAAACCCATTATTTCTTTTGAAAAATTAATTTTGTTTTATGTAGCAAAAAGAAACTCTGTGACAGCAAATAATGTCTCCACCCTCTTGCAAGTTCCCTGCCTCACGTATATGGTGACCATCCCATTTGGGTTAATTAAATAAGTAGGGACACTCCATGATAATCTTCCTTCAGATAACATATCTGTGACCATCATGGAATCAAGAAAAAGGAAGGTAACATGCTTCAGGGAACACATCTTGCTCTCTGGAGTAGTAGGCAAGATCAGTTCCTATTCTTTGAATACATGCAAATCAATACATTCCACGTAGATTCTGTTCAAAAGTCCAACATTCATAACTTGGGGAACACTATCAATCTGGTGATGATTGAAAATCTAAATATCTAAGGATGCTTATGTGTAAATCTCACAAGTGAGAAGAGGATTAATGGCTTGCTTAAGCACAAAAGGGTAAATGTAATAGAAGTGATGTGAATTAAATTTTTACATGATCATGCTGTCTCTAGAATTAAGAGGAAACTATGGAGAGAGTAAAGATAGAAGCAGAGAAAAACAGAGGCTACTGGATCTAAAATGTCAACTTTCTCAATGGTAGTCCAGTAATTCCATACACTGGGTTTTCTGTTAAAGTTGGTCTAATCATGGGTCCTTAAACTTCAGCATACACATGAATCACATAGAAGACTTGTTAAAACCAGATTTCTGGACCCTACTCCCAGAGCTTTTAATTTAGTAAAATTAAAGTAGGACCTGAGAAATTGTATTACTATTAAATACTCAAGTGATACTGATGCTGCTAGTCCAGGCACCACACTTTAATAACCACTGGTCTAGAGGATGCCTCTACTTCCCCCTGTCAATGCCAGGCATCAGGGCTGCCTGAGGAAAAGCTGGATCTGCATAGCAAACAGTGACAGTTTTATTTCTTCTTTTCCAATTTGGATTCCTTTTATTTCTTTCTCTGTGTTGAATAAAAGTGGCAAGAATTGTTACATAGAGTGAGAAATAAGAACTTTTTAACAAGGAATTAGAAAATATAAAGAACAACCAAACAGAATTAAAGAATACAGTAACTGAAATGAAAAATACACTAGAAGGAATCAATAGTAGACTAAATGAGGCAGAAGAATGGATAAGTGAGCTGGAAGACAGAGTAATGGAAATCACTGCTGTCAAACACAAAAAAATCAAAAAGAATGAAAAGAAATTAGGACAGTTTAAGAAACCTGTAGGACAACATCAAGCATGCTAATATTCACATTACAGGAGTCCCAGAAGGAGAAGAGAGAAATAGCTTGAGAAAATATTTGAAGAGACAATAGCTGAAAATTTCCCTAATCTGGGGAAGGAAACAGTCACCCAAGTTCAAGAAGCACAAAGATTCTCCTACAGGATTAACCCACAGAGGAATACACCATGACATATTGTAATCAAAATGACAAAAATTAAAGAGAGAATACTAAAAACAACAAGTGAGAAGCAACAAATAACATATAAGGGAACTCCCATAAGGCTATCAGCTGATTTTCAGTAGAAATTCTGCAGGCCAGAAGGAAGTTGCATGATATACTTATTATATATACTTAAAGTGATGAAACAGAAAAATCTACAGCCAAGAATACTCTACCCAGCAAGGCTCTTATTCAGATTTGATGGAGAAATCAAAAGCTTTACAAGCAAGCAAAAGCTAAAAGAATTCAGCACCACCAAACTAGCTTTCCAACAAATGCTAAAGGATCTTCTCTAGGCAGAAAAAAAAAAGCCACAACTAGACACAAGAAAGTTACAAAATGGAAAAGCTTGCTGGTAAATGCAAACATACAATAAATGTAGGAAATCATCCACACACAAAGCTAATAGGGAGGTTAAAAGACAAGAGTGGTAAAAATCATTTGTATTCACAATAAACAGTTAAGGAATACTCAAAACAATTAGATGTATAATATAAAGTCAAAAATGGTAATTATGGAGGAAGGAGAGTACAAATGCAGGGTATCTAAAATGCATTTGAAATTAAGAGATCAGCAACTTAAAACAAGCATTTATAAATACAGACTCCTATACAAAATTCTCATGGTAACCACAAAACAAAAATCTGTAATAGATATACAACAAAAAAGAAAAAGGAACCCAAACATAACACTAAAGATATTCATATCACAAGAGAAGGGAACAAAAGAAGAAAGTGGAAAAAAAAGAGCTACAAAAGCAAATCCAAAACAGTTAACAAAAAGGCCATAGAATGTACATATTGGTAATTACCTTAAACGTAAATGGACTAAATTTCCAACCAAAAGACAGAGACTGGCTGAATGGATACAAACACAAGACCTGTATATTTGCTGCCTACAAGAAACTCACTTCAGGGTTTCCCTGGTGGCACAGTGATTGATAGTCCGCCTGCTGATGCAGGGGACATGGGTTTGTGCCCCAGTTCTGGAAGATCCCACATGCCGTGGAGCGGCTGGGCCCGTGAGCCATGGCCACTGAGCCTGTGCGTCCAGAGCCTGTTCTCCACAAAGGGAGAGACCACAACAGTGAGAGGCCCACGTACCGCAAAAAAAAAAAAAAAAAAAAAAAGAAACTCACTTCAGATCTAGAGACACATACAGACTGAAAGTGAGGGGTTGGAAAAAGGTATTCCATGCAAATGAAAATCAAAAGAAAGCTGGAGTGGCAATTCTCATATCAGACAAAATAGACTTTAAAATAAAGACTGTTACAAGAGACAAAGAAGGACACTACATACTGATCAAAAGATCAATCCAAGAAGAAGATATAACAATTATAAATATATATGCAGCCAATATAGGAGCACCTCAATATATAAGGCAAATGTTAACAGATATAAAAGGAGAAATTGACAGTAAAACATTAATAGTGGGGGACTTCAACACCCCACTTACATCAATGCACAGATCATCCAGACAGAAAATTGATAAGGAAACACATGCTTTAAAATGACACATTAGACCAGATGGACTTAATATTTATAGAGCATTCCATCCAAAAGCAGCAGAATGCACATTCTTTTCATGTGCACATGGAACATGCTCCAGGATAGATCACATGCTGGACCACAAAGCAGCCCTCAGTAAATGTGAGAAAACTTAAATCATATCAAGCATCTTTTCCAAGCACAAGACTGTGATGCTAGAAATCAACTACAAGAGAAAAAAAAACTGCAAAAAACACAAACATGTGGAGGCTAAACAATATGCTACTAAACAACCAATGGATCACTGAAGAAATCAAAGAGGAAATAAAATATTACCTAGAGCCAAATGAAAATGAAAACACAATGATCCAAAACCTATGGGATGTAGCAGAAGCAGTTCTAAGAGGGAAGTTTATAGTGATACAATCTTACCTCAGGAAACAAGAAAAATCTCAAATAAACAACCTAATGTTATGCCTAAAGCAACTAGAGAAAGAAGAACAAAAAAAACCCAAAAGTTTTGTTTATTAGTAGAGGTTAGTAGAAGAAAGTTAGTAGAAGAGAAGAAATCATAAAGATCAGAGCAGAAATAAATGAAGTAGAAACTAAAAAACAGTAGAAAAGATCAATGAAATTAAAAGCTAGTTCTTTGAAAAGATAAACAAAATTGATAAATCTTTAGCCAGACTCATCAAGAAAATAAGGAAGAGGGCTCAAATCAATACAATCAGAAATGAAAAAGGAGAAGTTACAACCAACACTATAGAAATAAAAAGGATCTTAAGAATCTACTACAAGCAACTATACACCAATAAAAGGGACAACCTAGAAGAAATGGACACATTCTTAGAAAGGTACAATCTCCCAAGACTGAACCAGGAAGAAATAGAAAATATGAACAGACCAATTACCAGTACTGAAATTAATTCAGTAATTTCAAAACTCCCAACAAGCAAAATTCAAGGGCCAGATAGCTTCAGAGGTGAATTCTACCATTTAGAGAAGAGTTGACTTCTATCCTTCTGAAACTATTCCAAAAATGAAAGAGGAAGGAACACTTCAGAACCATTCTATGAGGCCACTGTCACCCTGATACCAAAACCAGACAAAGATAACACACAAAAAAAGAAAATTACAGGCCAATATCACTGATGAACATAGATACAAAACTCCTCAACAAAGACCAGAAAACCGACTCCAATAATACATTAAAAGTATCATATACCATGAGCAAGTGGGATGTACCCCAGTGATGCAAGGACTTTTCAATATCCACAAATCAATCAATGTGATACACCAGATTAACAAATTGAAGAATAAACACCATATGATCATCTCAATAGATGCAGAAAAATCTTCTGACAAAATTCAACATTGATTTATGATAAAAACTCTTCAGAAAGTGGGCATAGATGGAACATAATAAAGACCATATATGACAAATCCACAGCTAGCCTCATTCTCAATGGTGAAAAACTGAAAGCATTTCCTCTAAGATCAGGAACAAGACAAGGATGCCCACTCTTGCCTCTTTTATTCAAAAACTAATTAAAATTTTAGTATAATCTTTCACTGTTTTCATAAATGTCCAAGAATATAGAGTGTGATATGTACAAAGTATCTGAATTTTCTTCTGGTTTTTGTATAGAAATGATTTCTTTATATTATCAAATTTCCATTTGGTTCTACTTTGTTACATAAAAGGAGTGTGTAGGGCAGTAAGGCAGGATAAAAGAGCTTATAAAATTTAGAACTTGAACTGCCAAATTACTTGTAAAATTAAATTCATTCCAGTTCTACTAATTTATGAAATTGAATGAAGCAACGTGAGACCAGTTTCTTTAAACAATATATGATTTCATTTTCAAATGTTACAAAATTTTTCACACAAATTTCAAAACCAGAACAACAATTTGAAAAATCAAGCTGATCTTAAAGATTTTGTTGTAAAGAGAACACCCTGTGTGTTATTTTTTATTTTCCCTACCCCTACTTTTAGGAGTAAGGCTGCTCATTTTAAAAGAATTAAATAATTCAGTTCAATTTGATGATTTCTCAATTTTGTTTTCATGAGCAAATGAGAAGAATGAAATCAAAATCCTGATTCAATTATGTCTTACCTTTGTCTATTTCTATAAGAGGATCCAGGAACATACAAAGATTTCACACCTAGCCCTAGGCACACTCAGCTGAAGAAGGCAAACCCAACTGCAGTTTGCCTGAGCATTTGAATTCAGAAACAATTAATATAATTCTTTGATTTCCTGACTTTCCCACATTAGCACAATTAGATGTTATTTAGCTATGGAAACAGCAATACAGTGTATATATTCAAACTCTCACACACACAAATATTGTAAAGGCTTGTTAACACATTCATATTCTGAGTCATTTATGTTCCATCACACATAAATTTGTAAAGGCACAACAGAAGGGAAGTTAACCTGATGACATGCATCTAAAAATTCCGTACCAACATTTTTATTCTTTAACTCTCAGGATCTTTACTTTATATCAACATTTATATTTGATTTTTACTTATTTTTACATAATCATTTTTTGAGAAAGAATGTGAACCAGATAAGCCCTCAAGCTGTGTAATTCTGATTCATGAACACACCTTACAATCTGGTAACATGTGCATGCACTTCTGTGCCAAAATTTAATGAAATGGAATAATGGCACTTTAAATGGTTTAGCATCTTTAGCCATAACCCAGAATTCAACCTCTCATTTCCCTCCCTTACCTTCAAATAAGGAAAGCAATAAACAAGTCCAACATGAAAAGGCAAGTCATTGGGAATGCCAACAATCCTTCTTATTAGTTCCCATAAGCTCTGTCCATTATCATCCATCTGAATGGAAGCTTGCATGTCTGATCCTTGGGATTTTACTGTTTAAGTTGGAGAGTATGCTGGTGCTTAAGTCCTTTGTCTGTGATGAACTGTCAAGAAAGTGCAGAAAAATGAACACAGTAAAAAAAGGAAAGGAAATTATTGCTTTAGTTCATCAGCTCACGTTGATTGAAGCCACTTTAAAGGCATTTGGGTGAAATACTCTGTAGAAATTAGTTAATCAACCTTTAGTAGAAAAGAAAAAAATTAGAAACTCTCTCAATTTGCTGGAAAGGTCCATTTTCTTTATTTCCAAATGCATACTTTATGTTCTTCGTAATTTGAGACCTTGTCTCCACTAGTTTTCAAAGAATACGTAAGATTTGAAGGATGCAGAACCAGATGATGATGTTTTGTGCTTTTCTATAGTCAAGTTTACTTGAATATCTGCAGAAAATAAAAACATACATGTATATATGAGAACTGTCACAAGGAGATTTCAGTCACTGTGTCTGTGAAAGCCATGTAGGATTAACCCATAGTTTAGACTTGTGTAAAGATGAAAATGAGCTATTTAACTCATCTGGGAAGCAGCTGTACAGAACTGTGGAAGGCAGTGGTAAGGAAAAATCACTATTACGTAAACAAAGCAACAGAAAGATGGTGAAAAGGGTAAAGGAATAAGAAATTAGAATCCATTCAAACAAAACTTAACTTGGATGAATGAGGAAGAAAGTCTTTTTCTGCCAACTCAGTAAATGTTTAATCTGGAAAAGCATGCTTCCACATCTGGCTTATGTTTAATATTGTAAATATTATCTCTTTGATTTTTTACTTTATTTTTGATGTAAATATTTGTTTATTAACAAAAATAAAATAAAAATCAGTGGAGATATGTATTAATATTACAAATGCTAGATATTTCAAATAAAATATTCAAAATACAAAATAATACCTGTTTTCAAACGTGCTAACAAAAGCCACTAAAGAAGAAAATTGAAAATATTGGAAATAATAAACCTTTTTATTGTTTGAATATGAGTCACCTAATATATTAAATGCTATGAAAGAAAATTCTCTAAATGACCAGAGAAGTAGTCATTTTGGTATACTTGCAATACAGCATGATTTTGAAAATGAGTATAAATCATTTAAAAGGAACAAAGAAAGTAAAAATCATTCACTTGTGTTTATCTGTTTGAGGACAGTATTATAATGTTTTGTATGCAGGAATGAACTAGCTCCAAACTGAATTGTTTCTTAATTTTCTGAGGAATTACTCTGAGGGAGGCTTCTACACTTCAAGTCAGCCATACAGATTAGCATGTGTATGCCAAAGGCTTCCTGGCCCTTCTTTCTTGGGCTTCCAAAAGTCAGGTCATGTGTAAGTCAGTCCACAAAAAGAAGATAAATGGAATAAATTGGAGGTCTACCTACCTGGAAAGAGAAATAAGTGAAATTGAGCAATAACTTTCCTCTGCTTCTGCATGTAAAAATAAAGATAATAACTTACATTTGTGAAAGAGACATGTACCACAATGTTCATTGCAGCACTATTTACAATAGCCAGGACATGGAAGCAACCTAAGGGTCTATCAACAGATGAATGGATAAAGAAGTTGTGGCACATATATACAATGGAATATTACTCAGCCATAAAAAGAAATGAAATTGAGTTATTTGTAGTGAGGTGGATGGACCTAGAGTCTGTCATACAGAGTGAAGTAAGTCAGAAAGAGAAAAACAAGTACCATATGCTAACACATATATATGGAATCTAAAAACAATTGGTTCTGATGAACCTAGGGGCAGGACAGGAATAAAGATGCAGATGTAGGGAATAGACTTGAGGACATGGGGAGGGGGAAAGGTAAGCTGGGACGAAGTGAGAGAGTAGCATTAACATATATACACTACCAAATGTAAAATAGATAGCTAGTGGGAAGCAACTGCATAGCACAGGGAGATTAGCTCAGCGCTTTGTGACCACCTAGAGGGGTGGGATAGGGAGGGTGGGAGGGAAGCACCAGAGGGATGGGATATGGGGATATATGTATACATATAGCTGATTCATTTTGTTACACAGCAGAAACTAACACAACATTGTAAAGCAATTATACTCCAATAAAGATATTAAAAAAGAAAAAGAAACTAGGGGGTGAAGGTTGGACAGGGGACAGGATATTTACTAGTGTCAAAGTATCTTCCCACAAAATACTTATTAATTACAAAGGGAAAAAGAGAAACTTTATAGTGGAGACATCTGGGCAATGCCACCTTACTCTAGTGAGCAAACTACCAGGCATGGGGCAAATCAACTTCAAGTGCCCCTCAAGGGGATGCAGCATCACACATCGTTCTATCAATATGTAGTTCCTGCTCAATACACATAATCTTCATGTTATTGTGAAGACACATCAGACAAACACAAACTTGTGGAGTCTACAAAATAACTGACCTGTAATCTTTTGAAATATTAAGGTCATGAGAGTCAAGGGAGGGCTGAGGACATGTTCCCAGAGACTAGACAAAGCTAGTTGCAACACGTGATCCTGGATGGATCCCTTTCCTAAAGAACATTACTGGGAGAGTTGGAAAAACTTGAATAATGTCTCTGGGTAAAGGGTACATGAGAGTTCTTTGTACTGTTCTTGTACTGTTCTGTGAGTTTGACATGATTTAAAATGAGAAAGAATAAAAATTATGTTGTTAGAGTTCCTGAGAGTGTACTATTGGAATAAACCCTATTTGGTCACTTGGAAAGAAAAAATAACTTACATTTGTGAGTTTATAGCACATTTTCACAAAAGCATTTTGTTGTTTTAATGTTCTTCACCCATACATTTTATTTCACCTAGTAATTGTAACACAATGACTCAGAATAATAAAATATTATTATTAATCACATTAATATATATTAAAATTTATATATATTATTTAATATATATATTAAAATGTTATATATATTAAAATGTTATAATAAAATATCTACAATGTATTACAAGAACACAGATTAAGGTGAGATTAATTAATCACTTGGGGGAAGTACAGGAGAGGCTGCTGCAAGAAAATAATTTGGCTTGTCCTTGAAAAACAAGTAGGAGTCTATGTAGTAGAAAAGTGGAGGACGGGGTATTCCAAATAGGAGCAAAAGCTCATGAGAAACCATGACAAATTTTAGGAACAGTGAGTAACTGATACCTATTCAGCAATCTTGGTCTCCTTGATACATCATATTCTAGGACCAAGCTGAAATGAAATATAATACACATAGAGAAAGAGGAAGGTAGGCTGGCAGGAAGTTTTTTAGCTGGTATTCCAAAGCAGTTTCTATAATTGTAAAAGAAATTAAACATTTTTAAATCTTTGTCATGAAATTCAGTAATAATATATTAACACCTGCTATGAGCTAAGCTCTACTTGACAGTGGGAATTCAGCAATCAACAGTAAAAGGCTAACTTCTCTTGAAGTGCTTATAGTCTGGCAGATAAGATAGAAACAAAAATTATTAGATATAATGACCAAGGTTCTTAGTTGCAGACAACAGAGTCTACTAAATCTGGTTCAAGCACAAAGAGATTTAATATAAATATTAATAAGAATTTAATAAGAATATTTATATAACTTATAAATATAAAAGTTCATAAAATCATTTGGAGGACTGAAGAAACAGACTCCAGACTGAGTTTCTACACTTAAGTCACACTGCAGAACTGAGCTGGCAAAAGCTGCAACTTCCACCACAATCAGGAAACTACATTATCAAGAAGCTTCCACCACTGTTGACAGCTCCAGAACCATGCTGGTTCTGCAACAATCAGGAGCTGCAGTACCTTGAATTTTCTGCCACACCTGCCACTTCTAGAACTGTGCCTTTTCTGCCAAAATCTGTTTGAGCAAAACTGTTCCTTATGGCCCCACATAACTTATTTCTAAATTAATTACCCCTGTGAGAGCTTCTAAATGGTGGAAACTAAATCACATGGGAAAACCCAGCTGCAAGGTAATTTTAGAAAAATAGATTTTAAGCCTCCCACCTCAGCAGTTCAGGAAGGCACACCAGAAAGGGATTAGAATGGGTATTGAGCAAAACAATCCATGTTATCTGACAGAAGTAAATGATGAGTAAATTGCATGACTTACAATTTGTAATAAATAATTTCAAAGAAATAAATAGGAGGCTAAGAGAGAACAAGCAGGCAGGAGTTGCTCTGATAGGATAAGGACAGCTTTTCTGAATAGGTAAAATGTAGGCTTATTCCTAAAAGAGGAGAGTGCTTCCTAACTTTCCACATGAAGAGTGAGGAAAGATGATTTTAGGCAAAGAGATATAGAGTCTAGTAAAGAGTAAGATCTCTAGAACTAAACTGGGTCAAAAACTTTCTCTGCCTCTTGCTTACTTTGTGATCTTGGGCAAATTACTCAAACTCTCACATTATTCTTGTTTATAAAACAAAGATAATAATAATACTACCAAAGAAGGTTACTGTGAGGATTGTAAGATTTAGTGTGTGTAAAGTACTTACAACAGTGACTGACACATAATATGTGTAATAAAAACGGTTGTCATTATCATTAACTTTTCCTACATGTTAAGTCTGAGTTACCTATGTGATAGGTCTAGAGATACAAATTTGAAAGTATTCAACAGAAAATTAGTATTTAAATCTCTGGGAAGGAATGTTGCTAACTAGGGGAAAGAATAGAAGAGATATAATGTGAAAATGCCAAATTTTAGATGTTGGGAAGGGAAAAGAACCCAGTAAACTAAACAGAAGGAAGGTACAGTGGCATAGAAGGAAAAGCAGAGACCAGTCATATGATGGAATTCAGCATAGTGATTATAGTTAATAACACTCTTATATACTTGAAAGTTGCTAAGAGAGTAGAGCTTAAATGTCATCACAAAAAAAGAAATATTAATTATGTGATGTGATACAGGTATTAGCTAACACTGTGGTGGTAATCATTTTGCAGTATGTAAGGGTATCAAATCAACACAGTGTATACCTTAAAGTTATACAATGTTATATATATATGTCAATTATAACTCAGTAAAGCTAGGGAAAAAAGAATGAAGAAGTGCCATCTATTGATTAAGATGAGCATTTTAAAAAGTCCATTGTGTCTGGAAATGTGGAGAACATTAGTGAACTTTATAAGAACAGTTTCTGTCACATGGTGGTGGTATTGGGAAAACTGTATTGTAGTGGATTGAAAGGCGACTTGGCGGTGGAGAAAGAGAAACAGCATGAGTAGAAAACTCTAGAAGTTCGATGAGAAAAGAAATCAAAGTGGAAGAAATTGCAGGGGTGTGTGTGTGTGTGTGTGTGTGTGTGTGTGTGTGTGTTGGTAGGGGTAGATGAGAATAGTAGTCAATCAAGGAAGAGAGATATGAGAACTAAAAAAGTTCTTTAGGACAAGATAGAAGAGTAAAAAGGAAATGGAATGGCGTTCAAATCATCCCATCCTATGTCATTCTAAATCAATTCTTTTATATTTTTCTCTTATATGTATACATGCCCATTTCCTATAACTACACAATGATTATAATAGGGAGGTATTAAAATAGCAATGTCCTTGTCTGGTTATATGCCTTATATTTAAAGAGCCTGGGCTTCAGAATCACTCAACCTTCATTTCTAATTCTGGTTCTGTCATCTTGGACAAGCATTTGACTTCTATGACCCTTAATTTCTACATCTTATAAAAGTTGATAAATAATATCTTCCTCAAATGATAGAGGATCATATGATCATATGGTATCACATGTAAGGTACCTAGCATGAAAACTAACCCATAGGAGATGCTTAATATATTAAGGCATTGTTAATTATTTCATTAAGTGCTGAGTGTCAATGAGTAGTGAAGTTGGTTTAAAAAATGCAGGATTAAAAGGAATTTATGAAGGCCAGTAAAAATGTAAATTTCATAGACCACCTATCATGTGGAATATACTTTGAGAAAAATACATGAAGTGCTAGAATAATTTTGGTTCTAAAACTGGAAAACGGACAGTTGTGAAACAGCATGAGAAAAATCACAAGTCACCACCATAGTAAGCAACTATGCACAAATCAGACGGCAAGGTTGCGTATTGAGGCAGGACTCTCCCTTTGGGCATGAAGGGGTGGAGAAGGAATGTGGAAGGGTAAACAAAATATATCCAATGCAGAATAAAACAGTTTCAAATATAGAATCTGTAGCATAGACTAGAACATGCACACATGCGCATGCACACACACACACACACACACACACGAACACATTACATATTAAGCAATTTAAATTTTTGAAATCCATTGCTTTATCAAAGGGTTGATTTTTTTTTAGCAGCCCTCAGGATCTGCTAGAGACATTCTCTTCTCCCTTGGATGAAGCAGTATAATTATGTAATGTATGTTACTGGATATTCTTATTAAACATTCTGGGTCTTTCTGAGGGTGAAAAAAGGACAGAAATCATTTGCTCTCACATTCCATCATAGTAAACATTTTCAAGAAAGATGTTTGCCTTCACTTTGTCAATTCTAAGATGTTTATGGTCCTTAGGTATTGCCACAGGTATATGACAGCTTGTTTTATCTGCTTGGAACTTTAAAACCCACTGAAATTTGGTCACTGTGCAAATATTCATCTTATTCCACTGTCTAGAATGACAGGTTTCTGGACTACAGATTTAATAATTATTAACATATTATCCTCTTGGCTCAATCACTGTCAGCTATTTGTCCAACTCTCTCATTTCTTTCAGATATGGATACCTAGTTTAGCTTAAATATGACTAGAGACTTATTAAGCCGACAGTTTCCAAAGAGAACTCTAAATTAATCTTTCAAAGTTTTAGAATAGTTTTCATTTTTCCTTCTCAAAAATTGCCAGGTAAATTCCCCCCCTTCTTCCTGAGTTGGCCAATTAGTTTTTGCCTTAGGCTAATGTTTTCTTTCCCTCTCCCCATTCTCTGATATCCCCATCTCTAAAGTTACACACTTTTACACATATTCAAGAGTGGAACTTTAAATAGTAAAATTGTGATATTTTTCATCTGAGTCAGGTTCCTCCCTCTTTCTTATTGTGAGATGCCCTGAAGTTACATTTCTCTGTGAGAAAAGTTTGAACATTTTCCCTAAGGAAGGAGAAGCTGCAGAACATGTAACCCAGAGAGCCCTTTCTTTCTCTGGGGCCAGGATGGAAGTAAGAGCTGTCTCAACCATCTGCATATCTACAATAAATATGTGGCAGAAGATGGCTCCTGGTTTTTAGTACTGTTCTTTTTTTTCAAATCTGATTTAGGTAATCTCTAGTTAGGACTGCAGTAGTCAGCCCTCAATCAGCAGATTCCACATCCATGGATTTAACTAACTGTGGATCAAAAATATTCAGAAAAAAAACCAAAAAAACCCAGAAAGTTCCAAAAAGCAAACCTTGAATTTTCATACTCTGGCCACTATTTACATAGCATTTAGATTGTATTTACAACTATTTACATAGTATTTACATTGTATTAGGTATTATAAGGAATTGAAATGATTTAAAATATACAGGAGGATGTGCATACATTATATGCAAATACTGCATTACTACATTTTATATAAAGAGCTTGAGCATCCCTAGATTTTGGTATCTCCAGGATGTGGATGAGGGTTGACTGTACATCATCAGCCTTTGGTGAAAAAAAAAAAAAGCATGGTTGGTTTGCTAACCACAGAAGAAACGGTTTCAAGAGAACATCACTTTTTATAAATGCAGATTTCTGGAAGTAATTTTTAAAGAAGTTGATAAACAACTTTTTACTTCCAATTAGATTTTATAACTGTTCAAGTACAAGAGTAAGTTGTTTTTACAGAGTAAAATAGTATACAGATATACCTCATTTTATTTTATTGAATTTTATTTTATCTTTTTATACAGCAGGTTCTTATTAGTTATCTATTTTATACATATTGGGGTATACATGTAAATCCCAATCTCCCAATTCATCACACCACTGCCCCAAGCCATTTTTCCCCTTGGTGTCCATACATTTGTTATCTACATCTATGTCTCTATTTCTGCCCATACAGATGAACCAAACCAGTTCATCTGTATCATTTTTCTAGATTCCACATATATGTGTTAATATACGATATTTGTTTTTCTCTTTCTGACATACTTCACTCTGTATGATAGTCTCTAGGTCGATCCACATCTCTACAAATGCCCCACTTTCGTTCCTATTTATATTACATTGTATATATGTACCACATCTTCTTTACCCATTCATCTCTTGATGGGCCTTTATGTTGCTTCTATGACCTGGCTATTGTAAATAGTGCAGTTAATGTTGGGGTGCATGTGTCTTTTTGAATTATGATTCTGTCTGGGTATATGCCGAGTAGCGGGATTGCTGGATCATATGGTAGTTCTATTCTTAGTTTTTTAAGGAACCTCCATACTATTTGCCATAGAGGTTGTACCAATTTACATTCCCACCAATAGTGCAGGAGGGTTCCCTTTTCTCCACACCCTCTCCAGCATTTGTTGTTTGTAGATTTTCTGATGATGCCCATTCTAACCAGTGTGAGGTGATACCTCATTGTAGTTTTGATTTGCATTTCTCTAATAATTAGTGATGTTGAGCATCTTTTCATGTGCCTCTTGGCCATCTGTATGTCTTCTTTGGAGAAATGTCTATTTAGGTCTTCTGCCCATTTTTTGATTGGGTTGTTTTTTTTTGTTTGTTTTCTAATATTGAGCTGCATGTGCTATTTATATATTTTGGAGATTAATCCTTTGTCCATTGATTCGTTTGCAAATATTTACTCCCATTCTGAGGCTTGTCTTTTCATCTTGTTTATAGTCTCCTTTGCTGTGCAAAAGTTTTAAATTTCATTATGTCCCACTTGTTTATTTTGTTTTTATTTCCATTACTCTAGGAGGTAGGTCAAAAAAATCTTGCTGTGATTTATGTCACAGAGTGTTCTGCTTATGTTTTCCTCTAAGAGATTTATAGTTTCTGGTCTTACATTTAGGTCTTTAATCCATTTTGACTTACTTTTTGTGTATGGTGTTAAGGAGTGTTCTAATTTCATTCTTTTACATGTAGCTGTCCAGTTTTCCTAGCACTACTTATTGAAGAGACTGTCTTTTCTCCATTGTATATCCTTGCTTCCTTTGTGATAGATCAGTTGACCATAGGTGTGTGGGTTCACCTCTGTGCTTTCTATCTTGTTCCATTGATCTATATTTCTGTTTTTGTGCCACTACCATATTGTCTTGATTACTGTAGCTTTGTCGTGTAGCCTGAAGTCAGGGAGTCTGATTCCTCCACCTTCGTTTTTTTCCCTCAAGATTGCTTTGGCTAATCGGGGTCTTTTGTGTCTGCATACAAATTTTAAGATTTTTTGTTCTAGTTCTGTAAAAATGCCATTGGTAATTTGATAGGGATTACATTGAATCTGTAGATTGCTTTGAATAGTATAGTTATTTTCAAAATATTGATTCTTCCAATCCAAGGACATGGTATATCTCTCCATCTGTTTGTGCTATCTTTGATTGCTTTCATCAGTGTCTTATAGTTTTCTGAGTACAGGTCTTTTACCTCCTTAGATAGGTTTATTCCTAGGTATTTTATTCTTTTTCTTGCAGTGGTGAATGGGATTGTTTCCTTAATTTCTCTTTCTGATCTTTCATTGTTAGTGTATATGAATAGAAGAGTTTTCTGTGCATTAATTTTGTATCCTACAACTTTACCTAATTAATTGATTAGCTCTAGTAGTTTTCCGGTGGCATCCTTAGGATTCTCTATGTATAGTATCATGTCATCTGCAAACAGTGACAGTTTTAATTCTTTTTTTCCATTTTGTATTCCTTTTATTTCTTTTTCTTCTCTGATAGCCATGGCTAGGACTTCCAAAATTATGTTGAGTAATCGTGGTGACAGTGGACATCCTTGTCTTGTTCCTGATCACAGAGGAAATGCCTTCAGTTTTTCACCATTGAGAATGATGTTTGCTGTGGGTTTGTTGTATATAGCTTTTATTATGTTGAGGTAGGTTCCCTCTATGCCCACTTTCTGGAGAGTTTTTATCATAAATGGGTATTCAATTTTGTCTAAAACTTTTTCTGCATCTATTGAGATGATCATATGGTTTTTCTTCTTCAATTTGTTAATATGGTGTATCACATTGATTGATTTGCATATATTGAAGAATCCTTGCATCCCTGGGATAAATCCCACTTGATCATGGTGTGTGATCCTTTTAATGTGTTGTTGGAATCTGTTTGCTAGTATTTTGTTCAGGATTTTTCCATCTACTTTCTTCAGTGATACTGGTCTGTAAGTTTCTTTTTTTGTAATATCTTTGTCTGGTTTTGGTAACAAGGTGATGGTGGTCTCATAGAATGAGTTCGGGAGTGTTCCTTCCTCTGCAATTTTTTGCAAGAGTTTGAGAAGGATGGGTGTTAGCTCTTCTCTAAATGTTTGATAGAATTCACCTGTGAAGCCATCTGGTCCTGCACATTTGTTTGTAGGAATATTTTTAATCACAGTTTCAATTTCATTACTTGTGATTGGTCTGTTCATATTTTCTGTTTCTTCCTGGTTCAGTCTTGGAAGGTTATGCCTTTCTGAGAATTTGTCAATTTCTTCCAAGTTGTCCATTTTATTGACATAGAGTTGCAAGTAGCAGTCTCTTAGGATGCTTTGTATTTCTGCAGTGTCCGTTGTAACTTCTCCTTTTTCATTTCAAATTTTATTGATTTGAGTCCTCTCCCTCTTTTTCTTGATGAGTCTGGCTAATGGTTTATCAGTTTTGTTTATCTTCTCAAAGAACCAGCTTTGAGATAGCCTCGGCCACCAGAGGGCAGAGAGCAGAAGCAAGCAGAACTACAATCCTGCAGCCTGTGGAACAAAAACCACATTCACAGAAAGACAGACAAGACGAAAAGGCAGAAGGCTATGTACCAGATGAAGGAACAAGATAAAACCCCAGAAAAATCAACTAAGTGAAGTGGAGATATGCAACCTTCCAGAAAAAGAATTCAGAACAATGATAGTGAAGATGATCAAGGACTTCGGAAAAAGAATGGAGACAAAGATCAATAAGTTGCAAGAAATGTTTAACAAAGACTGAGGAGAAGTAAAGAACAAACAGAGATGAACAATACAATAACTGAAATGAAAACTACACTAGAAGGAATCAATAGAAGAATAACTGAGGCAGAAGAATGGATAAGTGACTAGGAAGACAGAATGTTGGAATTCACTGCTGCAGAACAGACTAAAGAAAAAAGAATGAAAAGAAATGAAGACAGCCTAAGAGACCTCTAGGACAACATTAAACACACCAACAATCGCATTATAGGGGTCCCAGAAGGAGAAGAGAGAGAGAAAGGACCCAAGAAAATATTTGAAGAGATTATAATTGAAAAATCCCCTAACATGGGAAAGGAAATAACCACCCAAGTCCAGGAAGTGCAACGAGTCCAATACAGGAGAAACCCAAGGAGAAACACACGGAGACACATAGGAATCAAATTGGCAAAAATTAAAGACAAAGAAAAATTATTGAAAGCAGCAAGGGAAAAACAACAAATAACATACAAGGGAACTCCCATAAGGTTAACAGCTGATTTCTCAGCAGAAACTCTACAAGCCAGAAGGGAGTGGCATGATATACTTAAAGTGATGAAAGGGAAAAACCTACAACCAAGATTACTCTACCCAGCAAGGGTCTCATTCAGATTCAATGGAGAAGTCAAAAGCTTTACAGACAAGCAAAAGCTAAGAGAATTCAGCCCCACCAAACCAGCTCTACAACAAATGCTAAAGGAACTTCTCTAAATGGGAAACACAAGAGAAGAAAAGGACCTACAAAAACAAACCCAAAACAATTAAGAAAATGGTAATAGGAACATATATATCAATTATTACCTTAAATGTGAATGGATTAAATGCTCCAACCAAAAGACACAGGTTTGCTAAATGGATTCAAAAACAAGACCCATATATATGCTGTCCACAAGAGACCCACTCAGACCTAAGGACACATACAGACTGAAAATGAGGGGATGGAAAGAGATATTCCATACAAATGGAAATCAAAAGAAAGCTGGAGTAGTAATACGATATCAGATAAAATAGACTTTAAAATAAAGAATATTACAACAGACAAGGAAGGACACTACATAATGATCAAGGGATCAATCCAAGAAGAAGATATAACAATTATAAATATATATGCACCCAACGTAGGAGCACCTCAATGCATAAGGCCACTGCTAACAGTTATAAAAGAGGAAATCAACTGTAACACAATAATAGTGGGGAACTTTAATAACACCTCACTTACAGCAATGGACAGATCATCCAAAATGAAAATAAATAAGGAAACAGAAGCTCTAAATGACACAATAGGCCAGATAGATTTAATTGATATTTATAGGACATTCCATCCAAAAACAGCAGACTACATTTTCTTCTCAAGTGTGCACAAAACATTCTCCAGGATAGATCACATCTTGGGTCACAAATCAAGCCTCAGTAAATTTAAGAAAATTGAAATCATATGAAGCATCTTTTCTGACCACAACGCTATGAGATTAGAAATGAATTACAGAGGAAAAAATGTAAAAACTACAAACACGTGGAGGCTAAACAATACGTTACTAAATAACCAAGAGATCATTGAAGAAATCAAAGAGGAAATCAAAAAATACCTAGAGACAAATGACAATGAAAACAAGATGATCCAAAACCTATGGGATGCAGCAAAAGCAGTTCTAAGAGGGAAGTTCATAGCTATACAAGCCTACCTCAAGAAACAAGAAAAATCTCAAATAAAAAATCTAACCTTACACCTAAAAGAAATAGAGTTAGAAGAACGAACAAAACCCAAAGTTAGCAGAAGGAAAGAAATCATAAAGATCAGAGCAGAAATAAATGAAATAGAAACAATGAAAACAATAGCCAAGATAAATAAAACTAAAACCTGGTTCTTTGAGAATATAAAGAAAATTGATAAACCATTAGCCATACTCATCAAGAAAAAGAGGGAGAGGACTCAAATCAATAAAATTTGAAATGAAAAAGGAGAAGTTACAACACACACTGCAGAAATACAAAGCATCCTAAGAGACTACTACAAGCAACTCTATGCCAATACAATGGACAACCTGGAAGAAATGGACAAATTCTTAGAAAGGCATAACCTTCCAAGACTGAACCAAGAAGAAGTAGAAAATATGAACCAACAAATCACAAGTAATGAATTTGAAACTGTGATTAAAAATCTTCCAACACGCAAAAGTCCAGGACCAGATGGCTTCACAGGTGAATTCTATGAAACATTTAGAGAAGAGCTAACACCCATCCTTCTCAAACTCTTGCAAAAAATTGCAGAGGAAGGAACACTCCCAAACTCATTCTATGAGACCACCATCACCCTGATACCAAAACCAAAGATATTACAAAAAAAGAAACTTACAGACCAATATCACTGAGGAAAGTAGATGGAAAAATCCTGAACAAAATACTAGCAAACAGATTCCAACAACACATTAAAAGGATCATACACCATGATCAAGTGGGATTTATCCCCGGTATGCAAGGATTCTTCAATATACGCAAATCAGTTAATGTGGTACACCATATTAACAAAGTGAAGAATAAAAACCGTATGATCATCTCAATAGATGCAGAAAAAACTTTTGACAAAATTCAACACCAATTTATGATAAAAACTCTCCAGAAAGTGGGCATAGAGGGAACCTACCTCAACATAATAAAAGTCATATATGACAAAACCACAGCAAACATTATTCTCAATGGTGAAAAACTGAAAGCATTTCCTCTAAGATCAGGAACAAAACAAGGATGTCCACTCGCACTGCTATTGTTCAATATAGATTTGGAATTCCTATGCTTGTCAATCAGAGAAGAAAAAGAAACAAAAGGAATACAATTAGAAAAGAAGAAGTAAAACTGTCACTGTTTGCCGATGACATGATACTATACATAGAGAATCCTAAAGATGCCACCAGAAAACTACTAGAGGTAATTAATGAATTTGGTAAAGTTGCAGGGTACAAAATTAATGGACAGAAATCTCTTGCATTCCTATACACTAATGATGAAAAATCTGAAAGAGAAATTAAGGAAACACTCTCATTTACCATTGGAACAAAAAGAATAAAATACCTAGGAATAAATCTACCTAGGGAGACAAAAGACCTGTATACAGAGAACTATCAGACACTGTTGATAGAAATTAAAGATCATACCAACAGATGGAGAGATATACATGTTCTTGGATTGGAAAAATCAATATTGTGAAAATGACTGTACTACCCAAAGCAATCTGCAGATTCAATGCAATCCCTATCAAATTACCAATGGTATTTTTTATGGAACTAGAACAAAAAATCTTAAAATTTGTATGGAGACACAAAAGACCCCAAATAACAAAAGCAGTCTTGAGGGAAAAAATCGGAGATGGAGGAATCAGACTCCCTGACTTCAGACTATACTATAAAGCTACAGTAATCAAGACAATATGTTGCTGGCAAAAAACAGAAACATAGATCAGTGGAACAAGATAGAAAGCCCAGAGGTTAACCCACACACCTATGGTCAACTAATCTATGACAAAGGAGGCAAGGATATACAATGGAGAAAAGACAGTCTCTTCAATAAGCGGTGCTGGTAAAACTGGACAGCTACATGTAAAAGAATGAAATTAGAACACTCCTTAACACAATACACAAACATAAACTCAAAATGGATTAGAGACCTAAATATAAGACCAGACACTAAAACTCTTAGAGGAAAACCAAGGAAGAACACTCTTTGACATAAATCACTGCAAGTTCTTTTTTGATCCACCTCCTAGAGTAATGGAAATAAAAAGAAAAATAAACAGATGGGACCTAATGAAACTTAGAAGCTTTCGCACAGCAAAGGAAACCATAAACATGATGAAAAGACAACCCTCAGAATGGAAGAAAATATTTGCAAATGAATCAATGGACAAAGGATTAATCTCCAAAATATATAAATAGCACATGCAGCTCAATATTAGAAAAAAAAAAACCCTATCAAAAATGGGCAGAAGACCTAAATAGACATTTCTCCAAAGAAGACATACAGATGGCCAAGAGGCACATGAAAAGATGCTCAACGTCACTAATTATTAGAGACATGCAAATCTAAACTACAATGAGGTATCACCTCACACCAGTTAGAATGGGCATCTTCAGAAAATCTACAAACAACAAATGCTGGAGAGGGAGTGGAGAAAAGGGAACCCTCTTGCACTGTTGGTGGGAATGTAAACTGATACAGCCACTATGGAGAACAGTATGGAGGTTCCTTAAAAGAGTAAAAATAGTATTATCATATGATCCAGTAATCCCACTACTGAGCGTATACCCAGAGTAAACCACAATTTAAAAAGACACATGCACCCCAAAGTTAATTGCAGCACTATTTACAATAGCCAGGTCATGGAAGCAAACTAAATGCCCATAAACAGATGAATGGATAAAGGAGATGTGGAACATATATACAATGGAATTTACTCAGCCATAAAAAGGAATGAAATTGGGTTATTTGTTGAGACGTGGATGGATCCAGAGACTGTCATATAGAGTGAAGTAAGTCAGAAAGAGAAAAACAAATATCGTATATTAACCCATATATGTGGAACCTAGAAAAATGGTACAGATGAACTCGTTTGCAGGGAAGAAATAGAGACACAGATGTAGAGAACAACCATATGGACACCAAGGTGGGAAAGCCACGGGGCGGGGGGGTTGGGAGTGGTGGTGTGATGAATTGGGTGATTGGGATTGACATGTATACACTGTTGTGTATAAAATTGATGACTAATAAGAACCTGCTGTATAAAAAAAATAGGAAAAACCTATTTATTAAAAAAAATATTAAAAAATAAGAAGAAATAAACAAACAAAAAAAACTTAAAAATTTTTTTTCTAAAAAACACCAGCTTTTAGTTTTATTTATCTTTGCTACTGTTTTCTTTGTTTCTATTTCATTTATTTCTGCTCTGATCTTTATGATTTCTTTCCTTCTACTAACTTTTGGTTTTGTTTGTTCTTCTTTCTTTAGTTCCTTTAGGTGTAAGGTTAGATTATTTATTTTAGATTTTTCTTGTTTCTTCAGGTAGGATTTTATTGCTATAAACTTCCCTCTTAGAACAACTTTTGCTGCATCCCATAGGTTTTGGGTTGTCATGTTTTCATTTTCATTTGTTTCTAGGTATCTTTTGGTTTCCTCTTTGATTTCTTCAGTGATCTCTTGGTTATTTAGTAATGTACTGTTTCGCCTCCATGTGTTTGTGTTTTTCACGTTTTTTTCCCTGTAATTGATTTCTAATCTCATAGTGTTGTGGTCAGAAAAGATGCTTGATATGATTTCAGTTTTCTTAAATTTACTGAGGCTTGATTTTTGACCCAAGATGTGATCTATTGTGGAGAAAGTTCCGTGTGAACTTAAGAAGTGAGTGTAACCTGCTGTTTTCAGATGGATGTTTTATAGATGTTAGCATTTCCCTTATGTATTGAGGTGCTCTCATGTTGGGTGCATATATATTTATAATTGTTATATCATCTTCTTGGGTTGATTCCTTGATCATTATGTAGTGTCCTTCCTTATTTCTTGTAACATTCTTTATATTAAAAGTATTAAAGTCTACTTTATCTGATAGGAGTATTCTATTCCAGCTTTCTTTTTTTTTTTTTTTTCCAGTACATGGGCCTCTCACTGTTGTGGCCTCTCCTGTTGTGGAGCACAGGCTCCGGACACGCAGGCTCAGCGGCCATGATGCACGGGCCCAGACGCTCCGCGGCATGTGGGATCTTCCCGGACCGGGACACGAACCCGTGTCCCCTGCATCGGCAGGCAGACTCTCAATCACTGCACCACCAGAGAAGCCCTCCAGCTTTCTTTTGATTTCCATTTGCATGGAATATCTTTTTCCATCCCCTCACTTTCAGTCTGTATGTGTCCCTAGGTCTGAAGTAGGTCTCTTGTGGACAGCACATGTATGGGTCTTGTTTTTGTATCCATTCAGTGAGCCTGTGTCTTTTGGTTGGAGGATTTAATCCATTCACATTTAAGGTAATAATCAATATGTGTGTTCTATTACCATTTTCTTAGTTGTTTTGGGTTTGTTTTTGTAGGTCCTTTTCTTCTCTTGCTTTTCCCACTTAGAGAAGTTCCTTTAGCATTTGTTATAGAGCTGGTTTGGTGATGCTGAATTATCTCAGCTTTTGCTTGTCTGTAAAGTTTTTGATTTCTCCATCGAATCTGAATGAGATCCTTGGAGGGTAGAGTAATCTTGGTTTTAGGTTCTTCCCTTTCATCACTTTAAATATATTGTGCCACTCCCTTCTGGCTTGTAGAGTTTCTGCTGAAAAATCAGCCGTTAACCTTATGGGAGTTCCCTTGTATGTTATTTGTCATTTTTCCCTCGTTGCTTTTAATAATTTTTCTTTGTCTTTAATTTTTGTCGACCTGATTCCTATGTGTCTCAGTGTGTTTATCCTCAGGTTTATCCTGCCTGGGACTCTCTGCCCTTCCTGGACTTGGGTGGCTATTTCCTTTCCCATGTTAGGGAAGTTTTCGACTGTAATCTCTTCAAATATTTTCTTGGGTCCTTTCTCTTTCCCTTCTCCTTCTGGGACCCCTATAATGTTAACATTCACACGTTTAATGTTGTCTCAGAGGTCTCTTAGACTGTCTTCATTTCTTTTCATTCTTTTTCTTTATTCTTTTCCACAGCAGTGAATTCCAACATTCTGTCTTCCTAGTCACTTATCCATTCTTCTGCCTCAGCTATTCAGCTACTGATTCCCTCTAGTGTATTTTTAATTTCAGTTATTGTATTATTCATGTCTTTTTTTTGTTGTTCTTTAACTCTTCTAGGTGTTTGTTCTTTACTTCTTCCAGGTCTTTGTTAAATATTTCTTGCATCTTCTCCATCTTTGCTTCCATTCTTTTTCCAAGGTCCTGAATCATCTTCACTATAATTATTCTGAATTCTTTTTCTGGAAGATTGCCTATCTCCACTTCATTTAGTTGTTTTTCTGGGGTCTTATCTTGTTCCTTCATCTGCTACATAGCCCTCTGCCTTTTCATCTTGTCTATCTTTCTGTGAATGTGGTTTTCATTCCACAGGCTGCAGGATTGTAGTTTTTCTTGTTTCTGCGTCTGCTCTCTTGTGGATGAGGCTATCTAAGGGGCCTGTGCAAACTTGCTGATGGGAGGGACTAGTGTTGGGTAGATCTGGGTGTTGCTCTCCTGGGCAGAGCTCAGCAAAACTTTAATCCCCTTTTCTGCTGATGGGTGGGGCTGAGTTCCCTCCCTCTTTGGCCTGAGGCAACCCAGCCTTGGAGAATAGAGGCTCCTCAGTGGGGCCAATGGCAGACTCCAAGAAGGCTTATGCCATGGAGCACCTCCCAGAATCTCCACTGCCAGTGTCCCTGTCCTTGCGGTGAGCCACTGCCACCCCTTGCCTCTGCAAGAGACCCTCCAACACCAGCAGGTAGGTCTGGTTCAGTCTCCCCTGTGGTCACTGCTCCTTCCCCTGGGTCCCGATGTGCACACTACTTTGTGTGTGCCCTCCAAGAGTGGAGTCTCTGTTTCCCCCAGCCCTATCGAAGTCCTGCAATCAAATTCTGCTAGCCTTCAAAGTCTGATTCTCTTGGAATTCCTCCTCCCATTGCCAGAACCCCAGTTTGGGAAGCCTGAGGTGGGGCTCAGAACCTTCACTCCAGTGGGTGGATTTCTGTGGTGTAATTGTTCTCCAGTTTGTTAGTCACCCACCCAGTGGTTATGGGATTTGATTTTACTGTGATTGCACCCCTCCTACTGCCTCTTTGCAGCTTCTCCTTTGTCTTTTGATTTGGGGTATCTTTTTTGGTGAGTTCCTGTGTCTTCCTGTCAATGATTTTTCAGCAGTTAGTTGTGATTCTGGTGCCCTCACAAGAGGAAGTGAGCACACGTCCTTCTACTCTGCCATCTTGAACCAATCTCCATACCTCATTTTGTTGTGCTTTGCAGCTATTGCATTTTTTACAAATATAAGTTTTATGGCAACACTGCACCCACCATGTCAATTAACACAATTTTCCCAACAGCATATGCTCACTTCGTGTCTCTGTGTCACAGTTTTGTAATTCTCCCAATATATCAAACTTTTTCATTATTTTTATATTTGTTATGGTGATCTGTGATCAGTGGTTTTTGATGTTACTGTTGCAAAAAGATTATGACTTGCCAAAGGCTTAGATGCATGACAGCATTTTTTTTTTTTTTTTTTTTTTTTTTTGCGGTATGTGGGCCTCTCTCTGTTGTGGCCTCTCCTGTTGTGGAGCACAGGCTCCAGATGTGCAGGCTCAGTGGCCATGGCTCATGGGCCCAGCCACTCCATGGCCTGTGGGATCTTCCCGGACCGGGGCACGAACCCATGTCCCCTGCATCGGCAGGTGGACTCTCAACCACTGTGCCACCAGGGAATTCCCATGATAGCATTTTTAGGCAAAAAAACATTTTAAAAAAATCCTACTACTTTATTTATTTATCTTTTATTGAAGTATAGTTGATTTACAATGTTGTTTTAGTTTCAGGTATACAACAAAATGTTTCAAGTTGTTTTTTCTGATTATATTTCATTACAGTTTATTACAAGATATTGAATATAGTTCGCTGTGCTATACAATAAATCCTTGTTCCTCATCTATTTTATGTATAGTAGTTGTATGTGTTAGTGCCATACTCCTAATTTGCCCCTCTCCTTTCCCTCTCCCCTTTGGTAACCATAAGTTTGTTTTCTTCATCTCTGAGTCTGTTTGTTTTGTATGTCGATTCATTTTTATTCTTTTTCTAGATTCCACATATAAATGATATCATATAGTATTTGTATTCTCTGATTTATTTCACTAAGTATAATATTCTCTGAGACCATCCATGTTGCTGCAAATGGCAATATTTCATTCTCTTTTATGGCTGAGTAATATTCCATTGTATATATATGTACCACGTCTTAAGCCAGTCGTCTGTTGATGCACACTTGGGTTGTTTCCCTGTCTTGGCTATTGTAAATAGTGCTGCTATGAACATTAGCAAAAAATATTTTTAAATTAAGGTATGTACATTATTTTATGCACACTTTGAAGACACACTTTTTGAAGACATGCTATTGCACAGTTAATAGAATACAGTATAGTATAAACATAACTTTTATATGCATTGGGAAATCAGAAAATTTATATAACTTGCTTTATTGTGATATTTGCTTTATTTTGATGGTCTGGAACCAAACTTGAAATATCTCTGAGCTATACCTGTATATAGGACATTATGGTAGTGGATTATTGAATTATATTTACACATAAATATGCCATTTATGTATACATATTATAAATAATCAGTGAATATTATTATGCTTCAAATAAATGGAGATTATTTCAATATTTTGGTATAATTTCATATAAAGCATTACACTATAACCAGGTCATCATGATTTACTAGACTCTTAGGAATCCTCAGTCAAAGATAAGTCTTTTAAATGAATTTATTGGCAAAGACAAAGTGAGAAAACCTAAATCTTTGGTGAGATGATATTGAAAGTTCCTACCTTTTTGGATAGAGGAGACTATGGAATGTTACAAAGCATCTTTCATTTTGACAGCTGTTGCCCCACTGGGACACCCTGACCTCAGAATTCAAATCACATGTCTGTCTGCAGATGTGTCAGGGATAAGAAATCCTCAGTGTTGGTGTTGTCCATGACCATATATCATTGGTCTGCATAGCCGAAAGAGAGATTTTTCCTAGTGGTCCAACAAACAACCTAAAATTCCAGAGAAATTGGGGAATGGAAAAGGGAAAAGTTTACCTCTCCAGAAGGCAGATTTCTAGTTCTATCACAGTTACATAGAAAAAAAATTAAAATCAAATACAAAGAACTTTTCCTAGGTGTTCTTATCATAACACTTATTTTCATAAGTGTTCTTATCATCGCCCTTATTTTGGTTGTAATTATAAAGCTAATTTACCTTTAGTGAAGACAAATAGTATACAAAAGTATAAAGAAAGTTAAAATCATCCATAATTTTATCACTCCAAGATATTACTTTTATTATTTTGATATTTCCTTCTGGTATCCCTTTAGTTGTGAAGATATATAATTAGCAATAGCAAAATTGATATCAATATAGGTACACATAAATATGTAGATCCTAATACAGGTTTTTTCAAAATTTGAATCATGCTGTCATACAAGATTATTTCAACTGCTCTAGTAAATTCTTTTTTAGAGCACAGATCTTCCTCAACTTATAATGTGGTTATATCCCCATAAACCAATTGTAAATTAAAAATATTGTAATTGAAAATGCATCAATACACCTAACCTACCAAACATTATGGCTTAGCCTAGCCTACCTTAAACTGCTCAAAACATTTAACACAGGGGCCCCCAACCCCTGAGCCACACAGCAGGAGGTGAGTTGCAGGCAAGGAAGCAAAGCTTCACCAGTATTTACAGCCACTCCGCATTGTTTGCATTACTGCCTGAGCTCCGCCTCCTGTCAGATCAGTGGCAGCATTAGATTCTCATAGGAGTGCAAACCCTACTGTGAACTTCGCCTATGAGGGATCTAGGCTGTGTGCTCCTTATGAGAATCTAATGCCTGATGTGAGCTGGAACTGAGACAGCGATGCTAGCACTGGGGAGTGGCTGCAAATACAGATTAACATTAGCAGAGAGGTTTGACTGCACAGAGACCATAATAAATCAATTGCTTGCAGACTCATATCAAAACCCTATCAGTGAGTGGCAAGTGAAAACAAGCTCAGGGCTCCCACTGATTCTGCATTATGCTGAGTTGTATAATTATTTCATTATATATTACAATGTAATAATAATAATAGAAATAAAGTGCACAATACATGTAATGCACTTGAATCATCCTGAAACCATCACCCCATCCTGGTCTGTGGAAAGATTGTCTTCCACAAAACCGGCCCCTGGTGCCAAAAAGGTTGGGGACTGCTGATTTAACAGTAGCCTACAGTTGGGCAAAATCATCTATCAGAGAGCCTATTTTATGATAAAGTGTCAAGTATCTCACATAATTTATTGAATACTATACTGAAAATGAAAAATAATGGTTGTATGGGTACAGAATGATTGTAAGCATATGGGTGGTTTATCCATATGTACTTGTGACCACATGGCTGACTGGGAGCTGTGTCTGCTGCCACTGCCAATGCCCAGCATTATGAGAGAGTATCATACTGCATATCACCAGCCCAAGAAAAGATCCAAATTCAGAATTCAAAGTACAGTTTCTGCAGAATGCGTATCATTTTCACACCATTATAAAGTCAAAAAATTGTAAGTTAAAGCATTGTTAAGCTGGGGACTGTTTGTAATTATTTTATTTGTTGTAAGAAAGTTCCTCAAACATATATCTGAGAGGCATCTATCAGTCAATTCAGTGAAACCCATTAAATAATTTTGATTATCTATAACATACACAGCGGTGTAACACATAGTCATTAGTCTCAAGAAATTTTTATTACTCCCTGCACTTATACAGGGATTCATAGAAAAATAAAGCTAAACAATTTATACTTAATCAGGAACATAGAGAAACATTTCTGAATTGCCCAAAAACACATATACTTAGTAGAAACTCTATCACTTTTTATTTGGCAATACACTTCATAGAGGTAATATTATTTCAAAATGATTCGTATGATATACTTGTGTGCTTTAGATTCTACTTTAAGCAATACATGTGCAGTGCAATTAGCTAATTATCTATGGATTTAAAGTAAAATTGAAGGTTTCCCAGTTTCAAGTGTATAGTTTTTGGAAATGTTGCCTTCATTGCTCTCTGCCAAGCATGATGCTAAGTGTTATCTGGCTTAATCCTGAAATTCAATTGGAGGAATGACATGTTTGGTGTGAGGAACCCTGAATCCAAGCAATGCATCTCAGAACATGGTTCAAAGTCAGGTGGGAACAGCTTCAACTATTTTTAGAGTCGTGGAGTGCATATTGGCAAGTCAATGAGTGAGGCCTGCTGCAGTAATGACATAAAGACACCTGCCTCTCTCCACCCCATCCCACCCCAAGGTCCTGGTCAGATTGGCAGGTAGGGTCCTTTTGCTTGGATGCTATGGGGAACGGTTTAAGAAGCTCTACATTGGATAATTTCATCTTTTTGTTTCATACCCTAGTTAAGGGAATGCTCTTTTCCCCCTCATTTTCCTTTAAGGACTTTTCCTTGGGCTTTGCCTTTCCTCACAATTGGTGTGGTAATATCTGGAGAAACCTATATTGGCGACCAGGCCAAGATAAAAGGAACAAGGAGGCTGTTCAGCATGTTTTTTATAGGCCTTAAGTCAACCTGGTCTAGGAAAGCCATCCATGGTTCAGCCTAGCACTCAAGATAATGCACTGGAATTTGGGACAAAAGCCTAATAATAAAAATCATCCACTTATACATCTTAGTGAGAAGAAGTGAATCTTTTGATATGCAGTAAAACCGATATTGATCCTCAGGGAAGCTGGTGAGGTGATATGTGTCATAAGAAGCAAACATGAGTATCTTAAGCCTTTGTCACAGGCGATAAAAACCATCTGCTGAATATGAGGAAGAAAGCATTGTACGGTGGGAGATGAATGCAAAATGGTTTTGCAATGTGATAGGCTGTTGTTAGAATATCCAGCTTTATGATATTTTAAAAGTATGTGTGAGATAATGAAATTCTACATGAGTTTGTAATAAAGACATGATCAAAATTTTATAAGTTAAAACAATTTTTAAAAGACACAGTACTCCCACTCCCTATACTTTATAAATTAAAGTTCCCCATTTCTTGAAATTGGGAAAAACTGGAAATGCTTAATTACACTAAAAGAGCACTCCCTGGTTACAATGCAAACCTATGTACTACTTGCCAACCAACTTTCATCATTTCAATTATTTGATCATTTCAGTCCATCAACTTAATGGTAACTATATTTGAATCTAGTCCATTCAGTGAAAAAAGCCAGGAATAAAGGAAAACAGCTATTAAACCAAACTTACTGGTGAGTTTGCCCATAGATAAGGACTGCTATCTAATTCCTGCTCTTCAACAGAGACTGCTGGGCTGCTTTCCATTGTTCCTTCTAATCACTAAAATAGTTTTTAACCAGAAAATATATCTTTTTTAAAAGACTAGAATTCAAAAGACTTGGATGTACATGGCAGTAATGTTCTTAGTACTCAAAGAAAATCTCCTGACAGTGTTTTTACTCTGAATCTCTCTCACCCAGAAAGGTTCCCAAAAATACATCAAGTTCACCAGGAGAAACCTGCCAGGAAGCTTAAGGGAGCTCATGCCCCATCACCTTGTTGCTGCAGTGGGGAAACGGTTCTTTTATTTACTGTTAGCTTTCAATGCAGTTTCCCTGTGGCAAAGGGCTCGTCCTTGCAATTTTTCATCATGCTTTTTCATCTTGAGATTAACAGGCGAATGCAAAATGGTTTCAAACTTTGCTTCAGGGAGCCTGAAGTGTCTTGTTCATTGGTGTTGGAACTTCTCAGTTCTCACAAACGCTTCTACTACTTTTTCAGTGGTCCCCAATAATCACTGTTAGCGAGTGCATAATGAACTCTGGTGTTTCAGTTGAGACACTTTACATCTGTATATGACGACGACTTGACTGCAGGTAGTGGACAAATCCTGCGGGTTACATTTATCAACGTTGTGAAAACAGCCGCAAAACGCAGTCAAGTACGCTTAATTTATTTTGCTTATAGGATGTCCCATAGAGTTTAAACTTTAAGAATATTTTTCTGAGTTCAAGTTTTGTTCTCCACCGCTTCTTTGTTTAATATTCTGAGAATATGGGTTTAGCGTGACATTCCTACCTGCTTAAGTAACAAGGTTTGGGAAAAATCAGTGGAGAAGTGATCCAAGATAGAGTTGCTCCCATGCCAGGATTTTATTTTTCCATACTTTGCTTTGGTGATGCACCTGCCCCTACACATTAGAGTCAGGAGAGGGAAAACATTTCTTTAAGAGCTGATTCTCATTACATCTCCAGATTAAAATGACCTTTGGAAGTAAGTGTGCAAGCCAAATTTCCTTGTTGGTATTGGTGTACTATACCTTGTGTAATATCGCTAAGGTTGTTCAAATTGTCAATTGACATATTTGCTGAAGCAGTTTGCAAGTTTATTGAAGTTATCTTTAGGTGTTAATGCTCACCTCTTTCATCACCACTTTACTCTTGTGCATGATCTATACCAAAAATATAACTCTGGATCTAATGCAAATGTTTGAAAATGCATTTTAAACTTACACACATTAACGTACATGTGTGCGCACAAACACACATCTGAACTCACATTCTGCCCTAGTCCCACCTGATTTGAGCCCTCAGCTAATGAGAGTCATGCCCTGATGCTGACATTATGACCCAAACTTCTGGAAAGTCTCATAGCATTGTAAAGTCTTTTTACTCTACCAAATATATACGCAACTTCATTAATTCTCACAATTCTCCCCAATTTTCCAAATGCAAAACCTGTAAACACATACTTAAAACATATGTCTAGAGTGGTGGCTGTGAATTTAAATCCAAATCTATTTTACCAATTGACTTTATATTTTTTACTACTTGAATACTAACAATTAACTATATTTTGTTCAATAGTCACCAAACTTTAACAAGTGCTTGGGCTAGTTCATGGTTGCAGTAAAAAAGGGTTCAGTATTTTCTAGAATTTATCTGGGTATTTGTTACAAGATTTAGTTTCCTTCCAGCTATGGCACCAGATTAAAATTTGTAATTTAATTGTGACAATCTTAATGATAAATTCATAATTAGCTGTTCTAAACAGATATGAAAAATGAATCTATTATGTAATGGTCTAATGATTCCAAAGGAATACATATGTAATATGTAATATGTATTTAGAGTCCCAGGAAACATTTAAATTTGATGTACAATGTATGCCTTGCTGCTGTAAATTTTTCATTCTGAGAAAGTTTTTTTTTATTATGCCTTGCCTTTCTTAAACTTCAAGTGGAAAGAGAAATTACCGTAATTTTTAAATTCTTATTCATTTTTACAAGTTATTTCATTTCAAAATTCCAAAACGATAAATAAAATCTCTGTGATTTTAAAAGGAAAAAATGGCCTATGTAAAATTTAGAAAACAGTGTGCTTTAAACTCTCTATTCAATTTCTGAAGCAGGCTTGCAACAAAAACAGGTTTTTTAAATGGTTCAATTTAGTCAAATAATTGAATTTTTGAAAACCATAAATGGAATTCAAACAACCTACTATTAATTATGTTTTTAGTAACAATTGCTTGAATTAATTCATACTTTAAAAAGTCCACAAATTGATATTTACATCTAAATTCAATATGCATGGAAAAGGTTTAGAATAACTAAATGTATGTTTGATCATAAAAAGTCCTCTCAGCCCAGCAGATTAGCACACCAAAGTTTACATCTGAACTTTATCTCCAAATAGACAGTTTATTTTACATAAGTTATTGACTTCATTAAAATGGTCAGTGTTATCATTTTCTACTCTAAAAGTAAAATAGGCTGGGAAATAGAAAGTCAAAGTTCTCTGCAAGATTTGTACCACCTTCTCTAGTTCTCAAGATAGATTACTAGAAGTGCTTCCAAATTAAAAAAAAAAAAAAAGCAATTTGGATAATGTAATACATGTTCAGTAACACTTTTTCTTACAAACTTTTCCTAATCTTTGGCTTTCAGTTTTTTGACTCATCCCAAACTTAACATTTTATTCTTAAAATAAGTATTTATATTTAAAGTATTTATACATTTACAATTGAGCACTTCAAGAGTATCTAAATAAAATGAAACATAAGTGGTTTGTTCCTTTTTTGTTTCTCTGCCTCTGGTCAGATCCATTATTTAAAGTTTTTGCTTGATTTTGTTTTTTTTTAAGCCATCTTATATATAAAATATCTCCTTTTCTATTGCAATCACTCTTTTTTCTAACCTTTCCCATCTTTTTCACTCATACACTCCTCCCATTCTATTCTGCCAAACTCACTTCTGAAGACATTATTCTGACATAAATACAAATTGGTTTTACAAGAATTTTCATATCAAATATACTAGTGAATGTGTTGATTAAAGAAGAAAGAGAATCAAAACATTTTTTGGTTTAATTTTATGACCAACACAGGTGCTGGATAGATTCGGAACCAGGTATCTATTCCAAATGGCAGATTTTTTTCTTTTTTTTTTTTTACCATTTATTTGTCTGTATGCTAAAAAGAAATTTAAGTTGAGTACATTCATCATCCAAATTGATGTCAGGCTTAGGTTGTTAGGAAAAAATCTGGCTGCAATAAGATGCTGGTCAATTCCATAAATCTCATGATGACTTTCATGTCATACCAAAGCACATCACACCAACCTTTAAAACCATACCACATACCAGAGGAAGGAAATCAGAATTTCTTCTGTCAGGATCAACATAATGCCATAAGAAGTACTTCTTTTTTTTTTTTTTTTTAACATCTTTATTGGGGTATAATTGCTTTACAATGGTGTGTTAGTTTCTGCTTTATAACAAAGTGAATCAGTCATACATAAACATATGTTCCCATATGTCTTAAGAAGTACTTCTTGAAAGGGAAAATTATTTACAAAAAAGGAAGAGGCACTTGTTTTACATTCAAGAAACCTGTGTCTATTTACTTAGACTTTTTTTATACCATGCAAAATGGTTTAGTCTGTGACATAACTGACACTCTCTTTCACAAGCAGAATTTGGCTGGAATTATCTAAAGAAAAAAATGCGTATTTTCCTTTTTTTAATTTAAGGAATGCTGACCTCAAGGCAATAGGCCAACATTATTTAATAGCTTCTTTTTTCAGAGAAAATATTAAGCATTTGATCCCCTGAATGAAATGTTTGATTTATTGAGAAGATTAAATATTCTGTGGGCCTTCCAATCTGTCAGAGAAAAAACAAACAAACATACAACAGTAATGACATGCTAGTGCCTAATAGAGCTAGATGCACTGGAAATGCAAAAGAAATGTAAGATACAGTGCTCCTTCTCCAAGAACTTATTCTATCTCCACCAGCATAATTAACATTTAGGCTGCAGTTAGAGAATACCTGGGCATCAGATTATCACCGCACACCTGTCTTTACCAGGAGACAGGCAAGGGACTCATGGTCAATGGGAATGAAGAAGGTACAACCCTAGATCCATATGACCTAAGACAGACCTAGGCAAACAATATGTCATCTTATTAGTCAGAGTCAAGAGAGAACATTAATTGGAAGAGCTAATTGGCACAGTTGAGCAATAGTGTTGAAAGCCCTTGGAGAGGATAGACATGACCAGTCCTGGAAGACATCACGCATGACTTCTTCATTGCGTGGGACCTGTGGAGGCCATAGAGTGCTGTAGACCTGAGCAGGGCTGCAATCCTAACAGACAAAGTTGACACATCCATCAGGGGTAACCTGGTGTCCTGAATACTTCCTGTGTCAGACATAAGTGAGGCTCACTCAAAATCAACTTCATCCCCATTCTTAGCAGCACAATCTCTTGTGATCTCATGCTAGAGGATCCAGCTACTGGGTCTAGGAAGACTCTGAAAGTATGAAGCCTAGAGCTCCTCGAGTCTTCTGGTGGATCCCACAAGCATGAGTTAGGGATAAAGGAGGGTCAGAGAGGACCTTCAAGGGGGAAAACGGGGACCAGGGAAAACACAGGTCTTGGTGGTCTGATTCTCCACCCATACAGCACTGCCTACCACAGTTGATCTCCACCACTAAGTACCACTGTAAGGGTATTTTGACATTTTTTAGAAGGGCACTCCAAAGAATAGGGGCCCCTGATATGTAAGCCCTGCTTCCCTGGGTCTAGGAGCAGTATTGCCAGAAGAAGGGCTGGAGCTAGGCTTGGAAAGATAGTAAGGATCCAGATAAGAATAAAGAAGGACTTGACAGTAAGCGAGAGAGAAAGGTTGGAAGGTAGCAAGAGAGAGATCCCAAATGAGAAAGAAGAAAATAAATTACATGAAGAGAAGCAGGGAAGAGACTAGCCAGCCACTACTTTAAGGTGAGCTGAAGAATTGTGGTAAACACTTTGGACTGGCTCATTTGTTTTTGGTTCCAACTTCCATTTAATATGCCTTAATGTGCTATGGAATCTGGAGCTAAAAGTCACATTGTTCAGACCCCAGTACAGCTAGACTCTGAAAAATAGGTTTCCCTACTTCAGTTTGGATGTGTGTTTATGGAGAGGGAGGCGGGTGGTGAGCATACAGTTTGGGAGTGTGAACTATGGCTCTGAAGGGGGTAGAGGGAACTGGAATTGTAGAGGCAGCTTCTTATTTGGGCAGGGGGCTTCCCAATTTTGACAGAGGCTGAGTGGTTCTGAAACCCAGAGTTATAGAAGGAGTTTCCCTCATTTGGAATGCAGTTTCTTTCTTTATTTCCGCCTTTAATCGGTTTATTCCATAATCTACATACAATAAAACTTCCTGATTTTAAAATGTACAATTTGTGAGTTTCGGCAAATGTATGCAGTCATGCAAATACCACCAAATACCACCACAGTCAAGAATCAGTGTAGAACATTTTCATCACCCCCTAAAATACAACTTTCACCCCTTTGTAGTCAATCCCCAACCCCCAATCTGGCCCTAGTGGTCTGCTTTTTGGTACCATAATATGTCTTTTTCCTGAATTTCATAAAAATGGAATTAAACAGCATGTAGTCTTTGAAGTATGGCTTCTTTCACTTAGATTAATGCTTTCAGGATTCATCCATGCTGTTGCATGCATCAATGGTGTATTTCTTTCTATTGCTGAGTAGTGTTTCATTATATAGATATGCCACAATCTGTTTATTCATTAATAAGTTGATGGATATTTGAGTTCTTCCCAGTTTGTTGCTAAAATGAATAAAATGGCTATGACAATAAACAAGTCTTTCTGTGGCCATACGTTTTTGTTTTTCTTAGGTAAACACCTAGCAGGAGTATTGTTGGATACAATAAGCTCATGTTTAACATTTTAAGAAACTGTCAAACTTTTTCCCAAAGATGCTGTGACATTTTTTGCTTCCACCAGCATTTTATGAGATCCTTTTGCTCCACATCGTTACCAACATTGGTATTGTGAGACTTTTTAATTTTGGCTACTCTACTGTGTATGTAGTGTCAGTTTCTTAAGCTCAGCACCATTGGCATTTGACGCCAGATAATTTTTTCTTCTGTTTATTGTAGGATGTTTAGAAACATGCCTGTCCAATAACAATCCTCTAGTTATAACAACAAAAGCTGTCTCCAAACATTTTCAAATGTCCCCTGGGGGCAAATGACCACCTCCTTATTGAGAACCTCTAATGTAGTGGTGTATCATTGTAGATTTAATTTCCATTTCTCTAATAATGAAGACAGTGAGCATCTCTGAATGAGCATATATATAGGATTCTTCAGGTTACCTGTCTCCTTAATTGAGCGTTGATAGTTTGTGTCTTTTAAGGAACTTGTCAGTCTCATCTAATTTGTTAAATTTATTTAACAGAAAGTTATTCATAATAGTCCTTCATTATCCTCTTTACCATCTGTAGGATACGTCTACTTTCTTTTTTCTTGATCAAGCCAACTGAAGTCTTATCAATTTTATTGATCTTTTCATGGAGCAAGGTTTTAATTTCATAGATTTTTCTCTCTGTCATTCGTCTGTCCTCAATCTTACTGATAAAAGTACACTTTTATTTTTATTATTTCTTTTTTTTTCTTAGATCATTGATTTGAGATCTTTTTTCTTTTCCAGTATAAGTACTTATTGCTGTTTCTCTAAGCACTGCTTTAGCTTCATCCTACAAATTTTTATATATTTTTTCACTTTTATTCATTTAAAGTATTTTTTAAATGCTCTTGTGATTTTTTTCTTTGATCTGTGGGTTGTTTTAAAATGTTTGGAAATTTCTCTCAATTATCTTTGTAAACATCTTTATTTCATCTTCATTTTTGAAAGATATTTTTACTGTGTATAGAATTCTAGGTTGACAGATTTTTTTTTCCTTAGGTACTTTAAAGATGTCACTTCATTTTCTTTAACAGACAGTTTCTGATGAGATATTATCTATCATTCTGATCCCTTTTTTAAATCTGCACATAATGTATCTTTTTCTCTGGTTTTTAAGATTTTTCTTTTCATCACCGATTTTCTACAATTTGGTATATTTTCCACAATTTTCGGTGTATTGCTGCCTTGGTGTATTTTTTTTAATGTGTCTTCTACTTGAAGTTCATTGAGCCTCTTACAGCTGCAGGCCTGTAGTGTTCACTAAGTTTAGAAAATTTTAGGCCTCTATTTTTTCAAGTATTTTTTTCTGAATTCCCTCTTTACTATCCCCTCTGGATCCTCCCTTTCTTTCCTAACCTCCTTTGAGGACTCCAATTACACCTTTGTTAGCTCACTGAGCTGTTACGTTTTTTTGGATAGCTTCTATTGCCGTGTCTCCAAGTTCACTGGTATTGTTTTTCCTTCTGCAGTGTCTAACCTGCTATTAATTCCATCAAATTTATTTTTTATTTCCAATACTATATTTTTTCTCTTTACAATTTCATTTGGATTATTTTCATATTTTCCATGTTCTCTCTTTACCAGGTACATTGTTAAGCATATTTAAAACATATATACTGGCTCTTTTATAAACTAGGCCCATCATCTTTGTCACTTTTGAGTATATTACCATTAATTGATATTTTCTTCTGGCTGTGGATCACATGTTCCTACTTCTTTGTATATCTAGTATATTGATTAGAACTGGGTATTATGGATTTTACATTTTTGGGTGCTGGATATTTTTGTATTCCTTTAAAGAGTGTAGCACTTTGTCCTGAAATGTAATTAAGTTATATGGAATCAGTAAGATCCTTCTGACATTTGTTTTCAAGCTGTGTTTGGGCAGATTCAGAGCAATGACTCTGCCCAATAACCCAGATATTATGATACCTACAGTTCAGCTGAAGGGAACCTGAACTACTTTAATCCCTTGGGTGAGTTCTGGGAACTCTTCCTCCGATACTTTAATAAATTCCTTATTTTTCAATTCAGCCAGGGCAGGTTCCAGAAAATTCTAACAGAAAGGGAATAGTGGTTGCTGGGATTATATAATTAGGAGAAAATAAAGTTATAAAAGACATTGAAAGTCTAGCTGAGCAGCCAAGTTACAACTCAATTCAAGTGTAAGGATGGAACTATTATTGGTTTTTGAAAAGGTAATTGATAAAATACAAGGGAATAAAATCTGGGGTGAAGTAATTTGTGTTGTGTATTCAAGGAAAGAAAGTGTGGAAATAGGGAGACCAGCTAGGAAGTTAAGTAATCCAGCATTTCCCAACGGTGATAAGTGTGGAGCAGTAGAGAGAAAGTGGTTACTATGAGCAACATTTGGAAGGAAGAAATCATCTGAAAGGAAAGGCCTGGTGACACACTGGGTAAAGATATTAGGAATGGAAAAGTCAAAGCTGACTCCAAGATTTCTAGCCAGGGTGATACTAAAAGAAATGGGCAAGGAAAAATAGCTTTCAAGAGGAGAAGATGAGCAAGTTTGGGACTTGCGTTTCCTGATGAAGGTGGCACGTCCAAGTAACCATGTCCTGGAGGCTGTTGAAAGACAGCTCTGTTACAGATAATAGATCTGGGCAGGAGACCTAAGTCTAGACAAAAAATGACATGGTCAGTATGGATGAATTTAGTCACTTCTCAAATGCATTACCCTTCAAAATTCTATCCTCATATCAGTCTTAATTTGGTAAAAGAAAAACTAATAATAATATTTTCTCTGTTTTAGATTTTGAATGTCTTTTTGTTTCTAGATTTGAAAAGGAATTAGAAATATCAATAATTCAAGGGAAGCTATTCTTCTGTGTAATTACTTACACAAGTATTGGAAGCCTCACGTAAAATGTTGTGTTTGAGGGAACTCCAGCTCATATTCTTTACCAGAATTTTGGCTAACCTTCAGATAAACAAGCCTCCAAATCGTTCAATAGTCACCGCCAGCAGTTGCCAGGCTAATGCTTTCATTTCCTTTCCATGGCACATTTCCCAAAGAATCTGAGCCTTTTGTGCTTTGAGGAAGGATTTCATACAGCATAAATAGGCTCTAAAAACACAATAGATGATTCTTTTGCTCATTTCATAACACAGACAACTTCCAGAATACATCACACAATTTTCTGTTCTGTATAATTTCCTAGGGTAGCAATCCATTCACCACTGTTACTCTAAATTAATCATTAGACAAAAACATAAATTATAGCATTCCAGGGGACTTTAGAAATCACCAACTCCAGATGCTTTCCTATATAGATATAGAAATTGTCGGTAGGAAATGGTATACTTTCCTGTCCAGATTAATGACACAGTTAGAACTAGAATTAAATGTGATGTCTGTTCAGTGCTACATGCTGTACCATTAGCTCTGCTCCTTGCAAATATTTTTAAAGCCTCTCTTAAGATAGGAAGATGCCAATCAAGCATGATTTTTTGATTTCTTCACCTTAAATGTTGGTATCTTACATTGCCCTGGTTTTCTATTAAACTCATAAAGCAGCTGGGTAACACTGGGTAATCTCCAATTGACCTACGATGATTCAGTTGAATTCACAACACATCTGAAACAAGCATTTTGTCTATATCTCTTTTGTTACTGCATGCCTTGACTCTAATTACAAGATGAATTTCTAGTTTCCATGGCTATGAATAACAAAGTAAAATTTCCCCCCACTTTAAAATGGTGGGGAAAACTAACAAATGATATAATCTAATTTATGACTAATCATATCTAGCTTATCTTTGTAGACCCCAATTTACAAATGATTTATATTCCAGAAGTTTGCAAACTGGCTATTAGAAACATTTACTGTATTTTTCCAACAATATTACATATCGAAGTCAGATCTGTTCAATGATACTATTACTTCTGTAGTGTGTTGTGTGTGTGGGGGTGTCTGTAAACCTTAATGGCAAACTGATAACTGTCTTTTATCTATAGTAATGGTTTTATGTAAAAAACATTTTATAAGTTCTAATGTCTATGCCTAATATCTAATATAATAATATATCTAATATAATTTAATAATATATAATATCCAATAACATAATTTTCCCACCCTAAAGGTAAAAAATTTCCTACCCTACTCAGGCACAAGTGTCACAATCCAGCTCCAGTAGACGAAGAGAGGGGGATAGGTAAGGAAGAGAGGCTGAATGGAATCTTACAGGCAGTGTCTGGGCTGCCTCAATAGCAGCTTCCCCTAAATCAGGGGAAACTCTGGGTTCAGGGAAGTGGTTTCTGAGGATGTAAGTTCTACTTACAGTGTCCATCTGTAAGGAAGCTAAGTAGAAGTAAAAGATCTGTAGACTGTGATGTGGCTGAGGTCTCCAGCAGCAGCACAGGCCCTTCTGTCAATCAGGAGGGTAAAGGAAGAGCCCACACACAATAGCACGTGTAACTGTTGGTTGTAAATTGTATGAGCAAAAGCCAGAGACTGTCTGTAGTTTCCACAATCTGGCACTGAACCTAAAACCCTGAGGACTTAGATTTATTTTCTTCTTATTATTTCAGTAAACGCACATTTAGTTTTAAATGTTAATTCCTAAAGCATACTACAAGGAGCAAATTACAAAACAGAATATTCCTAGTTAGAATGGTTTCCAGATTCCACAATTCAGGTTATAATCCAATGTATTATATCAGTATTTAGCCTCCATATGTTTTAATAACCATGTTGAATTACCATGCAACCCTCTAATTCAACTTACTGGACAAATGTGGTATATGAAGTTCAAGAATTTAGCCTCAGGTCACAATCATGTCTAAGACAGAAATGCAGTCATCTGCGGTTTTCAGCACATTATAATTCAAATGGGTAGAATTTTCTGTTATAATTTCAGGCTACTGCAGTGTTTTCCATCTTCAGCTCTTACTATGAGATCCTCAGGTGAAACTGAATTATCCATTACTTCAAGTTAAGCAGTCCTCTCATTTTACAAGCTACATGAGAAACTATTTTCTCTCTGAGTCAAATCCATGACTCACAAGTTCAATGTCTGGATCATTTCATTTCTAGGTGGGCATCATTTTCTATTGTTTTGGTCCAGGTTTATCTGGTTCACATAGAATCAGGACATCAGGTTCATTAAAGGAAAATTTATTGTGTCTATAATTCCAGGCCAATGTTAGATACTACTATTGCAAAGATCGCCATCCAGATAATATCAAAGGGAGCTGTAATTTTCTTACATGAACCTAACTCCCTCAGGTGTCAAAAGTAGGATGCCTACCCCAGATCATTTGCATAGGCAGGGTTTGACGTGCCCCAGTGTACATGGGCCTTCTAGGATACCCCATCCAGCTCCACAATATAGGCCACAGACATAACTTCTCTCTTAAAGAATTATCTAAACTGTTTGTTTTTTTTAATTCTTAGTAAAAATTTGGACTTGTAAAATCTCCTCTATGCAAAATACTACTCTTGTGTGATGCACTTCTCCATCTCCAGCTCCACCCCAGGATCTTGCACTGAAGTTACTTCTACAATTATACATACTTTTTCAAACTTATAGAGCAAGACCAATAATCTTGGTCAAAATTCCTTCCTGACAAGTAAGGTCATAAGCAGATTTGTCAATATCCATCAAATGAATATGGAGCTGGACTCCTAGCTCCTCACTCTGAATGTGACTCATCTATCTTTTCTCCATTGAATACACACTAGATCCCACTGGAGATGAAAGTATTTCCTAACTAAACCAAATTGAATCAATGCTAAGCAAATCAAACGGGGGTGGGTCATATAGAATATGAGCCAGATTGTAGTGTCGGTGTACCTAACCTGCTTCCTGGACTGCAGAAGAGGCCAAGATTCATGACCTAGGTCTTCACATGTCTTTAGGCCTTGAGAGGGTATGCCACTTGGATGTCCTCTTACCCTCTAGTTCTAGCCCCTTCTCCTACCTTCTCTTCCCATAATTATCTTCCTTTTAGCTCCTTTCTGTGTGATGTCTCTGAGCCAGCCTGCCCTAAGATATGTGACTTTTACTACAAAATAGTGACGCCTCAGCCTCCAGTCTCTTTATGTTACTTTTTAGTAATGTCCAGAAGTCCCCTAAATATCCATGACTTCTTTCTGCCACAGGAAGCGAGAAACTCTGGCCTCAGTTTCTAATACTTTTAGGAGTATACATGGGGATTTGGGAAAGGAAAGGTTGAGATGTGGTTAAGGTAGGGATGAGGACTTCTATTCTTGGCTGTGGCTAACTTTTTAAAAGTAACTGAAAGTAAACCCAACTTACCAATAGAATATGATTTCCCTATCAAGTGTTACTCAACCTAATCCTTCTAAAACCCACAAAGTACTTCTATTAACCTGACTTTTATTCTATTTCTCATGAATTAAATAACCATTTTCTTATTTATTAATATGCACATTTGTCTCCTTCCAGTCTAAATTTTCATGACACTGTTTCCCCCATATTAATTGACAAATGCAAGCACCAAGCCCAGTTCTCATATCCTTAATCTTTAAATAGTTCAGTTTATCCTCCCACATATCTTTACTTTATTTTCTAAATTTCTATTTATGAACCTACTATGCATTGGGCATAGCGTTAAGTGATTTTTTTTTTTTTTTTTTTTTTTTGCGGTACGCGGGCCTCTCACTGTTGTGGCCTCTCCCGTTGCGGAGCACAGGCTCCAGACGCGCAGGCCCAGAGGCCATGGCTCATGGGCCCAGCCGCTCCGCGGCATGTGGGATCTTCCCAGACCGGTGCACGAACCTGCGTCCCCTGCATCGGCAGGCGGACTCTCAACCACTGCGCCACCAGGGAAGCCCGCGTTAAGTGATTTTATAAAAGATAAGATACAGTTCCTTCCCTCAAGGAACACATTGTCCAATAAAAAGTTAGAGACATAGAGAAACAATTATAAAACAGTTTAGATATAGAAAGATATAGATATGCCCAGGGCATATCCAATTATAGAGGAAAATATAGAAAGAATTCATGTGGGGAAAAGACAGGGCTTTCTAGAGGAGGTGCCGACAGAACTCATTCTTAAGGAATGCATAGGCGTTTCTAGGCATGGAAGATGGGGAAATGGCATTTCGGCAGAGGGAACAGCATGAACAAGGGCATAAAACTAAAAAACAACAAATGCCATAGGAAAGGAACTATTCACAGTTCAAGGTTGCTACAGCATAAACCTCAAACTGGGAGCTATAAGACATGAAGGCCCATGCAAACCAAATTAAGAAGCTTGGAATTTATGCTACAGGTGATGGTGAGTCATTGAAAGGGATTTGCATTGGGAAGCAACGTGGTTAAATCTGAGTATGAGAAAAACCCTGGAGGCTGTGTTGAAGATGGACTGAATAGATATAAGACAGGAAGAAAGGAGACAGACAAGCTAAGGGCCTGGATTAGGGCAGTAGCGAGGGAGGCAGGATGACCAGGGACCTGATATGAGAAATATTAATGAAGGGAAACTGGCAGAACTGAGTGGAAACGGGCTATGTGGAGAGGAGAGAGGAGAGTCAAGCCCAATTCCAGATCTAAAACATGAATATCTCTATAAACAGAGGTACCAACAAATATAAGAAAGAAAATTCAGGGCAACAGTAGTTCAGGGGGAAGATCAAGGACTCAGTTCTGGATATGTTGCATTTAAAGTGCCAGTGGAATATCTAAAATACAGTAGATAGATATATAATTCTGAATCTCTGAGATGTCCAGGCAGAGAAATGGATGTGGAATTTTAAAAATATAAGTAGTAACTAACACAATGAGAGAAAATGAAGTTATCCAAGGAGGTCGTTCTTTATCCCATTAGCAGTGATAATGCTCCTTGTATAGGAGTACCAGTTTTGTTTACTGTTTTTGAAAAATGACTATTATTATTTTGTGTATATGTGAATAGCACATATGTTTTGAGATAGACAGTTGACAAATATCATTAACTTTTACTTTCAAATTTAAATATATAAAGGTAAGGAAACAGGTACAACTCTTTTTCATGATTTTATGACTAAAAGCTTGAGAGGTAATTTTAAATATTTTTCTCAAAAATAAAACAATAACTTACTGTTTATAGATGGATTTCATGTCAATTTTTAGTGTCCCAGATAAAAACTCAAGAATTCTCTTTTTTCTCAAAATCAGCCCCCCAGTTTATACTTCAAGATTTTTCATATAATCTTGCAAAGCATATCATGTCCAGACATACTTGGAAACAAAAGAAAACCATGTATTTTATTTATTTAATATATGTATTATAATAAAGAGTTTTCTTTTTCCTCTATTTAAAAGGAAACATTTTGCTCTTTTTGGACTTAAAACTATTGTATGCTCATTGTGGAAAACAAGTAAACTATAAAAGCATATAAAGTATAAAAGAGAAAATCAAAATCTCTCCTAACTCAAAATCCTAAAGTGTTATAAATGTTAAAATGTCATAAACAGAAAATTTTACAATTACTTTAAATGTTATAAATATAAACAGTATACAAAGATATATAACATATAAAATATATGTATGTATAACATACATAAGACACACACATATATATTAGGAAGAGATAGAAGATTGGCTATTGGGCAAAATTCTGTTCCGTTCAGTGACTGTAGGTCAAATGTGTGCCATATAATCAGTTACATGCCTGCTACTTGCTAAACAAAGGCAAGAGCAGCAAAACATTTACATTTTTATTAAATAACCTATTCCAAAGGGGAAAACATCACTAGCTCAAGGAGGTTTCCTTCCTGGTTGTTACGGGCTTTGCCTTCAAAGGATTGCTGCTAATACAAGTTTGCCCCTAGCCAATCAGGGAGGGGGTTACAGACATTCTCAGGCACACCTGTTTGTGGAGTTGGAATTGAATCTAACTGGGTCCCAAACTGTTCACTTCTCTCCACATCTACCACTATCTCTTCCACTACAACCTTTCACTTTTGCCTTTCATTATAGTCTCTCAGGATATATACAAAACAGCATGTATAGTATATGTGTCGCTCTAAGGGCCAGTAAGCATTCAAGAACATATTTGCCCTTTTTTACTGTGATGTGACTATAAAGAGGGAAAAGTTCTATCAAAGGTGGCGGCAACTGTCAAGTAGTCAATCGTATGTGTAGGTGTGTTCATGGATGTGTTTTTTTGCTGTCTTATTGTATATATGCAACTCTGAATCTTATATAGTAAGCACTTTATCTTCTCTCTGAAAATTCTTCATGGATATCAGTTACAACAGCTGCCAGTACCTCACTTTATGGTGCTGTCTTTAGTTAACCAATTTTCAATTATTAAGCATTATTTCAAAATAATTTCAGTGCCCTCTAAGGCTCTTTGTCCTCCATTGGTTGAAGTCTCAGGACTCCTACAAAATATGGACCTTGTTTGGATTCTGACTTGAGCAAACTCTATGTAAAAAAGAAACTAATAAGACAATTGGTGAAATTTGAATGGTAACTGGGTACTTGGTGGTATTGAATAATTATTGTCATATTAAGGTATGATAAAAACTGGTGGTTATATTTTTAAAAAGGGCTATCTTTTAGAGATTAAAGGAAAGCTGTTTCTCTACTTATAATACTTCTGACACCTGATACGGGGTGCGGGGTTTCCCATCACAAATTTTCCAACTCTCAGGACACCAACTGGGTCTCCTCCAATTTAATGCAAGTCTGACACTAACTACCCAGAGTTAGAGTCAGACTACACAGGTTTAAGGTCTCAGTCCCACAAGACTGCCCTCATTTCAGATGCTAGTTGAAAGCAGTGGGTCTCCAAGTACCCACGGTTCTGTCCAAGATGGCTGCAAAGTCAGGGGTTCCCACCACCCCCTTCCCCCACCTGGTTGGATAATTTGCTAGAACAGCTCATGAAAGTCAGGGAAATATTTACTTATGTTTACCAGTTTATCATAAATGATATTATAAAAGACCCAGACAAACAGCCAGAGAAGGAGGTTCATAGGGTGAGGTCTGGAAGGGTCCAAGAGTGCAGGAGTTTCTGTCCCGTAGAGTTTGGGGTGCACCATCTTCCTGGCACAGGGATGCGTTCCCCAACCCAAAAGCTCTCCAAAATCATTGGCCACTCGTGAATCTCTAGCTCCTCCAGCCAGCCCCTCTCCCCCTCCTAGAAATTCAAGGGTGGGACTGAAAGTTCTAACCCTCTAATCACAAGGTCAATTCCTCTGGCAACAAACCCCCATCCTGAAGCTATCTAGAGTCTGCTCATTAGCATACACTCAGGGATGGTTGAAAAGGGCTTATTTTGAATAACAAAACATTCTCCTCTCACTCCTACTGCTCAAGAAATTACAAGCATTTATGGGAAGAAGACCAAATATATATTTCCTATTATATCACAATATCACAGAAATCCATACTGAAGTTTTTTCAGATGAAATGATATAAAGTCCAGAACTTGCTAATTTGGTTGGTGGGAGTGAGTTTGTGGGAGGAGAGAGATGAAACTGAGGGACTCTTTGTGGATAATTATTGATGCTAGATAATGGGTACATGGGGATTTGTTACTCCAGTCTCTACTTTTAGGTGTGTTTGAAATGATTCAAAAAACATTTTTTTAAAGGGGAAGAGGAGATGCCCTGAGTCTCTAAATAAATACTCTAGATAAACATTTTATAAAAATTACCCAGTAAAGTGCCCTCCAATATTTTCTACGCCATTCTACACCATTCTGCATTTTCATTCTGACTGTGGCCCAGCAAATTGATTTTGCAATTCAAAAAAGACTCACAATAGCTGCTGTTTAAAAACCACTGTCTCTACATGTTCTACCTCCCAGTCTGCCTTTTCCCACTACTAACTCCTCATCGCTACTACTAGTTGCAGACCCAGTTTAAGTAAGAATTTGGCCTCCTGACTGCCTAGAATAAGAGTTTGGACCACATAAGTTGATTTCAAATCATCATTTTTATAAATAATACTGTGAAGAGTCTTTATGTGCATACGTCTTTGTCTATAGTGCCTAGAAGTGGAATTGCTGGGTCAAGTGATATAAATACTTACAAGACTTATTATGCACATTGCCAAGTTGCTTTCCAAAAATGTAGTAACTTGCACTCTCACAAGCTATCAATGCACGGTCTCATGGCACCCTTGCTAGTAGGAAGTATTACACGCTTCTTAATTATTCCCCATTTTAAAAGTCAAAAACATTCTTTTTATTATTAGCAAAGTTTATGCTCATTTCAATTATTTCTTGGTTATTATTTTATTTTCGTGATCTATCTATCCTTGGTCTCTCCCAATGTTAAAAGTTAGGATCATTGAAATTTTAAAAATTACTCTATAAGAGAGTTTTATAATTTATACCACATATTTTCCTTATTTTTTGTTTGCCTTTATTTTTATTTATGACTTCTCATGACATAAAAATATTTTAAATTGTTATGAAGTTAAACTGATCTATCTTTTCCTTTAGGATTTCTTCCATTACTTTTAAGCTTGAGAAATCCCTTGATATGTGCCAATCAAATAAACAGTAACCTACATGTCTTCCCTTTCATTTCCTCTGGAGGCTTTTTAACGTTCAATGTGTAGTGTCTTTTGGTCTTCTTACTCTATCTTTACTGAACAAAATATTGCTAATTTACCTTTTTACATTTTGTCATTATTATCAAGTTCAAATACTTGTCAAAGGCATATCTTACCAGCTTTCTTAAGGGTGAAACAATGGATTTTTAAAGGCAGTGTGTTTTACCCAACTCTAGTGATCTGTGCCACTCAATTTCCAATGGGGTGCCTGATGCTCCGGTCATACTGACAAGAGAGTTATGCTTTGTATAAACTAAGGAGGTTGCTGAGTATGTGATGTGGTTGAAGGACAGTCAGGAAACTGCCTCACCTCCCACACAAAAATGTGTCCTCTTAAAAGTGACAGAGCATACAGCCCGACAATTAGAGATCCATGACATTGGCAAATGAAAGAAGTCACATATTTTGTGCTAATGTATTAGTAGTTCATAATGTCCTGAATCAAAGCTCTTAGCAGAGCAGTGAAGACGAAAGGACAAAGAAGGTGACAGTAGACCCAAGAGCAAAAGAGAAGCTGATGCTGAAGATGAAAGTCAAGTCATATCCCTCATGGCAGTCTCATGGTAGTGGAGGGAAAGGTTAAACATTTGTTGGAAATAACCAAGTGCCAGGTACCACAAGAAGCTCTAGGAGTAGTCAGATAAAGCTGGTTCCTACCCTAATGAGGCTCACAGGCTAATTGAGAAGACAGAATAGTAAATCAATTGTTACAGGACAGAACTTTTGTTTCTGTTAGTAGGTAACTATTCAGCCCAGAGACTGGAATATAAATTAGGCTAGGTGAGGGTTGGAGGTTCCCTTGGGAGGTATTGCATGCTATCGGATTTGGAGAATGAGTAGTACTTAACTAGGTGAGAAAAAGAAATGTGGAGAGGACAGTCCAGGCAAAGAAAACAGCATGTCCAACAGTAGAGATGCACTGGCAGGGCCTGGAATGACATGTTTAAAGAAATGCAGATAGTGGGAAAAGCTTAAGAGAAATCTGGGGTTGGGAGTGTGTGGGGCGGCCAGAGAGGCAGCTTCCAGGTTTTGGAGAGTTAGTGTGCTAAGCTACAGAGTGTGTTTAGAAAGCCATAGGTGTCAGAAAAATATTTTAAGCAGGGATGTAATAGCTGATGCGATATTTTTAAAGATATCTGTGATTGTAAGAACAATAGATGATAGGGGATGCAGACAAAAGGGGGAGGGGGACTGATTGTGAAGGTATTGTATTAATTCAGGTAAGAATTGGTGGAAGATGCAGCATTTGGAGAGGAGTATGTGGACATGAGAGGTTATGGAGATAGCATCTATGAGACTTGATGGGAGAGAGGATGCAGGGTGAGGAAGTGGGAAAAGCCTGAGGTGACCCACATTTCTAGATTAGGTGAGAGGGTGGATAGTGGCATCACTTACTGGTGACTCACATTCATCAGATCATGGCTCATAAACGTGATAAAACATTGTTTCACTGTTAAAAAATATCAAAGGAAGAAGGAAAATCATTTGCAGGGAAAAGACTGAGTAGCATTGTAGTGTAGTAGAAAGAGCTCTGGTATAAAAGAACAAGTATAAGGTAATGGTCTCACTTGTAAATATAAATCATTAAACACTTTATTATTTAAATAAAGAAGGCCTTCAAGGGAGATATGTCAGTTGAGGAAGGAGAGCTGAATGAGCAGCTCTGATTCTTTCCACTTAATGTTTTGCCCCCTCAATTCTTACTACCTTCACCACGATGGGCCCCAATGAATAGCTGCTCCCATTTTCATTCTGTCCCAGAAGAGCCAGCACATCTTTTCTCTTTTTTTTTTTTGTCTGCTTTGGGTCTTCGTTCCTGCGTGTGGTCTCTCTCTAGTTGCGGCAAGCGGGGGCTACTCTTCGTTGTGGGGCACGGGCCTCTCATTGCGGTGGCTTCTCTTGTTGCAGAGCATGGGCTGTAGAGCGCAGACTCAGTAGCTGTGGTGCATGGGCTTAGTTGCTCTGCGGCATGTGGGATCTTCCCAGACCAAGGATCAAACCCATGTCCCCTGTATTGACAGGCGGATTCTTAACCATTGCACCACCAGGGAAGCCCCAGACACAAACTTTTTGAAGATAGTTTTCCATAGCATGTACAGAAATACAAAATTGTCCAATGAAAAGTCAAAGGCTATGAAGTGTTTGGCTTCTCTTTCTGCCTAAGGTTGTTTTTCTACTACATGGATTCTCATTGCTTTCATCTGTGTTGTTTCAGTGTTACTTTTGTTATTTCTCCCTGATCACATTCTATTTATAACTGATATTCTGCTTCACCAATCTCGAGTACAAAATGAGGTCACATTCCTTTTAATATTCAAAATAAATTTTGAGCCTCCGATCCATCCCAGCCTCCCAACTGTGATAAAATGTTTATTTCATCCTCAACAGACTCCCTTAAGCTAACTCCAAAGCACTTACAATGCCTACTATCTTAGCTTTCTAATGCTGAGTAACAAATTGCCACAAATTTAGCAGCTTAAAATAACACTCATGTCACCGTCCACAGGTCGGCACGGTGTGGCTGGATTCTCAGTTCAGGGTCTCACAAGACTGAGATTAAGGTGTCAGCAGAACTGCATTCCTTTCTGCTTGCTCTGGGGAAGAATACACTCCAAGCCCATTTAGACTGTTGGCAGAATTCAATTCTATCTAGTTATAGAACTGAGGTCCCTGTGGTCCCTCCATCTTAAAGCCAGCAACAGTGCATCCAATCTTCTCATGCTTTGAATTTCTCTGACTTCTGGCTTGCTTTTCTGTTTTGAAGGGCTCTTATGGTCACATTGTGCCTACCTGGATAATCTAGGATTTTCTCCCAATTTTAAGGTCAAACAATTAGTGAAGTCCTTTTTGCCAAGTGACATAACATATTGCGGATCCAACCCTAAAGAGCAGAGACCACAGAAGATATTTTGAATTCTGCCTACCAAGCCTACCTGTTCCAAAGTGAGTAAGTCTTGGTTACTATCCTTTGAAGGACACAAAGTCACAAAACCATCTTCAGTAGCCAAGGAGCCGCCTTTTAACACGTTGTCCCTGTTGAAATCCAGCCACCAAGAAGCTCAGATGCCTTTCCTTTCTAGAGAATTGTGATTTAAGCACAGAAACTCTAATGTTCTCAAAATCATCTTACTTGTGCTGCCAAATGATCCCATTTCCTAGACAAACATACCATACCAGGAAGATAATGCCTAGCAAAACTCTTATCCACTTAAGAAAAGTACTTTAACGACTTGGGGTTCCACTGCTAATCTGGGTGATGTCTCCAAGTATAGCAGGAGAGAAGGAAGTCTCTCTCCTCCAGCATTAAGTTCCTCCATCATAGCTTCACTCTAAACCTTGTTTCATTAAACTCACTTATAATATAGTTCTAAATTGCACATCTCTTTTAGTTTACACAAATTCAAAGCCATTTTACCTGAAAGCGCAATTACAGTGCCTGAACCTGGGGGAGTGGCCAGTCTCCCTCACAACATACCTACACTCCAGTTTTCCCTTCTGGTTTCTTTCCCTGGTCCCTAGGACCCAGGACCCACCATGATTTCCTCTCCCTAATATACTGACATTTCTTTAATGAAAAGCCTTGCCTTGTCACATAGTCATGACTAGAAAATTCTAATTCTAGAAATATATCCACAGATATGAAGGAAAACTATGGTGATTACAGGGCAGAATTGGCATACTACTCATAGAAAGATCAGTAAACCTAAAGAACATCACAATATTCATAATGTAAAAGGTTGCTGAGTGGAGCAATGGTTCAAAATATTTTCATATTCACAAAATTTGAGTTGTTGAGACCTTCCAGATAGAAAGAGTATGTTAAGTCAAAGAATGTTTGTTATTTTTAAGTAAAAGAACTCTAATCTTGTAATTCCAGTAGAAGCAACAGAGATTACTTATCTATACAATCTCCTTAGCCTAAGATAAATGCTCACTAACCACAAAGAGAACAGTTACCAATGATAGCCATCACATTTTGGTTATTTTCTCATTCCTTCCTTGCATTTGACAAGGGGGATCTCCTCATTGATTTTTCATGCCTTCTATTCCTTTTGGTTCTCATGGCACTGTCTTACTCCTCGTACATTCGTATGCAATTCTCTGTCTCCTTCTCAGGCTCGTCTCTTATGTATGCTCAGTGTAAACTGTGACATCAAAAACATAAAATGTGCATACAAATAACAAACGTTGGTGAGAATGTGGAGAAAAGGGAACACTTGTACACTGTTGGTGGGAATATAAATTGATATAGCCACGTGAAAAACAGTATGGAGGTTCCACAAAAAAATGCCATAAGATCCAGCAATTCCACTCTTGGGTGTGTATATGGGAAAAAAAAATGAAAACACTAATTCTAAAAGACACATACACCCCAGTGTTCATAACAGCACTATTTACAGGTGCCAAGGTTTGGAAACAACCCAAGTGTCCATCAACAGATGAATGGATAAAGAGGAGTTGGTGTATACACACACACACACACACACAGACACACACACACACACACACACACACACACACACAATGAAATATTACTCATACATAAAAAAGAATGAAATTATGCCATTTTCAACAATGTGGTTGGACCTAGAGTGTATTATGCTTAGTGAAATAAGTTAGACCAAGAAAACCAAATACTCTATGTTATCACTTATGTGTGGAATCAAAAAAATAAAACAAACAAATGCATATAACAAAACAGAAACAGACTCACAGACATAGAAAACAAACTTATGGTTACCAAAGGGGAGAGGGAGGGGAGAAGGGACAAAATAGGAGTATGGGATTAACAGATACAAATTACTATACATAAAATAGATAAGCAACAAGGATTTACTGTATAGCACAGGAAATTATATTCAATATTTTGTAATAAGCTATAAATAAATACCCTACCTAATACATCATTATTCTGGACATTAAACAAGAGTATAAACGTGAAAGCTCTTTTTAGATGACAAAGCACTACATCAATGTAAAATAACAAGTGTCAGTTGTTTCAATAATAATATCAGAAAGAGAATGAAATTAAGTAGGGCTCTCTGGGACACCCACCCCATCCCTGTACCATTCCTTCAGGTTTCTGCCTTGGGAAAGTGCTTTCTTTGCAATCTCTTCACCGGGAATGGCCACTATAGGACTAGCTACTGGCATTCTTGCTTGACCTTGAGGTTCTCACTCTATGATTTGCAACTGAGAAGTTGCAAATACTTCTCAGGATGTTTCTAATACTTGCTCTGATTGCAAAATCAGAAAGAGCTTTGTGTAACTCATAAATCTATCTCCATAGCCTTACTATGGGAAGATATGGTTATAAGTACATCTGTGATTATCACCTGCTTCTTTCCCATTGCATGGAGCTAGCAATGAAGCATTCCAGACATCCCACCAGAGGGCTAGGGTCTTCAGTGAGGAGGCCAGCATAGGAGTATAGAAGCAGTTATGGAATACTTCCTCAGAATCTTTCCCTGATAAGTGCCCGTTGGGGGCTTATCACAAATAGTCAAGTATCTCAGGTATTATATTACATTCATCTCTCCCTTAGCACCTTCCATAACCAGTCCATATACTTGACATTGCACTTTGGGTTCAGAGCACATAATATGATGAACATGATAGACAGGTGCCCATCTGTTTTCTGACTCAAATGAAAATTAAGAGCAATAGCCTACTGGCAATGAACACTCCCTTCTATCCACTGCCTTAAAGGGATAGGAAAGCCAAACTTACCAGCTCTCCTTGCTTCCTTTGCTCTGAGCCACTCTGTCCCCAAAGGGAATGCACACCCAAACTTTCTGCACTTTGGTAGAAGACAGTTAATAATCACATTTCACATTCAATTCTCAATTCACAGCAATTTGCTTTCTGCCTCATTAGCAATAAACTACTGAATATCTCTCATAAATGTTAACACTGATCATGAACATTTTTCAGTTCTTATCTAATCTAACTTTTACTATCCTTTCTACCTGGAATGCTTGGCCCTGCTTCTTTCCATCAGGAAAATCTCATTAGAAATATATTTCAGCAAGATATGTATTGTTTTTGACCTCTACAGTCCAAAAATACCTCACACAAATTTCTATTGTATCATTTTTCATGCTGTATTATAATCCTTTGTTTGCATTTTTGACATGTTGAATTGAATTGAATGACCCTTCTGACTACCTGTCACTAGGGCTTTTAATGTTCTCAATTATTTTAATAATTACAGTAGGTTGTTCAACAGTTATTTATATTTTCCCAACTGGCATATGCATTTATTAAATAGCTGATTGAAGTTAGAGATACATTATATAGTCATGAATAGGAGCCAAGTTAACTAACTTATGGAAACACTAAACTTTAGATTTCATATTCTTACCAACCAAAATAACTGATCAAACCTATATTTTTACATGGAATATGATATTTCAGGAAATTAGTTTGTTATAGAATGTTTTACTGCTTTGATATTATTTGAAAAATAGAAAAAGAACAGGAGTGTTTATTATTCTAGATTAAATTTCATGTCTCTATACCACAATTGCAATTTCATATAATATAATTTTTCCACAGCAATAAAATAAAATAAAAAGTATCAACCATAAGAAAACATGTTTTAGCATTTTTTAAACAACTTTATCATATTTTTGGCAAATCCATGGCAAAACTTTGGAAACATTTTGCACAAACGTTGGATAAATCAGCTCTAAAACAGCAGTGTTTAAATGGTTTGTAGGTGTAGAGACCACACATCTCAGTTTTCCTGGCATCGTCTGGGCTCACTCTTATTGTGTTGGCACAATTAGTAGCAGCTTTCTTCTTTCACAGAAGGAGCCTAGTTTAGAAAGTAAAATTGTAAAGCCATCCTACTTACAGACTGTCTACACAGAGATTAAAAAGGAGACAATAATGTTTAATGCTTAAATGTCCCCATGACTCTCATAAAATCCCCTGAATTTTCATTTTTCAATAGAAATCTTTTTTTTTTAAAGAAGTGAACTATTGGTGTAAACCACTGTCAGTTGTTTTTTTGTGTTTCTTTTTATTTATTTATTTGGCTGCATCAGGTCTTAGTTGCAGCATGTGAGATCTTCGTTGTGGTATGTGGGATATTTCGCTGCTGTGAGCAGGCTCTTTGTTGCAGCATGGGGGCTCCGGAGTGTGCGAGCTCAGTAGTTTTAGCATGCAGGCTCTCTAGTTGTGGCGCATGGGCCTAGTTGCCCTACGGCATATGGGATCTTAGTTCCCCAACCAGGTGTCGAACACACGTCCCCTTCGATGGAAGGTGGATTCTTAACCACTGGACCACCAGGGAAGTCCCTTAATAAAAATCTTTTGATTTCACAAAAAACGTTTTTGTAGGTTTTTAATTTTATTTGTTTTTTACAAATTTCCTTTAAATATGAATATCTCTCTGTCCTAAAAATTATATCTTATCGATATTCTTTATTTTTCTCTCAAATGAAATTTTTTTTTAACTGTATAAGCATATTCAAGTATTAGGTACAGTAAATGCCTACTTGTCCAACAGTTTAAAACCCAAAAAGGGGCTTCCCTGGTGGCGCAGTGGTTGAGAGTCCGCCTGCCAATGCAGGGGACACGGGTTCGTGCCCCGGTCCGGGAAGATCCCACATGCCGCGGAGCGGCTGGGCCCGTGAGCCATGGCCGCTGAGCCTGCGCGTCCGGAGCCTGTGCTCCGCAACAGGAGAGACCACAACAGTGAGAGGCCCGCGTACCACAAAAAAAAAAAAAAAAAAAAAAAAACCAAAAAGATTCCATAATTAATAGAGATTGAAACATCTCCCTCCTAATCATTATGAACTATTGGTTATGTTCATGGGGAAAATCTCTTAGATGGTAATAGCTTCTATTTCAGTGATGTGTTCTCTGTGATTTCAAATTCCCTGTTCTTGTGGTAGTGATCTTATTTTTTCCCTGTGCTTTATGTACTGGAGACTACAATTGTTATAGTCATTATTTTTGTTCTGTATTCACCCCTAAGGCCTTGGATTGCCTTTAAATGTATTTTTAAGTGCAAATTTTTCTAATCTTTGATAGCATTGTCCATTTTGTGCTTTCATGATTTCCCTAAATATGCCATTTCCACTCCATTTGAAGGAAGATATTGAGCAAAACTAGGGCAAACAAAGTATTCTGGAGACACGGCTTTGAAATTTACTCCCCCTGGTGGTCCAATGCTCTGTTGTCGTGTAATGTCATAAAAATATTTTCTCTGGTATCAGGAGTTATCATGTAAAATAGATGACAAACAGGTAATTGTTTCCAAAAACATACATGAGGACCCCCTTATCACTTAGTGAACAGATTTTACACATATTTATCTCAATTCATTATCCCAACCTATTTGTATAAGTTGTGTATAAGTACACTCTCATACAACAAAATGCCCAAACCTTGGATGCTTTTCATGGGGAACAAATGGAAAATTGTTCTTTTATTCCTAAACCTTAAATAATTTCACGTAAGTTACCCCTTAAGTTCTTCTATCTATTTTAGATACAGTATGTTTGAACTTTTCTACAAGTATTTTCTAGATGTGACCACTTAGACATAAATTAAAATAACGTGTAAGAACTCATTGGATCAAAGGAGGCTTTCATAATAACAGTCTATTACCATTGTAAAGAGCCTTTGCAATATATAGTTCAACCTCTAAACTTTAGATAAGAGAAAATTGAAACCACTGCATGAGGGTTTAGATTTTCTAAGTCCCAGATCAATGTTCTAGATCAATTCTCTTAATTACATTTTAAAATAAATTTTCTTGCTACTTCTTTATTTTAATTCTGTAATAATTAAAAATACTGTAATCAGCTGTACCACAAATAATAATAAAGATGGACATATATCATTAATTTAGTCAATGAACATTTATTGAGTGCCACTTTTTTTTTTTTTGCTTTTTTTTTTTTTTGCCTCTCACTGTTGTGGCCTCTCCCATTGTGGAGCACAGGCTCCGGACATGCAGGCTCAGCGGCCATGGCTCACAGGCCTAGCTGCTCCGCGGCATGTGGGATCTTTCCAGACCGGGGCACGAACCGGTGTCCCCTGCATCATCAGGTGGACTCTCAACCACTGTGCCACCAGGGAACCTCGAGTGCCACTTATTGATAGAGACAGTACAGCAAGTTTAAACAGGTTTGGAAGGTGGGAAAAATTTATTTTCTAATATGTTGAGATTGAGGAGTCTATGATTTATCCCAGTAAGTATTTACAACTGAGCAAGTCATGTGAATAAGCAGCTCAGGTGAGAGAACTGAGATGGAACAGTGGTCGAGGTAAGTTGGCATAGAGAAGATAGATTTAATTATAATATATTAGGAGAAAAGTGTGATGACATGGAGAGAATCTAAGTTCGGGGAAGTTTTTAAATCTCTTTTCTCTTCTTTCCTTTCCCCTTTTTATTCCTTTCTTTCCTTTTTTACTTCTTTCTCTCTCCCTCTCTTTCTTTCTTTCTGTCTTTTCCTTGCTTAGCTGAAATTCATATGTTTGTTAGTTCTAGGAAAAGTTTTATAGTGAACAAATGGATACCAAGGGGGATAGGTGGGGTGGGATGAATTGTGAGATTGGGATTGACATAAATACACTATTGATACTATGTATAAAATAGATAAATAGTGAGAACCTACTGTGTAGCTCAGGAAACTCTACTCAATGCTCTGTGGTGACCTAAATGGGAAGGAAATCCAAAAAGGAGGCGATATATGTATATGTATAGCTGATTCACTTTGCTGTACAGTAGAAACTAACACAACATTGTAAAGCAACTGTATTCCAATAAAAATTAATTAAAAATAAAGAAATCAAGAAATAGCAGATTAAAAAGAGCATTTGGATTGGTGACATCAGCAAGATAGCAGAGTAGGAAGCCCTGGACTCTCCTCCCACAAATACACAGATTCAGCAAGAATTCCTAGACAAATTCCCTTTGTGATAAATCCAGAAACTAATTGAAAGGTCCCTGTATCCCCAGGCAAATGCAAAGCAATCTTCACCAAAGCCAGTAGAGAGGTTTGGGACACCCTCTTACTGGAATCCCTACTGCCAGCATAGCACCATACTATGAAAAAGAAACACCCTAACTCTCAGCTTCTCCCAAGCGAGGCAGGGCTTGGTCTGTGCATCCAGACTCCCAGCTCTTCTAAGGGGGGGGGGGGTCCCCAGAGGACTAACTTCAATTCTGCCAGTCTTGGAGTTCTGGTGGGCCAGGCACATTCCATGCACCTGGAGGAAAATGGCGACAGCAGCTTGGGCTTGTAGACATCATACATAGATCTTACTCCCTGCTCATCACATAGCAAATGACAAAACCCACAGCTGCCTGCTTCTCCCTGGGGAGGGAAAAAGTTAGAAGAGGCCAGTGAATCTCTGTCCAGTTTGCTTGGTGGAGGTCTTCTCCTGTATAAGGCCAGTCCATGAAGACTAGGAGAGATGCCTACTTTGTCTAATACGCAGGCAGCAACACAGAAAGTCAAGGAAAATCAAGAATCAGGCAAGAATGTTCTCCCCAAAAGGAATAAGATAAATCTCCAGATACTGACACTACAGAAAGGTACTGATAGTATACCTAAAAGAGAATTCAAAATAACTGTCATAAATGTGCTCACTGAGGTAAAGAAAACAATTCATGAACAAAGGGAGAAATTCAACAAGGAAAAAATATTAAAAAGTACAAAACAGAAATCATAGAGCTAAAGACAATAATTAAACTTAAAAATAACCCACTGAAGTGTTTCAACATCAGACTAGATTAAGCAAAATAAAACATCGATGAACTCAAAGACCAGTCATTGGAAATAATTAAGTCAGAGAAGCAAAAAGAAAACAATGAAAAAGAGTGAAAAAAACCTTAAGAGAGTTATGGGACACCATCAAGGAACCAATACACATATTATGGGATTCCAAGAATGAGGAGAGATAAAGGATGAGAAAAATTATTCAAAGAAATAATGACTGAAAACTTCCAAAATCTGGGGAAGGAAATGGACATCCAAATCCAAAAAGCTTAAGGGACACCAATCAGATAAATCAAAGAAATCTACTTCAAGACACATATTATAATTAAATTGTCAAAAATCAAAGACAAAGAGAGAATTTTGAAAGAAGCAAGAGAAAAGCAACTTGTCACATCCAATGGACCCTCCTCGCCTTCTTATAAGACAATTAACAGATTTTTCAATAGAAACCTTGCAGGCCAGAAGGGAGTGGGATGATAGACTCACACTGCTGACAGAAAAGAGCTACTACCAAAGAGTAATATGCCCAGAATAACTGTCCTTCAAAAATGAAGAAGAGATAAAAACTTTCCCACATAGAGAAAATGCTCAGAAAGTTCACCACCACTAGATTTGCCCTATAAAAATACTAAAGGGAGTTCTTCAAATTAAAATGAAAGGATGCTAAAAAGAAACATGATAGCATAAGAAAGTATGAGACTCATTGATAAAGGTAAATATATAAAAAAATTCAGAGTAGTGTATTACTGTAATGGCAGTGGGTAAATCTCTTTTAATTCTACTGTAAAAATTATAAGACAAAAGTATTAAAAATAATTATAACAAAAAAGTTAAAGATACACAGTATGAATAGATATAAATTTTGACAATAGCATGAAGTACATGGATGGGAGAAGTTAAAATGTAAAGTTTGTGTATGTGATTAAACTTGTTATTATCATCTTAAAATTAACATTTACAACTATAAGATATTTTATGTTAACCTCAAGGTAACTACAAAAAAATACTTATAGAAGATACACAAAAGAAAAAGATCAAGTATTCAAAATATATCAATAAAAAATTAACAAAACAAAAAGGAAGACAGCAAGAGAGGAAAAAAAAGACAAAAGAACTCCAAGACTAACAGACAACAATTAATAAAATGGCAAGAGTAAATCCTTCCCTATCAATAACTGCTTTAAGTATAAATGGATTAAACTCTCCAATCAAAAAACAGAGTGGCTAAATGGATTTTAAAAAACAACACTCAACTATATGTGGTCTAAAAGAAACTATTCACAACAGTCAAGATGTGGAAACTACCTAAATGTCCATTGACAAATGAATGGAAAAAGAAAATGTGGTATATACATACAATGGAATATTATTTAACCTTAAAAAAGAAGGAAATTCTGCAATATGTGACAACACAAATGAAACTTGAGGGCATTATGAAAAGTGAAATAAGTCAGTCACAGGAAGACAAATACTGTATGATTTCACTTATATGAGGTATCTAAAATCGTCAAATTCGTAGACTCAAAGAATGGAATGGTGGTTACCTGGGGCTGGGGAGGAGGGGGAATTGAGGAGTTATTAATCAACAGGCATAAAGTTTCACTTAAACAAGATGAATAAGCTATAAAGCTCTGCGGTACAGCATCGTACTTACGGTCAACATAATGTATTGTACACTTAAAAATTTGTTAAGAGGGCAAGTCTCCTGTTAAGTGTTCTTACCACAATAAAATAAAAATTTTTAGAAAAAGTACTTGTTTTAGATTCTATAGGCTAGGTCTGAGACTGTATTCTAGTACTTACTAGTAATGTAAACTTCAAATTTTTTATTATCTTCTCTTAGCTCCAGTTCACTCATCCATATAATAGGAATAGTAATAAATAACATGCAGGATTCTTACTAAAATCAAATTAACCTACATATATATAGGAATATCATAGTTCTGTTGTATATTAGATACATCTTCTCATATAGAATTTTTTATGGCAAAGCCTTTTTATAGCTCCTGCCTCTTTAGGATTCTGCTTTCTCTACTTTTCCCTCTTCACACCATGGAAACATGTTCAAGAATATTTCATCTTTTAAAAAAAAAAAGCTGAACTTTAATTTTTTATATCCCCAGTGCTGCCCTAGTTTTCTTGTTTACTTTATAACTAAATTAATAAAGGAATTTTTTATTCAGTAATCTGTTCCCATCTTGCCCTTAAATTCTCTATAACTGAATTTTGCCCCCACCATTTTACTGCAACTGCTTTTCCTGTAATATCCTTCCAAGTGCAAATTTTGATGAACTCTCTTCATGCCTTATCTAATATATGAGGCATTTGACACTATTGTCTTTCTTAAAGTACTATTTCTTGATATATTCTCCTCTCTTCAGTTTTTGCAAAAAAGTAACTCTTTCCTGGTTCTTTCTGATGCTTCAGATCACTGTTTTTTACTCTCCTTTGCTGATTCCTCTTCCTACTCGATAAAATTGATGTTCCAGATTTCATTCTTATCTCCATCTTCTCCTTTGTCCATCTCAGTCACCTCTTTGAATTTAAACACTGCTGATACTTCTAGATACATTACTCCATCTAAGAAAAGTCTCTAACTTCAGAAATTCATCCATTATCTATTTCTGTCATTAATATGCATTTAGCATCTACCATTGTGAGGCATGGTCTGAAAAAAGGAATTGGAAATAGGGCAGTAAACAACACAAACCAAGATCCTTGCTTTCATTTTCTTAGATATTTCATAAGGATTTCAAGTTCAACACGTCTAAAACTGAACTACATGCCCCCCACCTCACCTCCTACAATCTGTTCCTTACCTTGTATTTTAGTTCCTAGTAAATAATTCCATCCACTTAAGTATTCAAACCAGAAATCTGAGAGTAATCCTAGACTCTTATCTCATTGATGTCTTTCTCATAACCATTAAATCCACTTTTCAATGTCTTCTCAAATCCAGTCCCTCATCTTCATCCACAAGTACACTTCAAGATTACCTGGGCTCTGCATGTATAAAAGGGGATAGTTTTATGCCTACTTCATGGTGTTGACAATAAGGTTGATGAGATAATAGATTCATTAGTCTCAGAACAGTACCCAACACATGGTGTGGTGCTTATTAAATAAGTGTTAGTTATCTTTATTAAATACTAATAATTATTAGCTATTAGAATTGGCATGTGAGATGAAACCTGTTTCCCTTCCCTGCCTAGTAAAACAAAAGTATTGATTAACAATCCAAATCACTTCATCAAAAGTACCACGTGCTACACAAATTAACTTTTTTTGATAAAGTGTATATATATAAAATCTGCCTGTATGACTCAAGCATTTTATTGGGATTATGTATATCCATATATCTCAGAAATATATGTATGTGTGTATATATATATAGTTGAGGATCATACCCATGTCCCCTATTCCAATTTGTGAATCTCCTAACTGAACAGCCAGGAGAATAGAGGTCAATTTATCTTCTTTATTATGAATTAAACTGAATTGGGGGACCCAGCTTGGGTGCATAGTCAAATTGGCTTGTAATACTTTTACCACTGGATTGAATTTATCACCAGTACTATAGGCTGCTCTCCTATCATCACCCTATTGGGCATTGAGCCTGCCATGATAAACTTCACTCATGAAAGCTGGCTAAAGTGAGGACCTAGAAAGCCATGAATGTTTAGCTCCTTTTCTCAGTTCACTAATCAGATAGTCATTCCTGCTCTCTTGCAGAGGCTTGATTAAACAGACAGAGATGGTTGGAAAACCACTTTTCCTGACTCTGTGCCTCAGAAAAGGCAGACACTCCAATGTCTTGGCCATAGAAGGAGTAAGAGGGGAAGAGAGAGAATAGTTCTCACTAATATGCACCCCCAAAGATATAAATATATGATCTATATAATCAGTTTTTTCTGAGTATTAAAAAATTTGAGGGTAAACATATTACATTTTCAGGTAGTAGCAAAAAGGTGATGCCTCAGAAAACAATGTAATTCAGAGTGAGTTTAATCAATGAAATCTACTCTTTCAAAATGAAGAAGAGGAGTAATAGAGGGAAAAACAACCCAGAAATAGGATAAGGGGAAAATGATTAAAAATAAATATTACAAATATTTGAGAGGCGTACTGGGCTGGGAGCTCTACATGACTTATCTCTGTGGCTGTCATTTTAAAAGCAAACATAATATTAGAAAATGTGTTAATGGGAATAAGATATGTAAAAATAAGTGTATTGAGGATACTTCCAATGAACATAACAGCATTATATTTGTTTTTGACAAGTAAGTATAAAATGAGAGATGGAAAAAAATAGAAAGTTTCCATAGACGAACCTCCAAAGAAGGGATTGAACAGGCAATGTTGAACAGTAGAAAGAACATGTATATGCTTTGAAACACACAGATCTGGGTTGAAATATTAACCCTATGATGTATTAGTTGCAGGGTGTTAACTATGCTAGTTGAACTCCCATAGTATCCTTGCCTTGTCTGTGAAATAAGAGCAAATTCATATGGGTGTTGTTTTAGAATACATCACATCATGCCTGGCCTCTGGTAACCTCTCAAACATAAGTAGTTTTCTTACTGCCTGGGAAACATATTATTGAAAAATAGAACCTTAAAGAAATGAATTAATTTGTTTTGAATGAAAAGAGGTGACTTAGCCTGCCTTTCCTTCCAGTAAACAGTCTCTTAATACCCTGAATACTCAATATCCTGAAGAGTCTGAACTAGAAGAAATAGCCTTAAATTGTATCAATTTTCTTCTTGACTTCCTGGGAATATGATACTGGAATAGGTCCTAGGTCCTAGAGTGTTCAAACCAGGAAATCATGCAAAACATTCATAAATATGTATCTAAATGATTTGAAAATAACCCAGTCTAATCTTTTCTGCAAGAATTTTAATCACACATGTGGTCTACATGGTTGTATAGACTGTGATCCTATCCATTTATTTTGAAGCTGAACTGCCCCAAATATTTTCTGAAATATATTTGTCAATTTAATTCATTATGCATATTAATTCCTAATAAATATTTATTTCTATAGTTTTTACAACTGGGACAGTCATGTTGCTGTTTGGAATTCAACTCCCAACTACCAAGTGATTGCTGATAATCCAGAAGGCTTACTTTTCAAATACAAAAGAGACAGAAAAATTCTCAACGTGGACCCTAAGGTAAGTCTGCTTTTACACTTAGGTATCTCCTCAAATTTTATTGTATCTCTACCATCATTCAAAAATTATTAAATATTTGACCTTAAGCTTTTAAATTTAGAAGTGAAAAGATATGTGGAAACTTAGAGCATCTACTCTCCTTAAAGAAAAAAACTTCAAAACAATAAATTATCAGAAATCAACAAAGAAGAATTTGGGAGGAATTTAAATGGAACTCACATGTGGGAACACTTCTCCATGCCTGACAGCAGAATTAGGTAAGGGAGCCAGTGACAGCAAATCTGTTTGCTCTGATTCTGGGGAGTCCAGTAACTTTCTGCTCTGAAAGGGGAGATGAGTCATTTAGGGAAGAGAGACTCTCACCTCACATACATACCTTTTTTTATGTGACTAACACTGAAAACAGTGTTGTGTTTAGTGCATTTCCGAGCATTAACTTAGAAAATACATTTGATTTAAATATTTTAAAAACATGTGCCATGATATTTTGAATTTGTTCAAAGACAAATGTTTACATCTTACATATTTTCAAAGACTACATTTACATCATGACTTTTAATCATGATTTGTCATATAGCTGGGGGCGAAGGTTGAAACGTAAAAGTCGTATGTGCTTGGGTTGCTTTGGTGGGTTTTTTTTCTAACTTTTAGAAAACATGTTACTCACCTGACAGTATCAGTCTAAAATCCAAAGTCAAGAGAAATAGTTCTTCATAGTGAAGGAATAAAATTGTGTGATATGCCTGGGGTAGGTAAAGGATGGACTGAGGGTAAAGGGGAGTCTTAATCTAAAACCTTTTCAAAAAGTTTTTCAAAATAAAAAATATTTAGTTTCATATCCACTTAATGTAGTTCTTTGCTCATAAAAAGTACTTAGTAACTATGTGCTCAAAAAATGAATAAAGGAAATTTTGTAGCATGAAATAGATTCTTGTCTGAATCAGATACAGCTTCAAACACAAGAAACCCCAAGCTGGTGACTTAAAGAGAAAAGAGACTTCTTTCTCTCCCACTTGTAAGTCTATATAGTGGCTGTCCAAAGTTGGAGTGGCAGCTACACTGTCATCTGGGCCAAGGAGGCCCTCATCCTCTTAGGCCAACATAGATCTCCAGCCAAAACAACCACCTTTTAAACAGAATGTATGGAAGAAGGTGAGTAGGTACAAAGAACATGCCCCCACTGCCTTGTAAGGAAGTTTCCCCAAAGCTACCACACTCATGGTCACGTATGTTCCATGGCAAGAGCTTAGTCACACGGCCATATCTTGCTACATGGAAGGCTGGGAAATGTAATCTTTATTTAGGTAGCCATATGTCCAGCTAGAAACAAGAGTTCTACAAAAGGGAGAAGAGAGGTTTGGGTAGACAACTAGCAGTTCTGTTACTAGATTGGCCTTATGGAGCACCCCCACCACCACCCTTGTGCCCTAGCCTGGCTGAAGACCCCTGCCTTGGCAGGGGAGCTTCTTTTCCTGTTCAGATTTGCACAGGCAATAACAAAACTGATGCTGAGATTGAAATAACACAAGCTTTATTCAATGGCCAGAGAATGGAGAAGCCGGAACTTAGTTCACAAATCAACTTCTAGTCAGGGGGTGATCAAGGCAAGATTTTTAAAGGTAGGGTTAATGACAGGGAGGCATATGCATTGGCTTTCTGGGAATAGGCGGGGTTCTTCCTGGAACTGGTTGCCACCTCCTTTTTTTCCTTCTATGGTGCGGTACTTCCTGTTATGGCCACTGGCAAGCGTGTCACTTAGCATGCTCGTGTATTACAGTGAGTGTATGATGGGGCTCAAGGTCTACTGAAGACCAGGTCATCAGCCATTTTAGACTTGGCCGGTTCTAACCAGTTCTGGTGGCCTCCTGTTTTTCTCTTCTGGTGGTTTCCTGTGAGACAAAGATAACACTTCCCCACAGCTTACATTCCCTTGGGGGAGGGGGAGAGTTAGAGTTAACAACCATGGTGACAGTTTCTGACACAACACTATCTCCTTCAAAAGAACATTACTCTTTTTTTTTTTGTTCTCAGGTTTCTCATTAGTTAGATGAGGGACTGGACCTGAACATCAGTAGGGCCATAATTATTATGAATCTATGAATAGCGGAGAAGTTTATGAGTGCATCTTCTCTCTGGTGGTGCCTCTATACTCATCATAGATGGGTGTCAACATGTTATCATTTGAGGCAAATTACAGAAAACTTAATAAATAGCATTCACAGAGTCTTTTCCTTTTTGAAGGCTAAACTATGTACATAAGAAAAGATATAAATTGATTTATAGCATCATTAAGATGTATGAAACAAATTTTTGAATCAGTTTTGAATATCACACAGACTCTTTTAGGGCTCTATTTTAACTGATGCCATATACATATATCAAGAATGTATGTCATGAATTAGAGTTTTTGTCTATGTCTTTGAAGAATCATTATTGAATCCAAACTGCTGCTTGACTGGTTCAAATAACTTTAACTAAAACACACATTTACAAAGTAATCAATCATGATCTTTCAAAGACTTAGTCAACAATCCATGAAATATAATGTCTTCCTCTTTTTTCCTGGAAGATTTTACTTATAACTCAAAAGATTCATGATGAGTCTGAAGGAAAGTTACTTCCAAAATCTTGGAGAATGAACAAGGATTTGGTTAATTAATGATAAAAGTAAAGAATTATTGGGTGAGACATCCAATGATATTTGGGTACTTCTATTTCTTTAAATTTTATTTTAAGCTTATCTTTTTAAAGATAAAAACTTACTGGAAAAGAATGTCGGTCTCAGAATTAATAAACAAAATTCTAGGCCTTACTTTACTATTAACTGGCTGCATGGCCTTGAGAAATTCACTTTACCTCCCTAGGCTTTACTGTTCACAACTGGAAGATGAGAGTTTATTGTTGTTGTTGTTATCATTATTTTCTGATCTCTGGAGTCCTTCTACAGGCTCAGACCTGATTCACAGAGATTCTGACTCAACTGGGCCCAGAAGTACATATTTTCATAAGTGGCCAGTGTGATTCGGCTGTAGATTGCCATGAACCACAATTTGAAAAAGTCTTATCTATAAAAACACAATAATCTCAAGAGATCTGGTACTCTGTTCCCAAACACAAGTGTTCTCAAACAAAATATAACACATATATTTTCATTTTTATGGACTAGATATAAAAGTAGCATGTACATCACCTACCTGATTTCTTAGCTTTTTCACCCTCATCAAAGACCCATGATCCTTTTATATTTCATGCATCCACATAGCAGCTCTTACAGGCCTGCAGGAGAGTGAAGAAATAAGTTAATATGTCGAGTTTTTTGAACTACAAACAACGATACGAGTTACGTTTTTATAGTCAGTATTCTTCTTAATAACTTTGCTGACAATTCTTCCTAAAATGAACACCTTCTAATAACTCCATAAAGTGCTATAAAATGTTGTAAGAACAACACAACTCAACTCTCCTTCAAGTACTCTCTTTGAAATATTTTATGCTTAAAACTAAAGGGGTCAAGATAAATGAAAAGTGGAAACACTGGTAAACAGGATGTGTTTCCTTTGTACAACACAGATGTAGACTCATTAATTCTGAAGCATGTTTCCTATGAAACATAGTTGTTTGTGAATGGTAAGAGTGGAAAAAAGAAAATTGTGCAGGTCTTAGAACAAGTAATATGAGTTCATTGGTTAATAAATTCCCAATGCAATAAGAGTTTGGTTGCACTGAAAACAGGACCACTGACTTTAACTTCCCTGCAGCTGTATAACATCTGGAAAAAATAAGGTCAGTTTCTACTTTTGAGTGAAGAATGCTTGTCTAAGTGATTCACACCCACCAAAATGTTTCCATTGTATTACCTTTAGAAGGACTGAGGGGACGCAGTTTGCACTCACTCCTCTGCACTATCTGGACAAATGAGAAAAACTAGGCATTTTTCTTTTGCTTTTAGGAAACATTAACCTGAAAGAGTTTGCTTTGAGTCTTAGCCTAACATAGGTGGTCTAAAACCTTCATGATCTACTAATAAGATGAGAGATTGTATAAAATGATTAAAATAGGAAACATCTTCCACAGTTACACCAGCTTTTTTCCTTTCCCCTCCCCTCTTCTATTAACTAATGTGAGAACATATCACCTGGAAAAATGTCTGGTTAATAGGTACTTAATAAATATTCATGGAACAAATGATTAAATGAATGATTCCCTCCAAACACACAAATATAATGCTATAATAATTCAAAGTTGAGGAGTGGATTATGTCACTGATGCTTGAGGTAACAGTGATAGCTAGAAAGGGTACAGTCACACCACTCTGTATTGATCCAAGTAAGTCAGAAAATAAATTACAGGAACTTATCAGTGGAAACAGCTAGTGTTGCCATAATTGTAGGCTTTGTTGAGGTTATGCAGAAACCTTTACTTGGTATGTGCTTTCAAGTGTTCTGGTGCAGTCCCAGGAATATGTAATTTAAGCTGTCTCAAATTAAGACTGTTAAATTAGAATATGTTTTTGATTTATGAACAAATTGACACAAACAGGTTAAATGACTTGTTCAAGGTCACAGAGTTCATCATTAGTAGACTCTAGCGATGGAGGTTAAACATAAATTTGAGACACCATAGGGAATGTAAAGATGAGCAAGAGTTCAACCCTTGCCCTTTAAGTGCTTGAAAGATTTTTAAGGAAACAGGCATGTAAAAAATATAACTGCAACATGAGGAAGAAAGTGATATGTTGCAAAAAAGAGAAATGCTTTGGGGATTCAGTGGAAGAGATGACTTTTGATCTGAGGCAGGAGCCAGTGGAAAGGAGATGGTGAGGGGACAGCATTGGGGATTATTAGGTGATTATTAATAGAGGAGGTAATCTTTTAACTGAAATTGAAGAATGATTAAGAATTGAACTCATAGAGATGGAGAAGAAGATAATGCCAGGAATGAAACCTATTAGCAAAGATAAGGTTGATGAGTGTAAAACAAAGGCAAAGAAAACCTAAATAGTTCAATTTGGCTGCTGAATTAGTTTGGAGAAGGAGCAGAATGGGAATTGAGCATGGAAAGGTCATGAAAAGCCTTGAATGCAAGACTGATGAAGACCTTGGAGTAGACCTGACAGGAAATAGGGAAATATGCCCAGGCTCTTGTGCAGGGAAATAACAGGAAGAAAGTTGTGTTTTAAGGAGATTAGAGGGTGTTGATTATGACAGACTAGGGAGAAAGACTGGAGAAAATGAGAGCGTAACAGTAATCCAGGTGAAGAGCAAAGAGAACCAGAATTAGGGGCCCTACCCCAGTTAGGATGTTTCTGAGCTACGTTTTTAGTATCACAACTACCCGGCCACCCAGGTAAAGACAAAACTTAGAGAATATATCAATGAAGAAAAAGTGGTTGAGAGATCTCACTTTACTCCAACATTTAGGAAAGAGAAAGAGAGTTGGTTCTGGTGCTGGATGAGTATAGAGAAAAAGGTGGATGGATGTTAGTCAGTCTGTCGCCTTTTCATTCTTCCTTCCATCCTCCTGTTCCTCGTCTGATGTTTACTGAGTAACTACTGGGCACTGTGAGGTACAAAAAGTGGACCCGAAAGGTGGGTTTCTTGCCCTAAAAAGCTTATAGGTTAATTGGTGGGCAGGTGAGAACATAAAATACGCAGAGAAATGGCAAGCTGGAAAGTGACCTGAGAGGAAAGAAAATGCTCCAAGAATTCAAAGGAGGAAGAAGTTACTTTGGACCTAAAGCATTCAAAAAAAAGTTAATGAAAGAGATGGCATCTGAACTGGATCTTGAAGGATGAGTATGGTGAAAACATGAGGACTGGAGCAGAGGAGTATACTGATAGGAAGGAACATCACATAAAAGGTGTGGAAGCACAGAGCATGCGGCTACATGGGAAGGGAGAGGAGCTCCTTTTGGCTAAAGAGTCATTCTCAGCATGGGCCAGACATCAGAATCACCCAGAAAGTTTTAGAATATTTGATCCCCAAAGATTCATCCCCAAAGATTCTAGTTTAATTGGTCTGGGTGGAAGGCCTGGGCATCCATACTTTTTAAAAGCTCCCAGGTGATTCTTAACTGCAAGCAGTTGAGACCAAGGTACAGGAAGGAGAGAAATAGCAGAGAAGTTTTGAGAGAAAATTGAACTCCAAGAGTGGAAGCCAAATCTAGTGAGTTTTTGCCATTCTGCACAGTTCAATGAAAATCTGTACCATTTGTGTTATGACTTAGAATCAAAATTTCTGAGTACAAAAATGATTAAGACATTTTGAAAGGAGGTTATTTTTCTGTTGGCTAAACTCCAATTGGTGTTCAAAAGAAAATCAATTGTATGAAAAATATGAAATACAGTAAGACAGAGGCTCCTTTTTGTTACTTTGTTTCGTGTCTAATAGAGTGCATTTGAATATAGTTCCCTGATAAATAGCTGATAACAAAACAAGCAAACAAACAAACAAACAAAAATGTTAAAAGATCTTAGAGATGTGTGGTTTCTATTAGATGTAAGAAATTGAAACAAAAGACATTATTATAGCATAAACCTTTCTGGTTCACCCTGAGTGTCACAGAACTTGGACAATATGCAATGCAGACCGTGCATTGATTTAGCAGGATGTATTTCTTTTCTCTTTACATATCAATACTCCTGTCTATACAGCAGGCGCTCCCCAACCCAGTCTCCCCTTTTTGAAAATCACAACTGTTCAAACATAAAAATGTGCTACTTTGGAATGCAAACTGTTATCACAAGAGCTCTTCATCAACATCCAGCCCACCATGGCTTGATTAGTAGCAATTTCCTTCACTTCTATATAGCATTTCCCCTTCCTCTCTCCTCACGCCAGCCAATCAGGAGAACACTAAGCTCCACCCCCTAGAGGTTCAAACTGCATAGGTCTGTGGCAAGGCCCAGGAATTTGTATTTTTTTAATATTTTATTTTATTAGAGTATAGTTGATTTACAATGTTGTGTTAGTTTCAGGTGTATAGCAAAGTGATTCAGTTCTACATTTTTTTTTTCTTTTTCAGATTCTTTTCCCATATAGGTCATTACAAAACATTGAGTATAGTTCCCTTTGTTATACAGTAGGTCCTTGTTGTTTCTCTGTTTTGTTTGTAGTAGTGTGTATATGTTACTCCCAAATTCCTTATTTATGCCCCATCTTACCTGTCCCCTTTGGAAACCATAAGTTTGTTTTCTATGCCTGTGAGTCTATTTCTGTTTTGTAAATAAGTGCATTTGTATCGTTTTTTTAGATTCCAGATATAAATGATATCATATGATATTTGTCTTCTGTCTGACTTATTTCACTTAGTATGATCATCTCTAAGTTCTTCTGTGTTGCAGCAAATGGCAATATTTCATTCTTTTTTATGGCTGAATAGTATTCCATTGTGTATATATATATATATATATATATATATACCGCATCTTCTTTATCCATTCATCAGCCAGTGGATATTTAGGTTGCTTCCATGTCTTGACTATTGTAAACGGTGCTGCAGTGAACATTGGGGTGCATATGTCTTTTTGAATTATGGTTTTCTCCAGATATATGCCCAAGAGTATTTTTAAATGTCTCCTCAGGTGAACTTAAAGATTAGCTGGATTTGATATATACTGCTTTTCATAGTGATATATCATTAGCTATTGTTTCACCTTACCATATGTCCATAAGGTAATCAAACTTCATTCCTCTAAAACACCTTTTAAGTCAACAGTGTTAATTTTAAGTAGCCTAAATTACACATTCCTGAGACTGCACAAACTGACTACAAAGTACAAACCGTACAGCAAAGGCTTCTGGATAACCTCCACAGTAATATGAATGACCGCAGTAGATGCTTCCACTGATAAATTGCCGCTATTTTTCCTTCCTTACTTGGATCATTATAGAATAAGGGTGATGGTACTCATTCTTGCTGTCATGGCCTCATCAAGAATCATTTTGTCAGGTAGGTTTGCCCAGAGGCTTATATGAAACATACATGACAGAGACTTATAAAGCATAAACTGAAACGTAGGGCAGAAACCCTTTCTGGTCTCTAGTGCTAGCATATGGCAGGTGCTTAGTAAACATCTGTGGAATGAATAAACTGAATATTAAATATTTGCTAAAGAAATGAATAGGAGGGCCAAAAATATCCTGGAAACTTTTGAGGTTAACTTTAAACTATTTTAGGATCTTAGACGTTTGAAACATATGTAGAGTTAATGCTATTTTCAAAGAGTTGAAAATTGCCAGAGTAATTGACTCTGGTGCTTTTCTGTCCTTGGTAGGTGAGTTAACCCTGGGGGTCCTTTGCTGAACTTTGGAGTGCTGATTCTAGGTGTCCAGGGCAATGGTGCTGTGTTAGGTTCTTGGTATTTTATTATTTTTTAAAATGAATGTATAGTCATTATTGTATATGATACAGATGCAAAAAGACACAAAAAATCAAAAAAACACATTTTACTTTCTTTTTCTACGAGCAAAACAATATCTAGTGAACAACTTTAAAATTAAAAATAACTTCTACTAATGAAAACATATGTTTTTGTTTTGGGGGGTTTTGCTTGTTTGTTTGCTGAATTTAGAGGACGATTCCAGCAATACCTCCTCACAGCTCCTCTCTCCTCTGTTCCACAATCCCCCACCCAAACACTTGCTACTATTAGTAGGAAAGGTGTTAATTGCCTCCTAATTCTGCCTCCCAGTTCATTGACTATGTTAAAATCATCTGGAGCCTGTCACAGGCTGAAATTTCTCTTCTCAAAATGGTGGCCCATAACATTCCTACATCCTTTCCGCAGATGGTTCGAATTTATTCTCTTGAAGCTCCACCCTCACTGAAGGTCCTCAGTTTTACAGTCTGTCTTTTTACAGGGCCAAGGTATATTTCCTATTGGATAGTTTTAAAAAGAACCCATATTGACTAGAATAGGTTTAAGAGAAGCTATGATTTCTTCAAAGTCTCCAACAGCGTTCCCTCAACTCCACGCAAACTTGAATTAATGGGGCAAGGGATACTTACTGAATCACCAGCACCACTTTTTTGGCTCCTGGATTTTCCTCAGAGAGCTCTTGTAAAAGTTGCTTTTTAACAGTGGCACAGTCACAGTTATTAAGTAAAGCGGAGGCCTTGCCAACTTTCTGGTTTTGCTGCCCGAATTATTGAATGTTTGGTTGATTATAGCCCTAAAACACCCACATACTAAGAAGCTTTTAAACATTTTCTCCCCTGGGCAATCACCTGGTATACCTGAACTGAAAGTCCACCACATATAAATTAAGTATTTACTCAACTAACTGCTAAAATCAATGGCCTTGAGGAATACATTAAAAATTACACAACAGAGCTTGGCTTTTATGAATTAAAACTCCTAAAGCTTAAATGTGATGACCTCTTCTCAACCTGGAAAACTGATTTTAATTTTTATGCAGTATTATGCAACAACCCCTAGAGATAAGCACATTGTTGTTAAGGGTCCAATATATGAACTCATATATAAGGTGTAGCACAGAAAAGGTGAGCTGGAGGAAAGAAAAAAATTAAATATATAATGTTAAATTATATATATATATATATATATATCTCAATGCTTAGTAATGAAAGTATGAATGATAACCCTTCACTGTCCAAGCTGAATATCTGCTGTGAAAAGAAAAGTACATATTTCAATAAAACATATATGACAAAGGAAAATTGTTGTTTTAAGCCTCTGACTAGGAAAGCCTAATCAAACATTATGCCAATGGTAAAACAGGCCAAAACAGAAATGAGAATGGAGAAATTTGAGGAAGAGAGCTTTAGCCCCAATTCATGCTCACTTTTTTGCAAAATTTATCACAAATCAGGACGTGGAAGGTTAGTTTCTTGGCTAAATGAAAGGATTAAATAAGAACAAAATAATTGTTTCCTTCATGATTTCAAAGACTGATAACTAATGATAGAGAAGCAGGCACCAGAAACACAGAGTCAGGCGTGGAGTCATTGTTGGTGCAAGACCACAGTTAATAGATCATTTCTAATTCAAAGAGAGCATGATTTCTTCTGGGTCTCAACAGTTGAACACATAGTCAGCTCCTTAACGATTCACCACCCCAGCAGATGCTTATAGTTTCTGAGTCACTAAAATCCTAAAGCAGGTTGAGGGATATTGAAATATATTGGAACATGGAACACACTAGCATGAATAGTGATCAAGTCCATTGGCAAGAGAGAAAAATCTCATGTTGATAACTTCTAAATGGTTATTGCTGCTTGGGATGTCTTCAGCATAAATATTGGTGGCCTCAGTGATACACATAGCCTCAAATAGCTGAAGCAAGAGTAAAAAACACAATAAAACAAACAAACAAATGGCAGCCCCAACTTGGTAACCCAGAACACTGCCTTAACAAGCACGTGAGGCTGCTCTCCAGAGAATAGGTTCTTAACCTTTTGGGAAACACAACTTATTTTAACAATTTGATACATTTTATGGATTTGCTCAGAAAAGAAAATGCACACATGGGGCCACACACAGAGTAATATAATAATATTTTAGGATATTCACAAGACCTGTCTAAGTCTCTTAATGAATTCCATTTGAGAACTGAAGACCTAAGGGCTCTCCAAAATGCCTGGGATCAATTGAAAGGGGCTAGAAGAACAACAGGACAAGTGGGAAAGTGTGGGGTATAACCACCAGGACTCAGGCAGGGAAAAGCTGTTTAAGAGGGGCAATAGGTAAAATGAGTTGGAGTTAAATAGATCTTATCCGCTTCGTGATTAAGGCAAATTACTTAACCCCTTCAGAGCACTTCTCTACCTCGGTTTTCTCATCTGTTAAATCTGTAAAAAACAACCATTTTACACAAGGCTGTTGTGCTGATTAAATGAGAGAACGTGTTTAATGTGCTATTGAATAGGTGCTCTGTGAATAGATATTGTTTCCTGATGGTGTATCAACTTAGAAAAAAATGAAAGTTCTAAAAGAATTTCATTTTTTTATTGGAATAGCTAAAAACTGGATATAATCCATATGTCCATGACTGGGCAATGATTAAATAAATTATGATACATCATCACAGTGAAATAGTATGAAGCAGCTTTAAAAATGAGTTAAAGCTATACTTATTGAAGATGATGTGCTAGTATGGATAGATGTTTATTTACACTATTAAATGGAAAAAGCAAGCTGAAAAACAATATTCTACCCTGTAAAGTACTCACCATTTATATAAGGATTTCCCACTGATGGACATTTAGGTTGGTTTCTGTTTTTCTCCCTAGGTTTAAATAACAACTCTCTATAACCAAGCTTCTGATTTCTTTCTTTAAGATGGACTCCTAAAAAGGAAATTGCTTAGTCAAAAGATACATACATTGTAAAGCTTTAGAGAGATATTGTCAAATCACTTGGCAGTTAACCCATATCAATTTACAATTATACCTGAACTGTTTAAGACTGCCCCCAAACCATGCTCTATTTATTTTGCATACTTTTGAAGCTTTGTTAATTTTATAGTTCAGATTAATTGAGGGTCACTTTGATTTTCATTTTCAATTATTATCAGGGATGAACATTTCTTTCACATGCATGTTAGTATATTGCCCTCTACACACTTTTCTATGGCGTTTTAGTAGGGTTTTTTTTTTTCATTAAATTTAAAGTATGAAAGGTAGAAAATCTTTGGCTTTCGTATTTCTTCGTGACACATTCCAATTTAGATATCTATCTTTTCACATGTATCATATTTTTGGCATACAAATTTTAAATTTTATATAGTCCAAACTATTGATTCCCCTTTCTGATTTCTTCCCATGTTTCTACGTTTAAAAAGATTCCCATACTAAGAATGGGCAAGTATTTAATGATATTTTCTTATAGATTGGTTTATGGTTTCCTCTATACATTTAAATCTATAACTTTTCTCAGATTTTGTAGAGTAAGTTTAGGGTCTTTTTACTTTGTTTGGTCAATTATTCTTTTTCAGCAATTTATAACCAATGATCTATCCCAGTGTCTTGTTTTACTCATATTTTATATTTGGCTTGGAGTCCCCATCTCTCCTGGGACCTAGTAGTGACTTCAGGCAGAAGTCTTTTAGCAAGTCCTTACAGTGCTGTGAACTTGTGCAGAATTTTCTCAACCAACTGCATTGTTTGTTGTTGTTGTTGTATATGTGAGATTATTTCTAGCATTCTTGTTATCTATGATTACGTATATAGATATAAAATGAGCATGTATCAAAGATTTTTAACTCATTAATTAATGAGGAACTGGTAGATGTTACTATTGATTCCAAGAAGAATTCAGAGCAGAGACATATAAAGGGAAAAAGAAATTTTGAAATGAATTTACAACTAGATGCAAAACTGGTCTATCAAAATCAGTGCAAAACTTAGTTGCAGTCCATCAAACACACCTGCTTTGCATTTATACAGACAAGAAGTATTTGCATTATTATCAGATTTCTACCACTTACAGAGTTGTAATATCAATCAAAGATGAGAAAACCTAAATTAGTGAGTAGTCAAGATAGTCACCATTTGTTTTTTGCCCTTTCACAGTCTCTCACAATTCTCCCTGACAGTCTCCTCCCCTCTTTTTATCATAATAATTTCAAAGAAAGATTATTCTTATAAAATAAAGCTGGTCTCATTAGAGTTGACTGATTTTTTACATAGGTGAAGTAAAAATTTTATTTATCATATTGGACACCTTAAGTTGCCCATGTAAACCCTAAATCCATACAATTTTGAACAAATACTAAATTAAACTGTGCTTGGAAATTTTCATAAGAACTCTCAAATTGGATTTTTAAAAACCTCTATTATTTCTTGACCTGAGGCTAGGAAACCAAGCCCAAGGAATGCTCAAGTTAGTTACACAGAATATATAATATTCTCGGACTTTTTAAGTCAAGAAGTAGGCCAGGGCTTCGTAGACATTGCTTCCATAAGTAAAGTCAAACTTAATCCCTGAAAAGAGTGGCTGTTTCTACCTGATTAAATAAGCATTATTTTCAAGTATGACATTCTAGTCAAGGCCCTGATTTTATAATTTGTACAATTATATTATGTACAATTATAGATGACAGAGCATTATTGAACCTATGCAAATAACTAAATGGCCGTGGAAAGTAAGGAGACTTAATATAAATTTCTGAATCCTGGAAGAGAAGTGGGAATCAGATATCATTTTTAAATGTTTCACTTCAGTTTACAAAAGCAGACTTTACTAAATTGCAATGGGTTACATATTGCTTAACAAGAGAGAGATAGGGTAGTTCTTAGATATCTGAAAATAGAAGCTTAAAAGAATATTAAGAATATTCCAGACAAATAGCCACAATATAATTTCTCTTATTAGTTCGTTCAGTCTTATTATAATTGATTCCTGCTCCACTGGATCTTTGGTTAGCTGTCCTATGCAGTCCTCTCGTTTGGCCAAAACAGGACCTGGAAATCGGCGGTGCAGTTTGGAAGTTGTCTAATCTATGTCAGCTCAGCTTTGAAGTGTCAATAATTGAAGTACCTGGTATAGTTCTTTTCTACAATATTCTGACACTTTTCTTCTTAGTTGAAGACACAGATTCTCACCTGTAACTATAAGAGAGACATCAAGAAAGCATCAGAGTAAAACAATACCATCTGTAGGTGATAGGGACTTAAAATGTCTGAGTGATTTATTACTAATAATTTTCAAATGTGAACAGTCTGATGAGGGTTCATAATAAGAATAATGCAGAAAACAAAATGGTTAGTGCTTTCTGTGGTATGCAAAACAAAGATGATAAAGCCATTCCCTGCCCCCTGCAAAAAAAAAAATATGACAAACCATCTAAGGATAATGATTAAATTTATTTTAAAAGAAGTTTGTGAGTGCTGTACTTGATTCAGAAAAATGGATGAAAATAATTTTATAGAGGAAGAACTATTGAGATATGACGTAAAATAATCCTGAGATATAATTGTTTATAACAGGAACATCAAGTAAGAGGTTCAGTAAGTCTGCAGTAAGACCTAAACATTTGTATCTTTAAAAACAAGAGCTGAAATTATGACAGATAACATTATACTACTGTTGTCTAATATCATCAGGCTCAGTACCACCAGAACTCTGCTAAATACAACAAAATCTGATGGAAATATCCCTAAGAGTTGCAATCAGTGTTTACCCTGAGGGTAAAGCCATATTATAAGACAAGAAGGGCAATGACATAACTCCAGGGACTTCCCAAAAAGCACACAAAATATCTGAAATATTTATGTTAATAACATTATACCTATACAAATCTAACCTCGGCAGGGCTGAGCATCTCTTCTGATTTAACAACTCTTCCCACAGAATTCTACAGAAAAATCTAATTCTTTCTGGCACCTAATTTCAAAGGTGAAAAAATAAATCTTTGTGATTTTTCCAGGGCCCCTCTGGGAAATCGCAAATATATCTTCTGGTGTAAAATATATCTGGAAGGTTTTATTTAATTTTTCTATACTTAGGATCCAATTATAGAAAGTCAAAAATTAGGAAAAAAATTATCAGAAGATATTTGGACACTTGATTAAGATAGGATCAGGGTGCTACAAAAAATAATACTGAGTTAACTAATTAAACATTTAAGACAATAAAACATTTAAAAATAAACATTACATTAACATGATTGTAAAGAACCTTAGCTCTTTATAAGTGAGGAATTTTTGTTCTTTGTTTTCTTTTATTTGTTTCTTATTTTTTTCTTTCTTAAACAATCAAGGATGTAAGAAATTCATCATAAAGGACAGAAAATTATTCTTGTAAGACACAATTTGCTACCTAGACAGATTACACAGAAGGTATAAAAAGAAAAAAAGAAAAGAAAAGACTTTCATATAGTAGGCAAAGGAATTAGCCAGTAATCAAGTTCATCAAGACAGGGCAAACTTAACTAAAATTTTAGCACATTTCATCACTTCTATTCAGACTCAAGTACTATAAACCAAGGAAAGGAAAATTTACTTCCAAATTTTGTCCTTCATTTTGCTTTTTCATATCACAGCAATTCTCAGGAGATCCATGAACTCAAAATAATTTTTATATTAATAGTAAGATGTTATTTCTGTTAACATTTCAGTTATATTCATCATAGCTATAATCAAATGAATCAGTATTTTAAATTTGCTGAATTTCCACTTCCAGTATGGTAAATATTGAAAGTTATAATCCACATAAAATTTCTTTGTGGTCTTCAGTAAGTCCCAAGATTTTACAGAGGTTCTGAGATAGAACAAAAGAGAAAAAAAGAAAAGCCTGAAAAGCACTACTATATATACATTATATAGTTATGTTTAATATATATTGTGTATAATTATAACGGTGTATAGCAGTGATTTTTTTTAAAGATTTAACTTTATTTTTCGCTACGTTGGGTCTTTGTTGCTGCGCGCGGCCTTTCTCTAGTTGCGTCAAGCAGGGGCTACTCTTCATTGCCGTGAGCAGGCTTCTCCTTGTGGTGGCTTCTCTTGTTGCAGAGCACAGGCTTCAATAGTTGTAGTACGTACGTGGGCTCAGTAGTTGTGGCTTGCGGGCTGTAGAGCACAGGCTCAGTAGTTGTAGTGTACAGGCTTAGCTGTTCCGCGGCATGTGGGATCTTCCCGGACCAAGGACCAAACCCGTGTCCCCTGCATTGGCAGGCAGATTCTTATCCACTGCGCCACCAGGGAAGTTCTTATAATAGTGACTTTATATATATAAACATATATAAATTATAAATATATAAAAATTATATAAATTATATTTATAAATATATAAATTATAAATATATAAATGTATAAGCTATATATAAATGTGTTATATGTGTATATAGATATGTATAATTACTACTATATACTGTTATAAAGCCTCCACTATAGGATATAACTACTTTCTCTTTGAAACACAAAAGCAAAGAGACAGTGGTATTAGTCTGTCCCTATTGCTTATGATGTAGTCTCAACCATTCATATTAATTGTGATTTTTAACCAAAGTAACTTCTATTTCATAGAGAAAACTAGAGGTGGATAACTAAGTACTGTCTGTCTCCTAAAAGCATTTTAACAGACAAGCAAAGTTTATATTACATCTTTGTACAGCCACACACAGATCTTTTTAAAGAGACAAAATGAACAGTTCATTAACGTGACCCAAGATAGGAACTTTCCATTGGATATAAGCAAAGTATATAAACTTAAAATTATTCCTAATAATTAGGCATCAAATTTTCAGTATTCTACCATAATTAGAAACTATCTGGATATCATATGAATATTCATTATGTGGCCTCTCCCGTTGTGGAGCACAGGCTCCGGACGCGCAGGCTCAGCGGCCATGGCTCACGGGTCTAGCCACCCCACGGCATGTGGGATCTTCCCGATCCGGGAAGGGGACACGAACCCGTGTCCCCTGCATCGGCAAGCGGACTCTCAACCACTGCGCCACCAGGGAAGCCCTAAGTTTTTATATTACTTAAAGATCTGGGGAATTATATTCAAGCTGACATAGTAAAAAACAAAATTACTGTTGACATAAAGTTGTCAGAAAAATGATTTGATTTTGTTGAATACAGACTTACATTTCTCATTATCTTAAAGATTGTGTCAGAGTAACGTTAGCTTATTTGACCAGTATATCTCAATAAGTTAAAAAAAAAGTAAACCCAAGTACAGTAGAATAAAATGTATATGCTTATGTTATACCTAACATTGATAAATCAGAGGACAAGCTGTTTGCATTAAACCAAAATTATTACAGTAGTCTGATTTACCAAATATTTATCTCAATTATATGACCTTAAGTTTTTTAAACATTTCTGTGAGAATAACTTTTTAAGGATAGCACATTTGAAGTATCCAAACTTTAATTTCCATATTTTCCTGGAAGTTTATAAATATTTGACTTACATAAGAGCTTACTTGTATAAGAACTCTATAGGCCAATCAGAACAGAGTTTCTTTAATTTAGGAGACTTTTAAGTCTAATTTATGAATTCCTCCAGAGATAAGAAAATATTATATACTCACACATAAAGATGTAAAGGCCTTTCTGAATTCTAAGCATATATACACGCAGACATGTAGGGAACGTATAGCTTCAAATCTAAACATTAGCCACAGTTCAAAAGTAAATGCAAAGAAGTTACCAGTCCATATATCAAAGAGTTGTCCTCTTTCCTGATGCACACGGGATTCTTAATTTCTTCAAAGTAGACAAGTAAACAAATAAAGAAAAACTGCTAAAAAATCAGATTCTCTGTTATCTCTCCCTCAAGAAAGAATAAATCTCGGTGATCTATTAATCTATTTACAGAGATCACTAAGGTTAAGACGTAAAATCAAATTCCGAATCATTGTTGTCACCAATGGGGAATAATTTATTCATTGTAAAAGTTCCGAAAACACAAACAAAACGCAAAAATAGCAAAAAGGAAAATATGTAAAATTAATTTACAAATTGGTACAAAGCAGGTCCCAATACAGGGCAATAATCAATTGTATGCCACTGGGCGCAATTAATTTGCATCTTTGTAGACAAGAATATATTGCATTATTATCAGTTTTCTCCAACTTAAAGATTTGTAAAATGGCACAAAAACGTGGACAGGTAAGCCACTCGAGACACCCACTCCTTTTGTTTTACCCATTTCAAAATCTTTACAATTTTACAAACTGTATTTAGCCAAAGATGGGTCAAATATATTCTTTCTCACTAGTGTAAGAAAATGAATACTATGGGGAAAAGGCAATATCAAAGCTTCTCTCTAGTCCCAGATCTAAATTTCTTATCATCTCTTCCTACAAGAGAAGGAGAGAGAGCGAGTAACATCATTCTTTTGTACTTCAAATATAGAAAAGGCCCAATGACTAATATTTTGCAATTGTAGATATTGTCTGACTCGTTTAGCATCTGTTTTCTCTTACCAGTACCACATTAGTGAACACTTGCCCCCATAGGCATTCCCTAGGAGCCTGTAAGCATGACAGACTATCGTGAATAAAGGCAAAAGGACCAAACCTTTTTTCACAGATTACAATACAAAGGGGAAAAAAAGTAGATCAAATAGTTTTTAAACTGATAAGAAATTTTTTATGAAACCCACCAGGGACAGGTAGTTAGTTACACTAGTCTGAACCAGTTCCAAACTTGAGACATTTTTATTTGACAAACTTGAAATCAAGATAGCATTCTTTTTGACTTATTACCCTGCAATCACATGTGTTTACAAAACCCTCCCCTGGGAACTTTGCAGAGTTAGTGACCCATGGGGTTCAGCAGAGTCTAGACAAGCATGAACCTGGGGAACACTGCTTTGATCCTAGATATTTTCAGTAATGTCACAACCCAGGGCCTCAAAGCTTCTGATTGGAATTATTACCGCTCCTGAGAAAAAGAATCTGGGGGGAAACACAAACATATCTCCATGGCCACAGCCTTCTTAGTTCTGTTTGCTGCAACATTGAAGCACGAAGAAAATTCATTTAATGCTAATTATTTACATGGACTGGACTGATTAACGATATGATTTTTGTATTTTAGGCTCAACCAGGTGACAACTCTACTAGAACCCCTATCCAGACAGAGCTCTACATACAAGCTGTCATTTTTGACCACGTTTCCAGAAGAAAGACTTAACTACCAACATGTTAGATGGTTTCCTAATGGTTTACTAAATTTAAATGACTCCTATAACCAGAAGCAAATTAGAATAATAAATGAGTCCTGTAGCTATACGGCAAATCAGAATAATAAAAGTTGATAAAGAAATTAGAAAGAAAATCATGATCTTGATTATCTGTTTTGTGGTACAAATAACTTCTTAATCTGATTTGAGGTTTTTCTAAATTTTTTCCCCCTAAACACTGAAGCTGATTGCAGTAGTTCATGGGAGAAAATCTTATGGCTATTTCAAAGATATAGTAATTAGTGACTTCTTTTGTACCTCAGATTTTCCACGTGTTTCCAAATGTTCCAAAAATGTTCTGGGTCCTACTATTGCCAAATATAGCAGGCCAAGCCTTATACCACATGTCAGTGCTAGCTCCCGAAATCACTGGAAGACAGGCGTAAGGAAATATAAATACAAGGTTTTTAGTAGCACTACATGAGTAAATATAATCTGAAATATCCCATGAGATGATGTATAAAATGATTGAAGTGTTTGATATGTTTATGTGCGTGGACAATATGAACCCCATGACAATAAAGCTGAGAAAATGAAATCTAAAGGAAACCAGAAGATTTTAGAGAAATGAGGACCTCAAAAGAGTGAAGAACATGTTTTCCTAATATACCCCTGCAGGTGACTTTTGTGCAGAAAAGATGTTCAGAGGCCATTTGTGATTTAAGATTCATATTTGGCTCTTCCTCTTCTCCTTCCCATTGTCTTTCTTCCCTTTCTAAACAATCCAGTTCTAAAGCAATTAGGTGGAGCCAAGCAAGGTAGAAGTCTGCTCAGTGTGGGTATGGGGGTGGGAAATCCCGGAGCAGGAATTCCCCGGTTGCAATGGGGTGACAAGGCTGTATTCATGGTGGAGGTGATGGCCTGGCACGAGGTGTCAGATCTCAGTCTAGGTGAGTAGTGTGGTGTTAAATTAGAATTGGATATATTGGTGTGATCTCATCATTTTCAATATATACAACAGGTACAGAATATATATATGTTAATGTGTGTATGTCTGCATATTCCAATGCTCCATCCACTGAGAGGGCCTTGGAGCAGCAGCACCCAATATCAGTGAGCACAGCACACCTAGCACCCAGATCTTAGTTTCTCAACACCATTTTCTGCCAAAGGGAAGAAGGGATCCTCAGAAAAATGACTGATTCCAGGGCTGAGGCAGGGAAAATAAAAGAGTCTGGAATCTCTGTGCCAGAAAGCAAAGCAGTTCTGGAAAAATGAAGGGGACTTATCAAAAGGACACAGAATCCACCTTGAAAGTGTTCCCACTGGCCAAATCTGGGACAGTTTGAGCATCAAAATAAATAGTGATAACAACAGGCATAAAATAGGAAACCATGAGTCTATACTGATCTATGTAAATGAGTAATTGATGAGGAATGGGATATTTACATAGTATCTCACATAAAATACTTATTAATTACAGAGGGAAAAATGGAAAAGCCTGAAAGACACCACTTTCATAAGTGATCAAAGAGAATATGATTAGTAATGAGGTGAACTGAATTTGTTCCCCACCGAAGAAGGTGCAACAGAGGAACTCAGCATCCCTTTTGTAATAATCCTGCCAAAGTTGCATAACCTGAATCTAATCAAGAGAAAACACAGACAAACCCAAATCCAAGGACATTAAACAAAATAACTGGCTTGACGTCTTCAAAAGTGTCAAGATCATCAAAGTAGAAGACTGAGAAATTGTCCCAGATTGAGTGAGACTAGAGAGACATGATAATCAAATGCAACACAAGACTCTGAGTTTCATTCGTACCGTATAAAGGGAATTTGGGGACAACTGGTGAAAATTGAATGATTTCTGAAGATTAGATGGTAGTAATATAAAAATGTTTATGTCCTGATTTTGATGATTATGTTGTGGTTATATTAGAAAATGTCCTTGATCGTAGGAAATTACACTAAAGCATTTGGGAGTCAAAGGGCATCATGTCAGCAAATTATTTATAAAATTTTATGGGGAAAAATTATTTGTGCTGTACTTGCAGCTTTTCTGTAAGTCTGAGATTGTTTTTGAAATAAAATAATTTGATTTATTATATTTATCAGTTCAAAACTCTACTTATATTTTAAGTATGTATACAAATTAGTTTGTTCTATAGATTTGATGAAATTTTAGCAATCATTTTTATTTCTTCCATAGTTCAGTTAACTAAATTCCTTTAAACATTTTAAATTTTATTTATGAACTTCATTACGTTCAATTTTCTAATGAATTCAAATTTCCAAGTAACAAATAAGCTTTCATACACATTTAAATAGCTGTCATAAATTTAATAAATTAAAATTGTAATGATTCATGTTCTCTTAAAGTTTAAATATAGTTCACAAATTTATAAAATTTCAATTTAAAATAGTCTGAATTAACTATTCAAATATCACATTTTATTTTTTTATTTTTTATTTTTATTTATTTTTTTTTTTGGTACGCGGGCCTCTCACTGCTGTGGCGTCACCCGCTGCAGAGCACAGGCTCCAGACGCGCAGGCTCAGCGGCCATGGCTCACGGGCCCAGCTGCTCCGCGGCATGTGGGATCCTCCCAGACCGGGGCACGAACCCATGTCCCCTGCATCGGCAGGCGGACTCTCAATCACTGCGCCACCAGGGAAGCCCTCACATTTTATTTTTAAATAAAAATAACTTCTATCAAGATTTAAATTTCTCTTAATCCCTTTTTCTAGGAGCTGCCTCTCAGCTGATCTAATTTAGATATTTTTTCTTTTTTTTATTGAAGTATAGTTGATTTGCAATGTTGCATTAGTTTCAGGTGCACAGCAAAGTGATTCAGTTATATATACTTTTCATATTATTTTCCATTATAGGTTATTACAATATATTGAATATAATTCCCTGTGCTATACAGTAAATCCTATTGCTGATCTATTTCATGTATAGTAGTTTGCATCTGTTAATCCCATACTCCTAATTTATCCCTCCCCTCCCCATTCCTTTCCCCTTTGTAACTATAAACAGTAAGTCCCCTACATACAAACCTTCAAGTTGCAAACTTTCAAAGATGTGAAAGTACGTTCACATCTCCAATCACGTAAGTTAGTTCACGTGTCTGGCATACATTGTCATATGTGTGCATCCTCTACAAGTGGTTGTGCTTTTGTGTACTTTACTGTACAGAACTGTATAGAGTACAGTAGTACAGTCTCTTTATTTCAAGCCCAGGATGTCCAGAAGCAAGCGTAAAAGCAGCGGTGATGTAGCTGGTACTGCTAAGAAACGCCAAGCAATAACAATGGAACTTGCTGTGCATAGCAAGGAGGAAGAGAGAGAGGAAGAAGTAACTGAAGAACTGAAGAGATTCACGACACAACAAATGGCTAGGGGATTTTCTTCATTTGAGGAGGCACTGTTAGTTTTTGAGGCACAGGATCCGAAAGTAGAATGGTACACAAAAGTTGAAGCAATGCAACCTTCTGCAAGGTTCAGAATGCAATCCAGTGCTACCATGTCATCTATGATGAGAAAAAAAGAGCTACTATCCAGACATCACTGGATCGTTTTTTCAAGAGAGTAGAAAGAATAGAATCCAGCAAGGAACCAGAACCTGTGCCATCAACATCAGGCGTGAGTGAAATTGCAGCTTGCCCTCCGTGTCCTGTTGCTGACGATCCTTCAGCTCTACCATCTCCCACCTCCTCCCCCTCGTCCAGTCAGTAACTCTTCTTGCCTGTTCACTCGATGCCAGCCCCTGGATGCCAGCTGTTGTACTGTACTACTGTACTTTTCAAGGTACTGTACTGTGAGATTTAAAATGTTTTCTTTATTTTTTGTGTTTGTTTGTTTTTTATGTATTATTTGTATGAAAAGTATTGTAAACCTATTACAGTACAGTACTATATAGCCAGTTGTGTTGGTTGGGTACCTAGACTAACTTTGCTGGACTTAAAAACACACTCTCGGAACAGAACTTGTTCGTGTGTAGGGGACTTAACTGAATTTGTTTTCTATGCCTGTGAGTCTGTTTCTGTTTTGTAAACATTTTAAACTGGAAAAATAATGCTTACCTATTAAATACTCTATCCTCTAATATGCCAGTGTTTCTTAAATGTTTTAACTATTTTAAATATTTTTAAGTGCAGGTATTTCAAATATTTAAAATACTTTGTATATTTACAGATTATTCCTATATTTAGTCTCATGGTTTAAGACACAAAAATTAATTATGTCATCACAAGTAATTTTTACTTTACCTTCTGAACTGAATTTAATGATAGTAAATACTGAACAGAGATTTGAGTTAGGTTATGGGATGTTTTTGTTTGCTAGGGCTGCCATAAGAAAATACCACAAACTGGGTGGCTGAAACAACAGAAATTTATGTTCTGACACTTGTGGAGACTGTAAGTCCAAGATCAAGTTATCAACAAGTTTGGTTTCTTCTGAGGCCTCTCTCCTTGGCTTGCAGACGGCATGCTTCTTGCTGTTCTTTGCATGGTCTTTCCTCTGTGCAGGTGTCCCTGGTGTCTCTCCATGTGTCAAAATTTCTTATTCTTGTGAGAACAACAGTCAGATTGGATTAGAATCCACCATAATGATGTCATTTTAACTCAGTTACCTCTTTACACACCCTTTCTCAAAGTACAATCACATTCTGAGGTACCAGGGGTGGGGTGGGGGGGCGGGGTGGAGCTTTAGCTATGAATTTGGGCACAATTTGGCCCATAACACGGGTTGTGGACTACAAATACCCAGGACATTCTCATGATTAGAATGTCTCGTTCAATGCTAAGCCAAGTCTAGACTTCTGAGGGTTCCCTCTGAGGTTCATGTCTTTTAAATATGGATGGCCTTGGATTCAGATGTCATATTGCCTAGTTTTGTAGCCTGATTTAAGTTTGCAGCACCCACCCAGGTTGACTGATATTCAAGGTTTCATTCTATTTCTGATTTTTTTTCATATTCTTTCTGTCAACAGAGCCACAATTCCTATAAATGTTTAAATAACATCCCATTTTGTTGAGCTTATCTCTCACATCTTACCTTGCTCTGTGGTCGCAGTACTGAGGTCAAACTAATGCAACTATTAGTAAGTGGAAATTCCTTTTATGGAAGCTCATTAGGTTGACTTTTACCCAGTAAAGAAGAGAGAGCAATTAGAAAGCTGCTGTGCCTGAGTCCAGGGTACACGAAGAAAGTAATTTTAACTTGAAGTTAATGGTTGAATGCAGGGCCAAGGAAATGGAATATGTGAAATGAATGTGAGAATCAGCAGAACAGCGGGCCAAAGACACAGGACCAAAGAATGAGCTAGCCAACAGAAAGGAAATGAAACAAGAAATCGAGCAATGCAATACAAAGTAAAGAGCATTAAGAACCAGACTGTTTGGCAAGCTGATGTTGGTAATTGGCCAAATCACTTTATCTCTCCAGACTTTGGCTCTTGAAGGTCCCTTCAAAATCCAAAGCATCTATGATTTCTCCTTGCTGTTTTTCTAATCTATTTATAGACTCCCTCAGATGAACAGAATAACCTTGCTAGGTAAGTGTAATTTTCTCCAAGTGATAGTTTAAGTGCATTGTCCAAGACTCTAGTTGCAAGTGATGGCTAACCAATTTGAAGCCTTATTATAAAAACACTGAGGGGTCTCCCAGAACAAAGAAAGGAATATGTCTGCATCCCAGGAATAATCATAATCAAACACTTGAACACTATCAGACATCCCGCTCTATCTCATTACTGTATTTTTCCCTGTGCATCATTATTCTCTTCCAACAAAACAGCCTCTCTGTTTCTCCAGACACACTTTTCTCTCTCTTCCTCTCCCCCTTTCCCTCCCTCTCCCTCTTCCTCTCTCTCTTCCTCCCTCTTTCCTTCCCTCCCTTCCCCCTTCTCTTTTTTCCCCAAGTCCTTCTCTTTTTTGCCCAGAGAAGGGAAACTTGACTCAGCATCAGTCGGGAGCCAAGTCCCACTAAAATCTAGAACTGTCAGGCTGGGAAGATTCATGTTCTCCTTAATACAACTATAACAATTTTGTGAATGAATGAGAATCTTCAGAAAAGCAGGTAATTCTGTGACAAAACAATGCATCCAGTTCAATGGAGTAGAGAGAGAGTGTAGGAGAGAGAAAAGGGAGAAGTCTGGGATGCTAAGGTACTCAGTCATTGGAGTAGCAATTCATTCTTCCTCTTTTCACTGGTGGTGACAAAAGCAAGAAAAGCAGCAGTGGAAATGTGACTGGATGAATATTCTTTTTGTATGATTCCTGCTTTATAACACAGCTTTCTAAGATAAGAAATTATACAATTAAACCTGCCTGATCTATGACCAACCTCCTCAAATGTTATTGTATTTTCCAGAATAATATGATTTAAACAATCGACAATAGCCAGAAACTATATTAATCTCAAGGAAATTAAAAAGAAATATCTACTTATTTAATTATAAAGGACACACTACTTACTCATTTGTTTGTTTCTTGTGAGCCAGATACTCTTCCAGGGGCACAATAGTGAATAAGTGCTTCCCTCAAGAAATTCACCAACTTGGATTAAAAAGAAATCTGAGGGATCTTATGCTTTTATTTTTGTTGCTGATGCTGCTGCTATGGATGGATTTCCTCCTCATTATGGCTACCAATAGATTGTTACAGGTGTTCCATGGATTGGCCAAGACTTTCCAGAACCATATGAAGTCATGAGGATGACCATGCTGGTTTATTGGGAATACCATTAAGGAAGTATTGCCCAAAGTATGTTCTGTAGCACACTAGTCTTTTTAAAGTATCTTCCAAAAATTAAAATTTTCTGTGGTCGCATAAGGCTGAGAAATTGCATACCACAGATTTCTCCTAGAGACTTACAATGTGGCATTTTATTGATTCTGAGAAGTTCCAAAATAAAGACAGCTCTGTAAGTTTGTTTAAGTTCCCACACAAATTGTCCACTGATCAACACCTCTCCGTTTTCACCATCAAACACCTATTAGTGTCTGAGTTACCAGAGGCTTTCTGTTGTTTGCAAGCCACAAAAACAAATCTCACACATTTAAGCAGATATAGGAGTATACTAGAATTCAAGGAATGGTTGAAAGCTAAGACTCAGGAAAGAAAGAATAAAGAATTCTGGAAGCCTCTCTGTCAAACACTGTCAGTAAATAAAGCAGAGCTCCATCCACTTCCCAGTCTCTGTTAATCCCAAATTTCAAATTCTCAGGAGATGGAACCTGATCAGCCACAGGAGGGTCAGGTGTCCCCCACTGCATCAGTCAGCAATGGTCAAGGTCGGATGGTAGACATAACACTTGGAAGTTCATCCCTATGTCTCAAGGGCTGTTTCTAGAGAAGGGGAGATTATCATAAGTTGGGAAGACACCCACGAAATATCTACTATGAAATCTCTTGAAACTAGCAACACACTTAGTTAAAAATCATTAGTGTGATGTTGACTCTTGATTTAATATTAATATTTTAATCTGGGGGGAAATATACTCCTATTCCTAATGCTGCTTTGAGACTTAACCAGGAATGGATGTCAGTGTTTCCTTCCAAATGCAGTTTTGCCATCAGTTGAAATTATTATGAATAAAATTAAGTTGTACAGTGTGCTATGTGTATAAATTTTGAGATGCCTTCCAGGTAAAAATGCTTCTTGAATTATTTCTTCAATAGACCATCCAAATTGTTTTGCTCATATATTATTTGAGATTTCTGCAATTCTATTTATGAGAGTGCTTTCTATGTATGTAGTTTTCCTCTTTGCCAATAACAATTTATTTATGGACACTGGATATTGAATTTTATGTAACTTTTTTAATTAATAGAATTTATTTTCTTGGATAAGTTTTAGGTTTACAGAAAAATTGAGCAGAAAGTATAGTTTCCATATACCTCTTCTCCCCATACTTACATGGCTTCCCTTGTTATTAACATCTTGCATTAATGTGCTATGTTTGTTACAATTAATAAACCAAATTGAAAAATTATTAACTAAGTCCATAGTTTACATTAGGGATCATTCTTTGTGCTGTCATTTAGTTCTATGGATTTTGACAAATAAGTACTGTTTTGTATCTACCATAACAGTTATCAAAGCAGATATCCAAATATCAAGCCCTAAATATTCCCTGTGCCCAGGTACTCATCCCTCTCCCTCTATCTCCTTTAACCTCTGGGAACCACTTATCTTTTTACTGTCTCTATAGTTTTGCCTTTCCAGAATGTCATATAGTTGGAATCATGTAGTACATAGCCATTTCAGAGTGGCTTCTTTCACTTAGTAATATGCATTTAAAGTTCCTCCATGTCTTTTCATGGCTTGAGAGCTCATTTCTTTTTAGTGCTGAATGATAGTCCATTGTCTGGATGTACCACAGTTTCTTTATCCACTTACCTATTGAAGCATCTTGGTTGCTTCCAAGTTTTGGCAGTTATGGTATAAATCTGCTATAAATAGTCATGTGCAGGTTTTTGTGTGGACAGGTTTTCAACTCATTTGGGTGTATATCTAGGACTGTGATTGCTGGATCATATGGTAAGACTATGTTTAGCTTTGCAAGAAACTGTCAAACTGTTTACCAAAGTGGCTGTACCACCAACAGTGAATGACAGTGCCCATTGTTCTATATCCTTGTCAGCATTTCGTGTTGTCAGTGTTTTGGATTTTGGCCTTTATAGTACGTATGTAATAGTATTTCAGTTGTTTTAATTTGCAATTTCCTAATAACATATGATATTGAGCATCTTTTCATATGCTTATTTTCCATCTGTATATCTTCTTTGGTCGGTATCTGTTCAAATATTTTGTCCACTTTTTAATTGGACTGTTTCTTTATTGTTTTAGGTGTTCTTTGTATATTTTGGACACAAGTCCTTTACCAGATACACTTTGCAAATATTTTTTTCCCAATCTGTGGCTTTTCTTTTCATTCTCTTAAAGTATACAGTATAGTTTTTTCATACTATCTTTAAAAGACTCTTTAAAAATCAAAGTTGGCTTTTTCCATATTTGAGAAAAGTTTTTATGTAGAATTTCGACTATCTTTTTTAAAAAGTTTGACATAATTCTCAACGGTAAAACCACATGGCTCATAGCTTTTCACAAAAAATTTTTGATTATTTCTGATAAGAGAAAATAATGCTTTTTATTTCTTGAGACAACTTGAATGTTAAATTTTTCTCAGATATCTACTGCATTGAAATTTTCTAATATATTTTCATAGAATAGTATATAATATCTTCATAGTATATTTCCTCTATACTTTTTTGTGATATAAAATATCTAATTCCTATTTTTAAAATTTGTGTTGACCTTTTCCCTTAATTATATTCATAAGATATTTGGTTTTAAAGAGCTTACCATTTTATTTTTTAATTGATTCTTATTAATTTTATTTTAATTTTTATTCTTCACCACATCCTTCTTTATGCCTTTTTAGGTATGTTTTGTTGTTTTGCTCAAACTCCTTGAGTTGTGATTAGTCATTTATTTTTTATTTCTGTTTTTTTAAAATAATGAAAGCTTTTAACACAAAATCTTTCCTTCTGAGAACAGCTTTGGCCACAATCAACAAATTTTGAGAATTAGTGTTATCATTTTTCTTATTTATTAAGTACTCCACACTTGTAGATTTGCACTTGCCTTTAGCACAAAATTTTTGTTGAATCCTTTTTTAATTTCAAAGTAACCCTAATTACTTTTGTCTAAGGTTGTGAACATGATTTCTAATTTTACTGCATTGTTGTCAAAGAACCTTGCCTTTATAGTTCCTACTTTGGGGATTTTATTGCTTTCTTTTGTTACTTAGCTTAGAGTTAGTTTTATTTTTTTAGTTTAGTGTTCCACAGATGGTTGAAAAAACTGAGTATTGTTTTAATATGCATTTAAACTTTATTAACATATTATCCAAGTACCTATATCTCTTGTTTTATGTGTATGTATGTACATATGTATGAATGTATATATTTTGGCCCATCAGAGGCTAACAGAGATATAGTCAAGCTTTCTACTAAAAAGTGTTTATTATTCCTTGTAAATCTAAAAATTTTTGTTTAATTAATTTTGAAACTCTTCTTTTGCTGTTCTTCATGGGCATTGTCAGCATTGGTTTTACCTTTACTAAAAGAAAAGAACCTTCAATTTCCTTTTTTTTTTTTTAACCTGCATCCTATTTTTTTCTGAAATTTAAAATACCAACCCTACTTTATATCTGTTTTTATTTGTCTGATAAATAAGTGCCCAATTTATTACCACTCCCAACATTTTTCAGTACTTATTAATGTAATCTTAAGGTATAAGGCTATATTACTTTCATTTTTAATATATCCTCTCTTTCAATAATATTTACTGAAATTTAAAATCAGTTTTGTAGCAATATTTATGATAGTTGTTCTCAATTCTGTTTTTAAAGTGCTTGAATGTCACCTTCAGTACCTTTATAAGGGACTGGAGTTTTTATAGAATGAAATCTCTATTCTTAAATTCTAATTTTATCAAGTAATTTCCTTTTTTTTAAATTCCAAAATTACATTTACCTTCTCATGGCAAATAACTCAAACAGGATTGAAAAATAGAAAACTGGAAGTCAAGTCCCCTCCATCATAGATCGGGGGTGGGGAGTGAAGTGAGTTAGATGCCTGGGCACAAAATTTAAGGAGATACTTAATCTCAGGGTGCTTCCTGTAACCTGTAGCCTAGGTGCCTAATTCACCTCACTGTAGGTCTGGCTCTGCTTTCTTGTACTCAGTCCACTCTAGAAAAGACTACTGCTAATGGTTTCTTTTCTCTCTTTCCAGGAAATTGTCTGTGGTTGCATGTATATGTATGTGTGGCTTTTTTTCCCCTAAATACTTGGGATCATTGCTACATGCCACTTCTTATTGCTCCATACTTAGAATGAAGGTCACCCACTCACTTCAATAAATATTAAGATGCCTGCTGTTGTAGTTATTTACGCAAGACAAAGACCAAGAGAACATGAACATATTTTAGTCTTCCTAAGTACTACATGCTGTTCCATTGTAGAAATGCGCCATAATGTTTTTAACCAGTCTGGTATTTATGGTATTTAACTGTTTGTTGTCACAAACTATACCTTTGTTAACATCCTTTTTTCATGTATTTTTCTGCCATGGAGTGAATTTACATGTAAGAGAAATTCCTGAACATAGAACTGCTGGGTCAAAAGGTATGTCTAAATGTTTATGGGTATTATCAAATTGCAATCACAAAATGTTACACCAATTCATAGCCCTAAAGTGCATATGAAGGTGCATCTTTCTCCTCACTGATACTGCATCTTAGCGATCTTTTCATTATCTGCCTCACTAATAGGTAAATATTTGTTTTCCATTGTAGTTTCATTGTATTTATTTAATCATAAGTGAGTTTAAACATATTTTTATGTATTTATTGAATACCTTTATGTATTTTTGCATTTTTGCCTACTTCTTATTTTGATGTTCTTTATTTTCTAATTGATTTGGGAAAGTTTGGGATATATAAACAATTCTTTTTTTCTGAAATATGTGATGCAAATATTTTTCTCAGTTTATTGTTATTTGATTTTCTATGGTAACATTTGTTGTGTAAAAGGATTTAATTTTTAAGTAGTCAAGTTCAATTGTGCTTAGCTTTTGCATTTAATGGCAGAAATATTTCCCCACTCCAAGATGGTAATAACATTAAAATTTTTCTTCTGATACTTTTATTGTTGTTTAGATGTACATTTTTGTACATTTGTGATTTATTTTGATGTAAAGGATGATGCAGGAAATTTAACATAATGATTTTCTGAAATAGCTATTAATTTGTCCCAGTATTTTTCAAAATAATTCACTTTTTCTTCACTAATTTAAAATCCCAAATTTATCATAATAAATTCACCCATTTTTTAGTTCATTTCTAGTATCTCTATCTCATGTATTGCTGGGTCATTGCATGCTTTAATTTCTTTTTTCTTATAATAGCTTTTAATGTCCTTTAGAGCACATTCATCTTCATTACGTTTTTTATAGTTCACACAATAATTTTTTTACATTATCTTTAATATTTTCAAATTCCAAAAGGTCATATAAGGAATGTACACATTTAGAATAATATCTGTCACATAGTAAATACTCAATAAATTTTAGCCACTTAAATTAATTGTCCAATGAAGTAAAATCTATCCAGACCTTGGAAGATGGTGACATTTCCACTGTCTCCACTCACTCTGCACTTGGATGTTGCTTGAATTATCTACTCACATATGTTCCTCAACCACAGCAGAACGCATGCAGCTGTCCTTAGCAGTCATTTATATTGTGTATCTGTCCTAGGCTGAGTTAGGACTTTCTCCTATGCTCATCATGCCAAGCACCAAAAGATATTGTGACAATTGTTATTCCCAGCATGCACTTTTACCAAGATTCTTCTTATCTGCTCAAGGGTCTTGTACCTGGGGCATACATACACACTACTGCAAGGATTCCTTCTTCTTCTTGTGCAGTTATTTTAAGAGTGGTAAAATAATGGTACACATGTGAGAGAGCAGTGCTTTTTTTTTTTAATTTTTATTGAAGTATAGTTGATTTACAATGTTCTGTTAGTTTCCGGTGTACCGCAAAGTAGTTATACATATACATATATACACTCTTTTTTTTTTTAAGATTCTTTTCCCATATAGGCCAGAGTACTGAGTAGAGTTCCCTGAGCTATACAGCAGGTTCTTATTACTTAACTATTTTATACATAGTAGTGTGTATATGTCAGTCCCAATCTCCCAGTTTATCCCCAGTAACCATAAGTTTGTTTTCTACATCTGTGACTCTACTTCTGTTTTGTAAATAAGTTCATTTGTACCCTTTTTTAAATTAGATTCCACATATAAGCAATACCATATGACATTTGTCTTTCTGTGTCTGACACTTCACTCAGTATGACAGTCTCTAGGTACATCCATGTTGCTGTAAATGGCATTATTTTGTTCTTTTTTATGGCTGAGTAATATTCCATTGTATATATGTACCACATCTTCTTTGTCCATTCCTCTGCTGATGGACATTTAGGTTGCTTCCATGACCTGGCTATTGTAAATAGTGCTGCAGTGAACATTGGGGTGCATGTATCTTTTCGAGTTATGGTTTTCTTAGGGTATATGCCCAGGAGTGGGATTGCTGGGTCATATGGTAGTTCTATTTTTAGTCTTTTAAGGAACCTCCATACTGTTCTTCATAGTGGCTGTTTTTAAATTGTATTCTTCAGAGCCCTGAAGTTACAGTTAAAAGCCTTAAGGCTTTTAGAAGGCAATAGAAGGCAGAGCTAATGGATCTCCAAGATTCCTGTGCATTTTCAGCTACAACTGCTCTTTATGTTTCAAGAAATACTTCATTGGGACAAATGATGAAATTATTTTTAAAATAAAGGTTGGGGAGGGGAGGACAAGACAGCAGAGGACTCCTATCCAACCCTCTAGGTAATGTAGACCAGGGTTTCTCAGCATCAGCACTATTGATGTTTTGGGCTAATAGCTTCTTTATTGTAGAGGGGAATATTCTGTGAGCTGTAGGATGTACAGCAACAGCTTTGGCCTCTAGCTAGTAGCAATCCTTACACACTTGTAATAGAAAAAATGTCTGCAGACATTGCCAAAACTCGCACGGTTGGCAAAATCGTCAGTAGTTGAGAACCACAGGTATAGATCATGCCTTTGCATCTTGAGGCCATAATAGTGGGTGTGTGAAGCACCACATATCTTTCTTCAGTTTGACAAGTTTGCTTTCGATCACATGTTTTTCAATCCATTTTATCAGACTTTAATTAATAGGGGTTCCCTCCAGGCTCTATTAGATTTAATAATTTAGTGTTTATAAGGTTAGGAAAACTGCATCAAGTCCTCCTAGTGTGATAGCACTTAATACAAGCCTCCTTGAAGACTTTAAATTGTATGGTACTGCCATAGTAATCAGAAAATTATTAGTTAATGATGAACAGCAAATAAACATAAATCAAGCAATGTTTTCTAATTGGTGGGTTTCAGCCTCCAATAGCCCATGAAAACATGCATTAAGAATTGGATACCTGGTAACTGATACCTTGAATCAGTCTTTATTTTACTTTCACTTCTTTCTCACCAGACCAGTTTGGATCTCAATTTCTCTAATATTTCATTTGCTCTGTTCTTACACTTTGGACAATACTTGAGTGAATACTACCAGCTTTCAAATCTTCCTTTTGGTTCTCCCAATCCTTGCCACTGATGATTCTTATTTTTAAAATATCTATTTTTAAAGATCAAAACAGTCAATTTTTAAGAAAAGATATTTTATTTCATTTTCAACTGGCTCATAATGGAAAAAGAGAACATTATCTGAAAGATTTCCCCTTCTCAGGCATAATTTTCTTCCAAAAAATATGAACATTCAGCCAGTAATGTGTTGTGGTTATTTCTTTCAGGAAATCAAATAAGTAGGTGTTTGCTAATCTCATTATGTAATAAGTAATATTTAAAATTGAAAAATAATTTCTGCTTTTTCTTGGCAGTTTATTAATTCCATAGCTGGCATGTGATAGTGGGGGAAAATGTGCTTACTATGCAAGTCATAACCACATGTCAAAGTCAAAAGGTCAGTAAGCTTATAAACCAAATTTTTAGTTTTTAATTTGCCAATTTTGGTTTATTTTACATCTTTATTGGACTATAATTGCTTCACAATGGTGTGTTAGTTCTGCTTTATAACAAAGTCAGTCAGCTATATATATACATATATCCCCATATCTCCTCCCTCTTGAGTCTTCCTCCCACCCTCCCTATCCCACCCCTCTAGGTGGTCACAAAGCACCGAGCTGATCTCCCTGTGCTATGTGGCTGCTTCCCACTAGCTATCTATTTTACATTTGGTAGTGTATATGCCCATGCCATTCTCTCACGTCATCCCAGCTTACCCTTCCCCCTCCCCGTGTCCTCAAGTCCATTCTCTACGTCTGCATCTTTATTCCTGTCCTGCCCCTAGGTTCTTCAGAAACATTTTTTTTTTTTTTAGATTCCATATATATGTGTTAGCATACAGTATTTGTTTTACTCTTTCTGACTTACTTCACTCTGTATGACAGACTCTAGGTCAATCCACCTCACTACAAATAACTCAATTTCATTTCTTTTTATGGCAGAGTAATATTCCATTGTATATATGTGCCACATCTTTGTTATACATTTATCTGTCAATGGACACTTAGGTTGCTTCCATGTCCTGGCTATTGTAAATAGTGCTGCAATGAACATTGTGGTACATGACTCTTTTTGAATTATGGTTTTCTCAGGGTATATACTCAGTAGTGGGATTGCTGGGTCATATGGTAGTTCTATTTTTAGTTTTTTAAGGAACCTCCATACTGGTCTCCATAGTGGCTGTATCAATTTACATTCCCACCAACAATGCAAGAGGGTTCCCTCTTCTCCACACCCTCTCCAGCATTTGTTGTTTGTAGATTTTCTGATGCTGCCCATTCTAATCAGTGTGAGGTGATACTTCGTTGTAGTTTTCATTTACATTTCTCTAATAATTAGTGATGTTGAGCAGCTTTTCATGTGCCTCTTGGCCATCTGTATGTCTTCTTTGGAGAAATGTCTATTTAGGTCTTCTGCCCATTTTTTGATTGGGTTGTTTGTTTTTATAATATTGAGCTGCATGTGCTGTTTATATATTTTGGAGATTAATCATTTGTCTGTTAATTTGTTTGCAAATGTGTTCTCCCATTCTGAGGGTTGTCTTTTCATCTTGTTTATAGTTTCCTTTGCTGTGCAAAAGCTTTTAAGTTTCATTAGGTCCCATCTGTTTATTTTTATTTCCATTTCTCTAGGAGGTGGGTCAAAAAGGATCTTGCTGTGATTTGTGTCATAGAGTGTTCTGCCTATGTTTTCCTCTAAGAGTTTTATAGTGTCTGGCATTACATTTAGGTCTGTTAACCCATTTGGAGCTTCTTTTTGTATATGGTGTTAGGGAGTGTTCTAATTTCATTCTTTTCCATGTAGCTGTCCAGTTTTCCCAGCACCACTTATTGAAGAGGCTTTCTTTTCTCCATTGTATATTCTTGCCTCCTGTATCAAAAATAAGGTGACAATATTTGCGTGGGTTTATGTCTGGGCCTTCTACCCTGTTGCATTGATCTATATTTCTGTTTTTGTGCCAGTACCATACTGTCTTGATGACTGTAGCTTTGTAGTATAGTCTGAAGTTTGGGAGCCTGATTCTTTGGGCTCCATTTTTCTTTCTCAAGATTGCTTTGGCTATTCGGGGTCTTTTGTGTTTCCATACAAATTGTGAAATTTTTCATTCTAGTTCTGTGAAAAATGCCACTGGTAGTTTGATAGGGATTGCATTGAATCTGTAGATAGCTTTGGGTAGTATAGTCATTTTAACAATGTTGATTCTTCCAATCCAAGAACATAGTATATTTCTCCATCCGTTTGTATCATCTTTAATTTCTTTCATCAGTGTCTTATAGTTTTCTGCTTACAGGTCTTTTGTCTCCTTAGGTAGGTTTATTCCTAGGTATTTTATTCTTTCTGTTGCAGTGGTAAATGGGAGTATTTCTTTAATTTCCCTTTCAGATTTTTCATCATTAGGGTATAGGAATGCAAGAGATTTCTGTGCATTAATTTTGTATCCTGCTACTTTACCAAATTCATTGATTAGCTCTAGTAGTTTTCTGTAAGTATCTTCAGGTTCTCTATGTATAGTATCATGTCTTCTGCAAACAGTGACAACTTTACTTCTTCTTTTCTGATTTGGATTCCTTTTATTTCTTTTTCTCCTCTGATTGCTGTGGCTAAAATTTCCAAATCTATGTTGAATAATAGTAGTGAGAGGGGACAACCTTATCTTGTTCCTGATCTTAGAAGAAATGGTTTCAGTTTTTCACCATTGAGAATGATGTTGGCTGTGAGTTTGCCATATATGACCTTTATTATGTTGAGGTAAGTTTTCTCTATGCCTACTTTCTGGAGGGTTTTTATCATACATGGGTGTTGAATTTTGTTGAAAACTTTCTCTGCATCTATTGAGATGATCATATGGTTTTTCTGCTTCAATTTGTTAATATGGTTTATCACATTGATTGATTTGCATATGTTGAAGAATACTTGCATTTCTAAGATAAAACCCACTTGATCATGTTGTATGATCCTTTTAATGTGCTGCTGGATTCTGTTTGCTAGTATTTTGTTGAGGATCTTTTCATCTATGTTCATCAGTGATATTGGCCTGTAGTCTTTTTTTTTGACATCCTTTTCTGGTTTTGATATCAGGGTGATGGTGGCCTCATAGAATGAGTTTGGGAGCATTCCTGCCTCTGCTATATTTTGGAGGAATTTGAGAAGGATAACTGTTAGCTCTTCTCTAAATGTTTGTTAGAATTCGCCTGTGAAGACATATGGTCCTGGGCTTTTGTTTTTTGGAAGATTTTTAATCACAGTCTGAATTTTAGTGCTTGTGATTGGTCTGTTTATATTTTCTGATTCTTCCTGGTTCATTCTCAGAAGGTTGTGCTTTTCTAAGAATTTGTCCTTTTCTTCCAGGTTGTCCATTTTATTGGCATATAGTTGCTTGTAGTAATCTCTCATGATCCTTTGCATTTCTGCAGTGTCAGTTGTTACTTCTCCTTTTTTCCTTTCTAATTCTATTGATTTGAGTCTTCTCCCTTTTTTTCTTGATGAGTCTGGCTAATGGTTTATCAATTTTTTTATCTTCTCAAAAACCAGCTTTTAGTTTTATTGATTTTGTTATTGTTTCCTTCATTTCTTTTTCATTTATTTCTGATCTGATCTTTATGATTTCTTTCCTTCTGCTAACTTTGGGAGTTTTTTGTTCTTCTTTTGCTAATTGCTTTAGGTATATGGTTAGGTTGTTTTTTTGTGATGTTTCTTGTTTTTTAAGGTAGGATTTTATTGTTATAAACTTCACTCTTAAAACTGCTTTTGCTGCATCCCATATGTTTTGGGTCATCGTGTTTTCATTGTCATTTGTTTCTAGGTATTTTTTGACTTCCTCTTTGATTTCTTCAGTGATCTCTTGGTTATTAAGTAGTGTATTGTTTAGCCGCCATGTGTTTGTATTTTTTACAGATATTTTCCTGTAATTGATATCTAGTCTCATAGAGTTGTGGTCGGAAAAGATACTTCATACGATTTCAATTTTCTTAAATATACCAAGGCTTGATTTGTGACCGAAGATATGATCTATCCTGGTGAATGTTCCATGAACACTTGAGAAGAAACTGTATTTGGTTGTTTTTGGATGGAATGTCTTATAAATATCAGTTAAGTCCATCTTGTTTAATGTATCATTGAAAGCTTGTGTTTCCTTATTTATTTTCATTTTGGATGATCTGTCCATTGGCGAAAGTGTGGTGTTAAACTCTCCTACTGTGATTGTGTTACTGTCGATTTCCCTTTTTATGGCTGTTAACATTTGCCTTATGTATTGAGGTACTCCTATGTTGGATGCATAACTATTTACAATTGTTATATCTTCTTCTTGGTTTGATCCCTTGATCATTATGTAGTGTCCTTCTTTGTCTCTTCTAATAGTCTTTATTTTAAAGTCTATTTTGTCTGATATGAGAATTGCTACTCCAGCTTTCTTTTGATTTCCATTTGCATGGAATATATTTTTCCATCACCTCACTTTCAGTCTGCATATGTCCCTAGGTCAGAAGTGGGTCTCTTGCAGACAGCATATATACAGGTCTCGTTTTTGTATGCATTCAGCCAGTCTATGTCTTTTGCTTGGAGCATTTAACCCATTTACATTTAAGATAGCTATTGATATGTATGTTCCTATTACCATTTTTTTTTATTTTTGGGGGTTTGTTATTGTAGGTCTTTTCCTTCTCTTGTGTTTCCTGCATAGAGAAGTTCCTTTAGCATTTGTTGTAAAGCTGCTTTGGTGGTGCTGAATTCTCTTAGCTTTTGCTTGTCTGTAAAGGTTTTTATTTCTCCATCAAATCTGAATGAGATCTTTGCAAGGAAGGGTAATCTTGGTTGTAGGTTTTTTCCTTTCATCACTTTAAATATGTCTTGCCACTCCGTTCTGGCTTGCAGAGTTTCTGCTGAAAGAGCAGCTGTTAACCTTATGGGGATTCCCTTGTATGTTATTTGATGTTTTTCCCTTGCTGCTTTTAATATTTTTTCTTTGTATTTAATTTTGATAGTTTGGTTAATATGTGTCTTGGTGTGTTTCTCCTTGGATTTATCCTGTATGGGACTTTTTGTGCTTCCTGGACTGATTGACTATTTCCTTTCCCATATTAGGGAAGTTTTCAACAATAATCTCTTCAAATATTTTCTCAGTCCCTTTTTTTTCTGTTCTTCTTCTGGGACCCCTATAATTCGAATGTTGGTGCATTTAATGTTGTCCCAGAGGTCTCTATGACTGCTCAATTCTTTTCATTCTTTTTTCTTTATTCTGCTCTGCAGTAGTTATTTCCACTATTTTATCTTCCAGGTCACTTATCTGTTCTTCTGCCTCAGTTATTCTGCTATTGATTCCTTCTAGAGAATTTTTAATTTCATTTATTGTGTTGTTCATCGTTGCTTGTTTCCACTTTAGTTCTTCTAGCTCCTTGTTAAATGTTTCTTGCATTTTCTCTATTCTATTTCCAAGATTTTGGATCATGTTTACTATCATTAATCTGAATCCTTTTTCAGGTAGACTGTCTATTTCCTCTTCATTTGTTTGGCCTAGTGGGTTCTTACCTTGCTCCTTCATCTGCTGTGTGTTTCTCTGTCTTGTCATTTTGCTTAACTTACTTCTTTGGGGTCTCCTTTTTGCAGACTGCAGGTTCGTAATTCCCTTTGTTTGTGGTATCTGCCCCCAGTGGCTAAGGTTGGTTCAGTGGGTTGTGTAGGCTTCCTGGTGGAGGGGACTGGTGCCTGTGTTCTGGTGGGTGGGGCTGGATCTTGTCTTTCTGGTGGGCAGGACTTCATCCAGTGGTGTGTTTTGGGGTGTCTGTGACCTTATGATTTTAGGCAGCCTCTCTGCTAATGGGTAGGGTTATGTTCCTGTCTTGCTAGTTGTTTGGCATGTAGTGTCCAGCACTGTAGCTTGCTGGTCGTTCAGTGGAGCTGGGTCTTAGCATTGAGATGGTGATCTCTGGGAGAGCTTTCACCGTTTGATATTTCGTAGGGCCAGGAGGTCTCTGGTGGACCAATGTCCTGAACTCGGCTCTCCCATCTCAGAGGCACAGGCCTGACACCCGGCCAGAGCACCAAGACTCTGTCAGCCACATGGCTTCAGTGTCTTTTTCATTCCCCCTCCTTTCTGCAAGATGAGATTTGGAGAGACAAATAAACAATGCACTCACTCTCCAGTTGCCTCAGGACCAGGACTACAACTCCGAGGAGGCTGCATGGCATACAGAGCAGTTCCTTCCCAGAATTCCTGTCAATTATTTTTAAATTGGTCAGTGTTTCTTTCAATTTATCACTGTACAATGGATTAACTATTATAATGATGAGAAATTCCAGTCTAAGTCCAAAAGTGTACTAAGGAAACTGAAAACTTAGAAAATCAGATATACATGGAGGGGTTGGGTGGGGGTGTGGAATCAAATAAATAAAAACCTTCAAGAGACTCCTGGAAATGTAAGTGATAAAAACCTATGATTTTGCATTACTGTACCTAAACACACATTTGCCAAATTCTACAACTGTTATTGTTGACTGTAACTCTGCCCAGCCATCTGTAATGCAAAGTAAGAGGGTACCCTTACTTACTTCTCCCACGCCATACATACCAAAACATCCCAAAAACCTTCACCAGCCTTAGTCTTAGAAGATCCAGGTTCATTTTCTGATGTTCTACCCCCTGCAGTTTACTTGAGTAATTTCTTTAACTGCTCTGGGCCCATCTTCAGCCGTGCAGCTCTCACGCGTCATAATTCCTTGACTGCAGTCAAACACAGTTTAGAATATTGTACAGGGCCTCTCCCCGCCTCATATGAGTTTAGGAAGAGCCTGTGGGCCCTCATCCAATTGTCTCCTGATGAGAGTCTGCATGCACCACATAGCATCAACCTGAAGGCCTGCATCTGACACTGTCACATACTGTGAAGTGCCTAGAAATATGAATATTCACTACTTAAAAAATGACGTTGTTACAGTGTGTATTATTTATTTATTCATACAACAAATACTAAGCACCTACTATGTGCCAGGCAAGCTTCTAAGCCCCGGGACTGAAGCAGTGAACAATATAGTCAAAGCCCCTGATCCCAGGGATCTTACCTTCCAGTGAGGAACACAGACAATAGACAAAGAAACAGCCAAGGATAGCATTATTCTATAACTTTCAACTGTGCTTTTAAGATTGAGGAACAATTGTAGCATAATATAAAGAGCTATGATTTTGGACTCAAGAGACCTTCATTTGTGTGCCAGTTTATTCACATTTTAGCTGAATTATTTTAAGAAAATCACAATTTAATTTTCCAATCTTCAGATTCCTCACATGAAAAAAAGCGATAATCATATACATTTTGTTAGAATTAACTGATATAAGACCTGAAACAACCCCTTGCAATAAAATATTGAAAAAGAGAAACATATTTATAAAGTTAAGGTCATCTTCAAAAAGTACATTCTTTTTCAATGCTATGTCTTCTTTTAATTGTCCTTTTTGAGGCCAGTGAACAACTCAAAAATACCCAAAAGTGCAGAATTCTTCCTGTTGCCCATTGTAAAACATATCCTGATGTTCTGTTAGTTTCAGCAGAGCATCAGTAGGCAATGGCAGAACAACACGGGCGCAGGGCCAGGAAAGAGGTGGCTAAACCCCAAATTAAATACAGATGATCCTATCTCAACTGTTAGCATTTTTGAGATGCAAACCTCAATACCTTGATATTAGACTGAGATTCCAATGCTTGATATTTTGATATGTTTCTTTGAAATAGACGCAACCCACTTAAAAAATGCCAAAGAAATTTACTAAACATAATGAAATTTAGGGTGGAAATATTAAATGCCAAGTCAAATGCTTGCATTTCATTCTGAAAGCTGACAACATAAAATGAGAAAATATTATAGATTAGAATTCAATTTGGGGACTACCAATTTTCCTCCATTAATTGTATTCATTTGACAAGATGCAGTCTGTTTTTTATTTTTACAATGAACATTATATAAGGATGTTTCATCTAAGTTGTTGTATCACATAGTCAGTAGGGGTATGCATAGCCCCCTGATACAGGAACATATATTTTTACTATAACATTTCTGTGCCTCAGCCAGTCTCCCAAAACTCAGATGCATTTTACCAACTGCCTGTTGAATTTTTCTGCCTGAATAAGTCATGGCACGTTAAGCTCAACAAATTCAAAATGGAATTCGTAATATTTCTTTCTAAACTTTGTACTTCTCCTGATACTTCCATTCCCATTGATATCCTACGATATCCAAGGACTTCTACTTAGTTCAAAGTCTGTCTGGTAGATCTCCAATCCTGTGTCAGTTCCTCTTTACATTCTCAGTGCCACTGCCCTGGCCCAAGTCCATCCTGTTCCTTACCTAGGGAGGATCAAAAGCCACCTAATTAATTCCTAAGATGAGCCTCCTCCCAGTTTCAATCCACCTACATTGTGAAAGACAGAATAACGGCCCCCAAAGATGGCCATATCCTAATTCCCAGAACCTATGACTTTGTCACCTTACACAGCAAAAGAAGACTTTGCAGATGTGATTAAGTTTAAGGACCTAGACATTGGGAGGTTATTGCGGATTATTCAGGTGGGCCCAACCTAATCACAAATTCTTAAAATCAGAGAAGCTTTCCTCCTGTGATCCAAGGACAATGTGACTAAATGGAAAAGGTCAGAGGATGTAAGGTTGCTAGCTTTGAAGATGAAGGGTGGGGGCCAGAGACAAGGAATGCAAGCAGCCTCTGAAGCTGGAAAGAGCAAAAAAAAAAAAGGGCAGGGAATCATTCTCCCCTACTGTCTCCATAAAGGAACACAGTCCTGCAGACACTTGGATTTTAGTCCAGCAAGACCTACATCATACTTCTGACCTTTATACAGGGCTAGAAGATAATAATTTTGTGTTGAGACACTAAATTTGTATTAATTTGGTACAGCAGCAATTGAAAATGAATACTCATGTGCTGCTAGTTTAGTCAATTTAAGAACATCCCTATGCTCTTATACCAGCTCGAGACTGTAGCAACCATTCATCTGTCAAGTGTAACTCCACTGAGTCAACATTATATATAAAAGAATTTATAATTTTATTGTAGACATCTTCCACTATTTCCCTTCACCGTTACATACCTAAGAAATGTCTATAAGCTACTCTCCAAATCGGTCCTTCACTTTCCCACCACTGTGCCTTTGCACATCTTTTGTCTGGAATTGCTTCCTCTTCATTGCCACTTGCTGAAATTCTAGTTGTCTTTCAAATTCAAAATCCATTGCCATCTCCTCCAAGTGGCCTTTTCTGATTTCTCTAGCAGGAGATGAATCATTTTCTCTTCTGTGCTTTCTTTACCCTGTTTATGTCTCTTAATTTTGTTTTAGTTCCTTCTAACTTCTTAATACAGAAATGTCGTTTTGTCCTTATTAAATCTATGAGCTTTTCAAGAACAAGAATCTTGACTTTTATCTTTGAACCCCCAATGCTCTGAGTTCAGGTCATTGTAAATAAATACTCAAGACTTTTTTTGTTGAACAAAAAGAATAAAAGAATGAATAAATAAATGTGTAGAAAATGCACACATTTATGTCATTTCCTCATGACTAGTTTAAAGAAGTGGTATAACATATCTGATCTGCTTTAAAAGGAACACTTTAGATTTTTAAAACTAATTTTATTGAATTATCTTTATGGTACTAAAGAGTAAATATCATATTACAGTTTTAGAAGGCAGTCATAATAAAAATCTTCTGATACAACAGTATCATCTGGGTCTCTCTGTAACATACAATGCAATAAACATTGTAGATAATCTTCAGACCATGACCATTCTTGTAGTCTGAACAATTTCCCTATGGTTGATATGGTTCTTTAATGATGCTCCAATGTTTGTTTCTCCATTCTCTGATTTCCTTATTTTTCCATATTTTGAAAATGACAATGTTGTTGTCTCTAAGCAATGTCAGCCCAGAACCCTAGGCAGACAGAGTGAGACAAATGTGCCAAACATATGGATGACAGGGCAATGATTTTCCCAGAAATGATAACCACATAAATGTTTTAAGAATGTCCTCCTTGGCTTTGGGACTTTTTCGCCAAAGAAAGTGCAAATTATACGGGCTGAAGTGGGAGTCATACAGAGGGATAAGGAAAGTGGTTCAATATTTTCAGAAAAGAGAATCACCTTCTTGACATAGAAAATAACTTCATTATTCCTACATAATATTGACTCTACTTCTAAAAGGGCACTGTTGGAAAATGGTATTTTTATGAAACAAGAAAATCAGTGTTGTTGGAACTGACAACATTTACGAGACATAAAGGGAGAAGTAATTCAATTATATTGGGGACATTGTGTATTGAATGCCTGGGCACTGGAGGAGCAACTGGGGACACCAAAGCTAATAATATAGGGCTGTGCCCACAGGAAGCTTAAATTCCCTGCCACTTCATACTTGTTTAATTCACTTAAGGGTCTGATGGGCTTTCCATGATTTATTTTCAATAATTCAACTTTTGGTGAACTAACCTGCTTCTGAGAAATTCTAAGAATTTCTGAGAACTGAGAACATAGTAGTAGGAATAGATAAATAAATGATTTTAATTAAATGGGGTAAAGAGTATGACAGAAGTTTTCACAAGATTATTTGATAGTCTAAAGAAGAAGCACCAAGACTGCTTTCTGGATGAGGCGATACCTAAGATAAGTCCTAAAGAAGGAGAGGAAAGACCCAGGCAAAGGTGAGACATCTACAGGAAAAGACGCAGAGAGAGAACAGGATGTGTTTGAGGAACTCTGCATAAACGAGGCTTGTTGGAACAAAGTGTCTGCAGCAGGATGTGCCCGGCGAGATGGGAAGAAGAGGTGAACAACAGCCAGATCATGAAAGGTCTCCTTCATGCTACCCATGCATTTATATTTTGTATTGACAAACCTGGGAAAACTAGACAGAAAAAGCTGAAATATCAATAAGATTGAGGTAAGACAGAATGGAAGAAGGGGCATTTTAATTAGTAGATTAGATGACATGGGATCGAAGAGAGAAAAGGAGAGGCTTGGTTAGTTCTTGAGCTTCTGCAGAGATATGACTGGATCACTCAGTGTAATGGAAACATTGGAGCTGGAGAGATGAGAGACAAGAAGGTCCCTTAGGAGGCACTTGCCATAATTCTTGAACGAATCATCAGGGGGTGACAGAGGTTTAGAAAGAAGAAAAGAGATGTGAGAAATATTGGGGAAGTAGTATTAACATGATTTAGAGACCTATTGGCTATGAGGGAGGAAGACATTGCAGATGCCCTAGTGATCTCCAGCCTGGGAAACTGGGAAAGTGATGATGGCATTAAGAGATAGTAAACCTAGTGAAAGTGGCACAGAGTTCATGGCAGAGGTGGGAGAAAAGCTTGCTTTATTTATTATGTTGACTCGCACACATTAGCCCAGCATCTTCATGGAGCAGCTGAAAATTATCCAAGAGTTAAAAGTTTATAATTTAGTATGATTTATCATTTAAAATGTTTTCTAAAATGTTGGCCAAGCATGTCATTAATACGTAAAGAAGATGCACAGAAGTGGCTTTTGTACCACTCTCAGAGTCGTTTCTATGTAATTTTACTTGGCCAAAGGAAAAGGCATTAATATTTGCCAAATACCTGTTATATGCAGGCACTGTTTTAGAGTATTTTTGCATACTATGTCCTCTAATACTCGCAAAACTTGAAGAAAATGATGTCCAGGAAAGTTCAGGAAACTTAGAGGTAGTCATCTCCAACTATAGCCTAAACCTTAACTTTATAAGTTATAGGCTCTCTGTGCCCAGGGCCACAGACTAGCAAATGCTTTTCTTTTCTGAGCACAAAAGTAGGCCATAGACAGAATAATACTTTATCTTTGAGGGCACTTAGCTTTGTACATCTTTGGTAAAGTGGTAATCCATTTGGTCTTGTGTGTGAAAGGTTAAAATTGTAATATATCATTTGGACACTGGATGGCAATATTCTAAACAGGCTAGTCTACTTCCCTATGTTGGGGACAGCCTTACACAGGGTTTGCATAATAAATCTTCATTTCTGAAATCCTATTCAGTCTCTGGCTTTCTAAGCCTTGTATGGTATTTTTGCCAATAGAAAATAGAAAAGCCAATTTGGCTAAACCTGCCAGTCAGTCCATCCAAATACTTGCAACAGGTCAATCATATTATCCTTAATGAAGGAAATGATATACACAGGATATTAACTCCAGGAGGCTAAGAGCTAAGTTTTCTCGTAGTGAAATTAAGAAGCTGAACCCACTCAAATAATTTCTGCCCCAGTGCAAAATGTGAGCATCAATAATTCTGCCGCATTCACATCCGATGAACATATTCTGAAATGGATGTGGTCTGGGTGTGAATATGTTTCACTGTCCCCAAAATTGGGGAATCCGTGATCATATGGATCTGTTTGGGGCAGCATGACACCAGATTAGAAACTTGAGGCGGGAGAAATGAGGAGAACAGTGTCCGTTGGCTGGAGTTTGGTATTAAGACAAAAGGAGAAGGATTGTGCGTGGAAATGAGGCAGAAGGGGCTCATTATCTGATTTATCTGTGCATGTATAAGACTTTCCCTGTCTAAAAGGAGGAATATAGAGCTGGGTGGGTTTTTTTTATGTTTTTTGTTTGTTTTGAGAGATTCAAGGATGTGACTTGCAGCCAGACTTGTACAATTTCAGAAACTCATACGCCAGGTCCCTCGGTGGTTCATACTCCAGGAAAATTACCCAGTTTCTCCAAATTTTCAGAGCTAGATCTTAATAATAGATTAGAAATCAAAGCTAATGAATAAATTCCTGAAGCCAGCCATGTGTCATAAAAGCACAGATCTTGGCCATTTCCCTGGCCAGTGTCTCAAAATGGTAATAATCAAAAGCACCTGGTGAAGCTCAGCTCTTGGGAACAGCTGTCAAAGCTGAACCTGCTTCAGGAGCAGGTGTGTACGCATCTATAACAGCTTGCTCTCCTAAACTCTGCTGCCATTCTCTTTATAGTGCAAGTGATATTATGAAACACGGGGAAAAATACTATACCTTAAAATAAACAAAAAGCACTAGCAGCAAAAAGTGTTCCCATGCGAAAAGCATATAATATGTGTATATCATTCAAGTGTTATCTTCTGCTGTATAGTATGATTTCTATGTGAGTTTAACTGAGATTGCTGAAAATTACAGAAGATGCTGAAATATGAGATCAAAATCATCTTAAGGTTAAAAAGAAAATATCAGAAAGCTAATCTATTTTATTGGTTTTAATCCCGCCAATTTCTAAAATAGGGTGGAACTGAAGATAGTTATATCTTCTCTGAGTAGCGATTAGCAGTTTCTGGGTATACAGCAACATAACAGCAATATGCTAAAGAAAAAGATTCTGTTTAGAAGTAAAGAGTATGCATTTGTTTGAGCAGTAAGGGAAGTAAAACATCATTTTTTAATTACGTGTATGTTCGCATTTAGATGTTATACTTGCAGTTTTTTAAAAGTTTGAATGTATACTATTTCTAGATTGTTTGTTACACTTGTGAGGAGGCAGTAATGAAGATAGTTAGGCAGGTGGTTGTGGAGGGATGTTCACAGAGGTTATCATCTAAAAATCCAGTGGATCTTAAGCTCGACTCAGTAATTGGGAAAGTCTTTTAAAAATAAAGCTACATCCTAGCTCTAAGGAATCAACATCTTCAGGCAGTGGCACATTCATATACTGTCATTAGAAGTCATGAGATATTCCCTTTCAATTGGGTGCCATGGCCCAGCCCAGCAGGCAGCACTCTGGGGGAGGCTCCTTTCAAGACAGCTCAGACCTAGCCACCATCCGAAATGTCCCTGATCTTCAGGAAATGGCATGCTCTATTTCTCCACCAATGGGCAGCTTACCCAGCTGTGGCCTGCTTTCCTCACCCTGCTAGCTTCCCACTTTCATAATTCTCCAGGTGGGAAGTAACCACTAATCCCTATAACTACATACACTCCCGACCCCTAGAGAACATGCACTGAGATCATACCTGATGCTTTGGTCCATGCCCATAGCTGTGCTTCAGCCTAGTCAATATCTGGTGCATGCCTGCACAGTCTTCTTAAGTGTTTCTTGACTTAGAGACTCTCCTTTGGCTGAGAAAAGAAGTACCCTCTTCTCTTCTCTGGGAAGAGAAAAGTCAAAATATTTCCTACTGCGACACATTTCTTTAGGAAATTGATTTCTCCAAATTGTAATTTTCTTTCCTATATGCTTTAGATGAGTCCTGCTAGTTAAGAGACAAGCTCACTCATCATGCAAAAAGAGGAGGTAAATGTAGTAATTCTCTTTAGAATAGGGAAATACTTATCTCTTATTGTTTTCCACTTTCAGCCTTAGCCAACATTTAGGAAGTCGCTTTAACACCCTGTTCCACAGATATTTAAACTCAAGTCTGCTGAGTTCAATAATAAAAATATTGTGATGGTTAATTTTATGTATCAACTTGACTAGTCATGGAGTGCCCAGATATTTGGTTAAACGCTATATCTGGTGTGACCCTGAGAGTGATTTTGGATGAGATTGACATTAGAATCAATAGACTCACCAAAGCAGATTACCTTCCCCAATGTGGGTGGGCATCGTCCAATCCATTGAAGGACTGAATAGAACAAAAAGGCTGAGTAAGAAAGAATTCTCTCTCTCTCTCTCTCTTTCTCTCTCTCTCTCTCTCTCTCTCTCTCTCTGCCTGACTGATTTTGAGCTGGGACATGGGTCTTCTCTTGTCTTCTGACTTGGACTTGCAGTGAAACTTTTATCTTTGGCTCTCCAGGTTTTCACCTGGACTCAGACTGGAAGTAAACCATCAGTTCTGCTGGGTCTCCGTCTTGCAGACTGCAGATCTTGGGACTTCTCAGCCTCCATAATTGTTTGAGACAATTCCTTTTAACAGATAGATAGATTGATCGATCGATCGATCGATAGATAAAAAGATATCCTGCTGGTTCTGTTTCTCTGGAGAACCCTCATACAGATATGTAATTCTTTCTCAACACTCCCTGTTAAACTGATTCTGTTGGCCTGTTCTCTTACCCACACCAATTCCTCACCCTAGACCCCATGAGGAAGAACTTATCCTATAACTTTTCCCTTCTCTGTTTACTGCAGAACAATCTCAACTAGTTTGCACCGACTCAGTTGAGGTTAAAATGTATCTACTATTCGGAGACCTTTCCTGCTAGTTGTTAAAGTTTTGGTATCTTGATGTTGGCAATCGTTTAGCATTCACAAAATTGGTGAATGCTAAAAATCAGGATTGGGGGGAGGGGATATAGTTTTACTAACACCAGTCAAATAGAATAATATAAAATTTGTCTTAAAACTACCCCCTCCCTAAGGCTGTGCACTATACTCTAAGCATAAATGTTACATTAAACGGATGTTAATAAAAAGTTTTTTAAAAAGTAAAGTAGTAAAAAAGTTAAAATATAATAATACCCCATTCCCTTAACCCCAAGACTATGGCTAGCTTTAGGCTTGGAAACCTAGCTTGGAAACCATGACAAGCATCTTGTCTATTCTCCTTTCTTACTTTCGTAATTCTCCTCTGCCACTCAGTACCTGCTGTTTCTGATCTTTCTAAGGTGGGCCTTCAAATGAAGGGAGTTTGGGTAGAAAGAACACAGCTTTAGGTAGCTGGTGCAGTTGTAACCTGGCATTGGTTCCCCATGACTGCGGTGGCTGCACAGTCACTATAACTCTTCTCCTACGGGTTTCTTTTGAGGCCAGAGTTTTCAGGCTGGAGACCTCCAAATGGTCTCTGGCTACTTCTCTGGCTGATTGTTTAGGTCATTCTTTCAGCCTTTGGACTCAGACAGTCCAGCCTTTTATTGAGGTTACATGGCCCTTCCAGGCAGTCATCTTAGATGAGATCCCTTTTAAGATGACTCCCAATAGAATCTCTTCCGCTCACCTACATTTGCCTCTCCCTGCATCTTCTCCTTCAGAAAATAGGTACTTGCAGTCCTCAATCTGCTCTGTCCCTCAAGAGTCTCTTGTCCCTGACGTTGCAAACATGAGTCAAGGTCACTGTGTCCTCCAAACCCCAGATAGCACAAGGCAAGATCTCTAAGCAATTCTCTTGAAGTGTCCTTTCCCAAGCGGGCTAATGTGAAGAGGAAGGATCACCCAAGTGCCCCTCATTGGGGAAAGGAACCCATACAGCAGAAAAATGACTATCTAAAAATGTTGTTCTCCCAATTTTTTTTATTGCCTTGTGATGAGCCAATAGCGGCCACACAAGCTTTATGGCTTCTCAATACATCCTGTATAGACAGTCTGGCATCTTGCTTTACTGTGTAAGGAGAACTTGGTACCTCTATTGTTGCTCTAGGAGCAATAGCTCTATTGCTTTGGAGCCTCAGCAGAAATTCTGAGATAAAAAAGTCATATTTAACATCTTATTATATATGTACCTATAAATATGTTTGAATTAATATATAAAATAACTTGAGCAATGCATATAATTATTACAACTTAACCTCTGAGGAAAAGCATGTGGGGGATATATATGCTTTTTACTATATAGTTTTCTGTTGTATGTAGTTTATTTCTACAAGGCGGATGTATTAACATATTCTGTTTTAAAAGAACAAGATGGCTCTGGTGCCCATTCAGTTTTAAGAACCACTGACATCTCAGTATCTATTATTTTGTTTAAGTAACTTACTGCAATCTGTAATACTTCCACTATTTGTGTATATTTTTTACTGTCTGCCTCTCTCTCTAGACTGTAATGTCCAAGGGCTGTTTGTATTTTTTTACTAGTGTATCACTGGCACTAAGCAGTTAGTAGATGTTCTTTGCTGAAGCAGAAATGAGAGACAGAAAAACGGGACCTAGTAGAAGTGGTTACCCATAGTTGGTGGGTATGAGATAGATGGGAATTGCAACAGTGCTCTTCAACATATTTTTTTTTAATTGTTTGGTTTTTTAATGTATTACATTGTTCAAAATGAGAGGTTTTGAAAAAGAGAAAGCTGAAACAAATAAAGGGGAAAAATGAATATCTTCTTTGACTTAGTAGTAGTATATGTGTGTGTTATTATTTTCTGAAGTTTTAGTATTGGTATGTATAAATATTTCATAATATGTAATTTTTAAGGAAAAGGAAAAGATAAAAATTAAAACACCAGATGATGTAATAGTTTTAAAAACACGTGGCTTTGAAGTCAGAACAACAGCAAATCTGTTTTGTGCCACCCTCTGTCACCCAGGCTGAGCTACCAGAGACTTTAGGCAAGTGACCACTCCATTTGTAAAATGAAAAAGATGGCAAAATTATGAGATATGTGTGTTGAAGTGCCTTGTAAAATCTAGTGTAGGATGCAAATATTAATATTTTTTCTTATTATTTCAAATTCTTTAAATTTGGGACTACACTTTCTTCTTCTTTATATACTCCCCAACCATTATCTCAGTACCCAATTACAGGACTGTTATCTTTATTTACTGAATATAAACTAAGATTTTTCAAGGTTGGCAATACAAAATAATCTCCACATGGGAAAAAGTCAGTAGGCATTGTAACCTTAACTTTTGTCTCCTTGGAAATGCATCCTCCATATGGGAGAAAGGCCGTTAATTATGGCTGCCAAGAGCGCAGCATCATCCAGGGCCACTGCTCTCTTGTCTATGTGGCCTCAGTCCTCATCTATGACTTCCCTTGCCTGCTATTGGCATGACTGGCAATAAGCCAACACATTAAATAGACTTTACTAAGAACTTGGAGATAGTGAAGGAGGAGAAGAAAGAAGAAAAAAGAAAGAGGAGGAGGAGGAAGGAACCAACACTAGACCAAATAAAGATTTTAAACTCTCGATAAAAGATACACTAGGGCTTCCCTGGTGGCACGGTGGTTGAGAGTCCACCTGCCAATGCAGGGGACACGGGTTCGTGCCCCGGTTGGGGAGGATCCCACATGCCGCGGAGCGGCTAGACCCGTGAGCCATGGCCGCTGAGCCTGAGTGTCCGGGGCCTGTGCTCCGCAACGGGAGAGGCCACAACAGTGAGAGGCCCGTGTACCACAAAAAAAAAAGAAAAAAAAAAAAAAGATACACTAAACCAAATAATCTTATTTATAAAATGTGCTTCCCTTTCAGAAATTCCAGACCCTATCCCCAGCCTGAGCAATTGCCTTGCCTCCATGTAGAGGACTCTGTATTAGAACACATAGTCAGAATATGCCCCATTGAAAGACATTTTTACAACTGAAAATGCATAGTCAAAGAACAGGACACATAAACACACTCACACATACACACAGCTCTCTTTGATCTTAAACTTAATAGAATTTCAAGGCTTCTTAACCAATACATTTCTGAACTATTCACCAGATAGATTAGGATTAGTGTCTCAGAAACTCAGAATTTTAAAGGAGTTCTAAGCTTCAAAGAACAAAATCTTTACTTGTTTAAGTTTGATGTTAATAACACGATCCATATTATACAATTTAGTCAAAGTAATTAACACATAGAGTAAGCTGAAGAGTTGCATTTTATGATTTTCTGTGTTCTAAAAACACATGCCTATTTTCCAGTTTAAGTAAGATTTAAATAGCAGGGAGAGAGAATTTTTCTAGGGTTCTATAAAGTTCAAATATTTCTTATTAATTATAACATAAAACTTAAAGAAATTGTTTTTGTCCCTGGAGAGACATTTTTCCCTTACCTATTATTTAATTACCTAATATCTTAATAGAGATAGTCTTAAACTCAGGAAGTGAAACAACATAGAAAAGATGCATAAATCTCTTGAGGTATAAATGACCTCGGGCACAGATAAAAAACATTACAGCCATTATTATTATAAGAGAATGAAACAGGGGCTTCCTAATCAAATTAGTGAAGAAAAAGAAATAAACTTTCCACTGCCAAATTATGGTATTCGGTAGTATTGAATAAATTCACTTTCTAATATGAGTATAACATGAATCGTGTCCAATTATGTAATTTGAAAACTCTACCCAAAAAGAAAGAGAGTGTAATCAGCACTCATTCAGAAAATAATCCAAAATTCAAAAGAGGAGAACTTGTTCTCTCAATGTATTTAAAGTGTTGAATATCCATTACATTTTTTGAATAATACCAAATTAGTCAGTCCAAACGGCAACTCCTTAAGGATCCAACCATTTGTGATCCACTTTCAAGCAAACATTCCAGCTTCTAGATCCCTTCCCTGTAGAATATATGTGGGCAAAATGTAGTGGCATCCAAGCAGCCCAAGGTATTAGACTATCCCCTACCTATTTATTAATGCATTCAAAGTACATCTAGTAAGTGCATATCACATACCAATTTCAAAGGTGTGAAAGATATCACCTGCCTCTATGGGGCTTACTAAATAACAAGGAAATGATTAAACAAGCAATATAATATGATGTGGTAATAATTGAGAGATACAGTATTCTGTAGAAGTACGTGGCAGAAGTAACTAAATGTGTCACGGGATCTGTGGGTGTGGAAGGGAGCAAACTCCAAAGAAATGATCTGAAAACTCATGTGTGGCTTTCTTCCCCATGTCTCCATTCATTTTCTCCTCTATTTTTCTTTTTTGTTTCTTTTACCTTATTATAAATATTTTTCTTTTTCTTTTTCTTTTTTTTCTTGTCCCAACCTGCCTAGTATTAGTTCCTTTACTCTTGCTACAGTTGGAAATGACACAGGACTTGACCAGCAGTCCTCTTTACAGCTAAAACTCACTTAATTCAGATCCAAATTCAGTTTCCTAAACCACACAGAAGCCTACGGCCTTGCTAAGTGAGTGAGCACTGCACTTGTAGTCAGAAGATCTGGATTTGAATCCTGTTTTTACTGAGTAGTAATAGCTGTGTGGCTGAGGAGAAAGAGCCTCTCAGAGTCTCAGAGTCTTCATCTTCATAATGAACGTAACTTACAGGGATGTTGAAAAGAGAAATGTAGTGAGAATAGTGTATGAAATAAAGAGTCAAATGAAAGGGAATCTTATCATCCAAGAAACAAGTAAACCAAAAAATGTGTATAATTTGACTCACTCGTGAGATGTTTTAGGAGACTTTGTTTTGAAATACATGAAAACTTATACTGCAGTTATGCCATCTACACAATGAATCACATGGCAGAACTGAGATAGCTGGGGCTGTACTGTGTGTGTTTACTTTGTTTTTAGTGGATTTTGTTAGTGTCTAAGTGTCTGAACATGTCTAAGTATCTTAACATGACAGAGTTTGGAGAATTTTTTTTTTAAGACTGTACTTTCATCATATATCCTACTCTTTCCATTTGTATAGCTTTTTAAATAATAGAATGAAAGCTTCTTACCATGTAAATCCTGGAAGCTGTCTTAAACTTAGAATGGACTTACTTAATTATTCAAAATACATAGACTGGATTTATATTATTGTTGACAATTTTTTTAAACATCTAAAAAATACTGAGTAGTTTACACTTTATTTTCTATCATCTGCAACTACAGAGTCCTCAAAGAAATAGCAGCTCAAAGGAAAAAGGATACACTATTAGTGAATTACCACAGTCCTTGAATTTGCAATAGACCTTCATCCAGGGCCTAGAGTGATAACCCACTCTTCTCTCATAGCATTGCCAGACAGTAGGTCACCTTTTAGCAGAAATTTTTGGAAGAGTGTATTTTAAACTATATATATATTTGTATTTTACATTTATATGTATATATATTTGTATTTTATAAAAAGATTTTGTCTACTTTATTTTCTTGTAAGATAATTTTTAAGTTTCCTTTTCTTTGGACGAGGCCATGTTCAATTCAGGGCATTTCAGGAAAACTATCTACCTCTATTTTCTTGTTGACTAATTCAGTCACTCTTTGAACAAATATTTATGGAGGAACTAGTATGTGCCAGGTAACTTTTCAAGGGTTATTCCATCTCACTCTTGAGACAACACTGCAAGTTACACGTTATCCCCCATTTTAAGGGTAAAGATCCTTGGACAGAGACAGACCAAATAAAATTCTGTCAAAAGCACACATAAATGTTCTGTTATCCATATCATTGTGGAGTTAGTTTGCTCATCTAGGCACACTGGGCAGTAAATGCCAAAACCTGTTCTGAACTGTTTTTCAGTGGCACCACATCACTGTAAAAAAGGCACTTTGGAATCACTGTGTCTTGGCTGCGGGCACTCCACCAGATTTCCACTTCACACAGCGAACGCAATTCGATAGAACCCGGGAAGAGGGAATAGGAATCCTACTCTTATCTAGAGGATCTGCCACCTAGTGGTGAAGTCCTCTGAATTAGAAGTCGGGTGCTTCTGGATTTCTAAATTATCTGCCCTTTTGTTTCTCCGGCTTTCAAAAATGGTATTGGCAAGTATTTTTCTCCTTCGTTTCCTGCTTTTTTTAACTTATAAAATACAAATTTCAGTATTCCTCACCAAATGACAAAAGTAAAGTGTTTGGGAATTTTCAGAGGAACAGTATTTTTGCAGACACTGCAGTTTGCCAAAAATTCTGAAGTCGAAGTCTGAAGAAGAATAAGATTTACATTAAATGACAGGCAAGAAGTCTACCATTTCTAAGTCTTATGTAGGTATATAATTCTGTATTTTATGTTACAATCCTATTCTGCCACTGAAACATTCATAATATTGAGATTTGGAACCAGGATGAGATTTTGATTTGGAGTGAGAATGAACTGAGTCACTCATTCTCAGATAAAATGCACACAGTCAAGAGCTCCATGACTATCTGTGAGACAGATGGGAACTCCTGATGCATACCAGGCAACTGTTCTTCAGCAAAGAAAACAAAAACCCAGGTGCAGAATGTATTGGAAAAGTGCAGATGGGCCTTCAAGGGTGTTCACTGTTTACAAGAAAAAGGAACAGAGCTCTCATCACTGAGTGACCACTCTTCCTGGGGATCTATTTCCCCCAGCTGGTCTCAAGCAGCATATCCCCCCAAAGGCCCAAGCAGCAGCTGTCAATGACCTCTGGCCCTTCAAAGGGAGAGGCTGGGTGGCCACTCTCCCCCTGTCAAGACGTGCTAATTACGTGAATGCTGCGAGTCAGAGACTACACACTAGAACGGTTTTTCCATAGCCTGTCTGCCTCTCACATATCTTTCTCTTGTCTTCAGTCTTTTTAAGGAAAACAATTTCCATCTGTTTCTATACAGATTCCTGGCATCTTTTCCATCCAGTTGTATGTTATCAGCTCCCAGTTCTGTCTGAAACATGCTGTTATTTCCCCTAGTTGAAATTGGGGAATTGAAAGTCAACTATAAGGAGAGGAATTTGGAAAGAGAGAAGGGCCCTCTTGATACCTATCCTGTGCCAGGTGCATGTCCATCATTTACAGATGAAGCTTCATTTGATCATCATCATAACCCCTACAAGAGAACATTGCTGTTCACACTAGATGGGCAAAGAAACTGAAGCTAGGGGAGACTGATACTCTCCACAACTCTCTAATCTCTTCTCTCCTCATTTCATCTTTCACACTACTTCATTTATCTTTGTAAAATTCTGATTATTTCATACTCCACGGCCTTCCCTTATCTAGTCAAGGAAGTACAAACTGCTCTGTCTGCCTTTTAAGATGTAGTCTCAGCCTGACCTGTATCAGCTGTATCCTGGGTTTCTGCCCTTCCTCACACAGCTAAGGTTTCTCTCACTTACCTATCTTACCCTTTATTCTCACCTTTCTCCCAGGGACATTTTACCATATTTTGCACATCAGTACAAATACCCTCTCCCTAGTGAAATCTTTTCTCCTCCTTTAGTATGTGTTAAATCCATTATAACTCTTAGCATGTTAAACTTGTGCCTCTTAGTCCGTTAAAAGTGATGTTGAACTATCTATGCACACACTGAAAACCGTCACCAAAGTGCAATATTATAATGATCTCCACGGACACTGTATTAGGCATAGGTAAGGAGAATTAGAGAAAAGAGGCTGAATTTCTGATCTTGTCTGAGCTGGGTTAAAAGAGAGAGAGAAACAGAGAGTAGAGAACTGAGTCACATAATATAATATGAAATTAAGTTTCCAAGTAAAAATCTATTATCGTTCTGTTTTGTCTAGAGGTGTTGAAATCAAAGATTTTCAGACACATGTGCTCTATAGAGATGGCTCAGGTGAAGGGAAATTCATATTGCCTCCCTACAATTGATGAGAACCTATTCATTATCTCATTTTATACATAAGCAGAGATGTACTGATAAATGTTTAACAATAGGCTCTCTGAAATAAAAAAGGGGCCTTGATCTGTAGTCTTTGCCAATTTATTTAGTGTAAATATTTCTACCACTACGATTTCAATTTCAAACTACTGATATGACATCTCTGATCACGGAGTTAGAAGAGTTATGCACACCGGGCTCTTAGGAGCTGGTACAAGCCCCTCCAGCACACCTCTCTAAAAGCCTATTATCCCCATTAAGCAGATGAGGAAACTGAGAGTCAGAGAGGTTTTATAACTTGTGCAAGACCACCTTGTAGATATATTGAAGACATGTGCTTTTAGTCTGACATGTAAGATTACAAATTCCATTCTTTCCTGCTAGAGCAGACTGTCTGGACAGAGTCAATAAGTGATGGCATTAAGGACATTGAACACAGACACTTCTCAGTCCCTTGATGCTTCTACCAGAAGTAGGGAAGCAGAACACAAGGGAATAGTCACACAGTAGACAAGTCTTCGATGAAATATTTCAACAGGAGAGAAATATCTGGTAGCATATAGTGATGATTCTCAGAAAGAGAGAGGGATGAACAGGAATAGAGCTTTTGCCTTTGCACATAATCTTCCCTCTACTTTTACAAGCCCTTCATTTTCATAGAAACACACTACTTTCCTTTAGGCCTTAACTTAGTCACACAGTGAATTTCTCCCTGTAGTTTGTATTTTTATCCCTCTCTCATTTCTTCCCTCCATCCCTCCCGTCACTCCTTCCTTCCTTCTTTACTCCTTTCTTTCCTTCTTTCTTACTTCCTTCCCCTCTTCCTCATTTCTTTCTTTCCCTAACACTATTTTATTGTTGCTCTTTGGTTATCAAGTCTGAAATTATATATGACACTGTTTACCAACGATGTATACCACATATAATTCATCCTGCAAAAGTCATTTGGCCAAATAGGATACAACAAGTAGTCACAGAGTCAGGATCTGTTAATGGGGGAACAAAAATGTGTTGTGAGGGTCAAATAAATTTACCCAGAGGCATATAAAACACTCCCATTGAAAGTTTGGAGTGAAAAATTAATTTCTGGGATAAGCAGCTGAATTTTGACCCTTCTCAGTATGTACAAACCAAGGTTAAGGTCTAAATGTTCGTGCATATAACTTTCAGATCTTAATATCTTACAGAGAAAAAAGATTATAGTACTATAAAGAACGCACAAAGTACACTTCCTTTTATTCCCATAATGAACCTGCCTGATACACTGTTTAACACCAAAATGAATTTCTAACTTAGCCTTTATAAGAAAAAGGACCAATTCTCTGATAGTTGACGTTGCATATCAAGTGAAATACAAAACTACTCATGACAAAAAGAAACCGTCCAGTTAAATCCAATGAGGCCACACACTCAGAAATCACTTTGTAGCCCTTGGCTTTTGGTCTAAAGTATTCCCAAGGGAAGAATCAGCCCCTCTCCCACCCACCAGCACCCTCTTCACGTCTCCCATTTGTCAAGCCATTTGTCAGCACACAGCAGTCTCCAAAGTGCCTGGACTTCGTCAGATTCTCATCTGGGAAGCAAAGCAAAGCTGTTAAAGTCACTCACACAGCCACCTTCTTACAATGACCAGAGCCTATTCTCCAAGAAACCTGCCCCTCTTGAGCCACACTCATGGAACAGAGCTCTCTGAGTAGCTGTGACACATCTACCTAGAGAACCATTAAAAACTGGAGGAACCGAAGGGATAAGAAACAGGAATTGAGACCTGGCTCCCAGTGTCTGCAGGCCTCAGTTTCTTCATCTTTACATTAGACAGGATCTGGACCAGATGATTTTCAGGTCGTTTTCAGCCTCAAATCCCTATAACACAAATAAGGGCATCACTAGGGTGTAGTTTACTTTTTTAACTTCATAGATAAGATTCAGGGATTCTACAAGTAAAATAAAGTATTTTAACTTTGGGGATGTTTGTCCCAAACAGACTAAATGTGATGTACCAGTGTGTGCTTTGGAACTTTGCTTGGTCATCTTGGAAATTCTGAAACAAAGGATATATAAGTAAAAGATCTCAATAAGGGATGCCTCCTGTCTATGCAGGAGGGAAAGAGTTTGATTTCCAGTTAGCACCCACAGTGGGTTAGATGCTTGAGGTAAGTACACTAAGTTGGTAGCATCTTGGTGGGGTGACATTTTCTATGGTCTAGTCTCGAGCGTTCATGGTTTGGAGCATATTAATAGGTGCTTCACTTCTCTTTGAGATGAATAGGCTCCTAGAGCCTGTCTCACACTGATGAAATAATAATAACTGCCACACAGTTATCAGGCACTTTCCCCACAATACGTATTTTAGTACTCACTAGAGCCTCATCAGTCCCATCTTATACAAGAAGAGGAAGCTGAAGTTCAGAAATGTTGAGAAATGCCCCAAATCATACAAATTGTAGGAGGCAGAGCTTGGTTTCAAGCCCTGGTCTCCCTAATTATGAAGCTAATTTTCCCTGATATGCCAATACAAAGTGTGGTCCAAAGACTATCTGCATCAGAAGCACTTGGGGTGTCTGTTTAGGTTCCTGGACCCCAGGCTGGAGTGTGTGTGCGTGCATGCGTGCATGTGTGTGTGGGTGTGTGTGTGTGTGTTGCTGGGGAAGGGGGACAGACATTTAATTTTTTAAACAAATTTTAAGTGATTGTTTTACCCATTCAAATTTGAGAACTTCTGCACAATACTATATTACGTTTCGAAGTAAAACTTACAGAACCTGATATGACCCAAAATGTAATTATAGAAAGAATTATAAAAAGAAATATAGATGCCAAGAAAATGGTAATACTCAGGTTGATTGGGTCTATTCTGTCCCCAGCACATGAGAAACTAAACTCCTCTCAGAAGGGCTCTGGTGAGCGAGCATGGGGTAGGTGCAAAGGGGTTTGGATTAACTCAAGAATAACATCATTATGTCTGGGTCTACAATGGGCCTAACCTGAGAGGGGAACCTCTATTTTTGCCAGATCTAGTCTGCACTGATAAATTCTTGCTCCTTGTCTCCCCTGACCAATTCCAATCTTCCATTGATACACACCATCAGTTGGTGTGCAGTAACATTAACGAGGCTATGGTTCTTATTTTTATCTCCTGAAGAAGCAGCTTAGGTACCTCAGTTAGAATGGGACGCTCTCCTGATTGCACTTTTGCAAACTATTTCTTCAGCAGGGAATGGATTTGCAGTTAATTTAAGTAGCTAGCACATATATACAGTGTTCTAAGGACTTGACTGTGTGATCTTAATTAATCTTAATTAATTAAGCAACCCTCTGAAGGAAGTACCATTGATTGTCCTCATTTTACAGATGCAGAAACAGAGACACAAAGAGGTCAGGTAAATTTCTGAGGGTCACACAGCTCTAAGCAGCAGAACTGGGGTTTAAACACATGGAGCTGAGCCCCCGTTCATTCTCTTATCCACCCTGATATATTGCTTCTAAGAATACTTCATATGCTTATTTTTACTATTTTTTATTCTTTGGTGATGGCAAAACCTCTACATTCAGGTGACATTTTAAAGAAAAGATTGTGAATGTAACAATTAAAAGTACAAGTGACTCAGCATTATATATATCACATACACAGGAGAATATCTGAAAAAAACTCAGTTGTCTTTATAATATCCATTTGTCATCTTTCCCATAAGCATAGCACCCATTCCGATTCAGGGATTATTTTGACTGAACAAATCAATTTAAAAAAATATAAAATTACATAATGTAAAGTCTACATACAAATTGTCACTGGGAATATAAAACCAACTGGATGAAACAGTGTAATGTAAATAATACATCACTTCTCTCCTATGGTTATATCAGCCCTCCTATGTGTGTCTGGATGTTTTCACCAATACACTATTTCAGGATCACAAGAACTCGTTAATTACACCTTCTATTTCATAATACTACCATTACCACATCACTGCTGATGCTGAAGATGTCTTCCAAGTCAGTTGAACTAAGTCCTACCTTTTATATTTATTTTTGAAAGATTCTTTTGAAGCTCCATGGCATCAGGAGGTGAGGGTCTGCAGGAATGATAACAGGCCAGATACAAGCTGTTTCTACTGTTTCTTCTCTTTCATGTAAAGACCTGACTTAACACAGTATCCTGAAATTTCCACTCTGTACTCATCAATATCGCTGCTGGGTCCCTGCCTCATAGAGAGACAGAGTTGTTGGAATTTTCCAAAGTGATTTAGGAAGGCTGTAACCTCCTAAAGTTTGGAACTGGACAATGCTTCTTGAAATGTTCGTTTTATTTTTATAAACAAGTTAAAGGAGAAAGAACTTCTCCTCTTTCTTTTTCCCTTCCCTTGCTTTGATTTTATGTTTGGTTGCTAAATAGTAACCTGCGTACACTATTTCATTTTTAAGAAAAACCCCAGCATAGTTACCCCAGTTGAACAGGAAAAAATTCTATAATGCTGCATCAAACCTAGATTAAAGTTAATTATAAATAATACAAAGAAGATTTTAGACTTCGTGCTTTACCAGGTAAGTCAAGTATTCAATCAATACATGAATTACCATGGATTAAATATTACCAGTCAACAAAAGATTAAATGATTCAATTCTAGGTGAATGACTAGATGGATACCAACAGACCTTGCAAAAGAATATCAACTAGTCTTTTATTCTAGAGGAGGAATATCACATATTCACCTTATGCATAAAGTCTATGGTTGGCCCCTTGAAGAGCATGTATACAACACCAAATCTCCCAAGGGTTTCCAAGACAACCTTGATTTCAAACATCTTGCCGTGTTCACCCCAGGCAATTACTGAGTGGCCCCTCTGTGCCATACAGAGTATATTACTGTTTGTCAAACTGTGTGTACTAATTTTTTGTTTGGAAAATATGGTCAGAATAGAATTTTACTTTCTCTATCATCAATGGGCTTTATGAGGGTGATCTTTCAAAATGTATCTGATAGAACTTGGACTTGAATGAGCTAATTTCAAGAGTTCATGTTTCTGAAACCAGATTGCCTGGGTTCATAGCACAGTCCCTATTTGTTACTCACTTGTTGTGTGAACTAGGGAATGTAACTTAACCCCATGAAGCTTTAGGCCCCTCATCTGCAAAGTGAATAATAATAGTATGCATTTCATTGGGTTAAGATAATTTAGTAAGGTAATCAACATAAAGTTCTTAGAGTAGTTCTTAGCACATACTAAGTTCTCAATAAAAGTTAACTCAGTATTTTATCTAGGCTGATTATGAATCAATTTAATTGACCATTGGATGATACCAACACAAGTATATTGCCATCTTACCTCAAAAATGGCTCTGTACAATAAGAAGGGTGTGCAATTTGTACTATGGATTTGTTGATATAATTTAACCCATTCCTAGAAAATTGTCTCACTTTCTACCTTGCCCTTAATTTATAGTGTATGGCTACTGTATTGTTGTATAGGTAACTTTACAATGTGAGAAAATTTTTTTTCAAGTTTTTAGTGCCAATAAGTTATTACTTTAATTGCTCACTAAAGGAAAAACACTTTAGGATGACAATAGCACATCTTCCTCATTACCTGCCTCCATACATTTTCAAATGAATGGAACTGCCTGTTACACCAGGACCAAGTTATTTCAAGTATTGCAACAAAGATATACTCATTTGCTATTTTCTTTTCTGATTCGTCTATTATCAAGCATTGATACATATTTTAAAAATCATATATCTTATTTTCAATGTCTAATAGAAGGTTGGCAAATGAAATATCTATATGGCACCTTTGTTAACTTGGGATAAGAAATATTTATACATGATATTTTTTTCCCCAAAAAAAACAATGTAAATAGAAGTAATAATCTGGAAAAGCACATGAGCAGGAGAATCTGAGTCCAACAAATAAGAAGCCATTAATTCTTGAGAAGTGAATGTTACAATAAACAATTACAAAAGTTCTAACTGAAGCTTGCAGAAAACCAGTTCCCATGGGGCCACTATGGGAAGGATAGATGGCGTAATATGTGAGAATCAACTGTGTAGTGCTAAAATAGTGTCAAAGCACCAAGCGGCGGAGGGGGGCGGGAGGGGGAAGAGGTTTATTAAGACATCTGTAGAACAACTTTAAGCCACATCATCTAACATAAGCACCTCCCAGTCTTGCAGTCGACACAGCCTCACTCATAGTAGGAATTCAAGAAATGTTAGCTGGATGAATGAATAAATGAATGGGTTTGGTCTTGGACTGTAAGAGGATAGGAAATGCAGACTAATATATGTTGTGGGTTTTGTTTTTGGTTTTTTTTTTTTCATTTGTTTGGTTTTTGACAGAATGGTGATCAAGTAACCTACTTCTCTAAACCTCAGTTTCTTCTTTAGGAAAATGTATATAGTAATAATGTTATAATTGAATAATCCTTCCTACCCCAAAGGGTCATTGTAATTTTCAAATGAGTGCACTCTGGAATTTACAAATGCTCTACACAATTAAGTAATTTTTATTTCACTTCCTTGAAAAAAGTGAAAAGTCCCTGGTATGTTTCCACAGATTTTGTCCCTTTCAATCTACCTTTACATTATCTGGGGTGTGGGGGGAGTGAGGTTAAGGGTAGAGTGGGAAAGGGAGAAGTGAGCATTTGTACAAAAGAAGTTGAAGAGTGTTCAATCATCTTTCTCCGTGATGGAGAGGGATTGTCTGCGGAAGGTGTGAATGAGAGAAGGGAGTCTCCATTTTTTCCCTCCGCAAGTCAAACATTGGATGGTTTATAGGAAACAAGGTGTGGTGAGTCCCCAAGGAAAAAGGTGAGAGCAGTTACAACCATAAATGGACGAACAGTCATCACAAGTTCAAAGTGTGAAAAGCACAATTAGTCAAGCATGACTATTTTAAGCTTCACTTGCACTCAAAGCAAGCAGTGTGTGAGAAGTTTAGGCCAACCCCCTCTCCCTTCTGAAAGCAGAGAGGAGACAGACCAGAAAGGGGAATCAGGGTTTCTCGTGTTAAAATATTAATTATTTGTGGGTGGTACTTTTTAAACATAGCCAGGAGTTGCTCTTGAAATGCAAATGTGTGTTTATTGCCCTGAAGGAGATGTTGTAAAAAAGAAAAAAAGTAGACAATACCCAGAGCTGGAAATTGCCCTCTGGGCCAAGGGCAGATGTTGGGCAAGAGCAGTAACAGGCAGAGAGGACGGGAAGAAGGGAGGAGGGGCAGGGGAAAAAGTGCCAGGAAGAAGTAGAAAAGGCCAGTCTGGACATCCCATGAAAGCTGATAAAAAAGTCACAGCTGAGCCCAGACTTTGTCACAATCCAAGAAAGGATTCACAAGGTTTAGTGGGTAGAGTGGTCAACTACTAAGGATTGAAACACTCTCCGCCTGTATTTAGAAGTAAATATGGTCAAGCTGATCTATACTGCCTTAATAATATGAAATGATACACATCTGCTCCTGGTGAGATGAAGACCAGATTTCCCCTCTCCTTAGCGTAAAAGTTGGCTTAGAAATAAAGCAGCCTTAGAGAACCCAAGTCTGGAGCAGAATAGCAATATCACTAGAGATGAAATAGAGAAGAGGCAGAAAAGGCTGAACTTCCGTAATATTTATTGGAGAGATTTCCCACTAATCTTTTTTACCCAGAAATGGTGATAGGAGAGGAAAATTGAAGACTATTAGGAATGGGTCTGGAAGAAATAGGGAAAAACTGAATAATCAAACTCCCATTGTTTCATCACTTTCCCACATTACTGGAATATGAATAAAAACAACAAAAACAATAACAACTAGTCTTAGACACAATCACTCATCCAAGAACTATTGTTATTTCTGGATAATTTAATACATAAAGGCAAAATGCTAAGGAAACTTGAATACATACAGGTGGGCTGGGAAGCAAAACTAGAACTAAATTCACATCTTTATGTCTCCTGTAGACTCAAAGTGCTTTTGTATGTGAGTCCATGTACATTAATATGAAATGTCACAGAACTACCTATTTCATTTAGAGGTTAAACCCAAGTCAAATGGAATTTAAACACCGTTTTTTAAAATTGATTTGTTCACTCAAAAATTAGGCATGAGTGCTTCCTCTATGCCACATGCCCTGCTGAGTCCCGGGACAGAGCCATGAGCAAAGATGGGCATAGCGCATAAACTTTATGTCCATGTCACAGAAACGTAAGAGTGATGATGAAGCTCCCCTAAGTTCCCCAGACCTTTTATCCTTAGTCAGATGGACAAAAGGGACCATAGATGTGTTTTTATCAGAAAAAAAAAAGGCAGAATCAATTTGTACTGCAGAAAGATGATGCATTACTTGTATGCAAAAATGGATGGATGGGAAGGAGAATCAAGAATTTGAAAGGTCAGAAAACTGTTTAATGAGGTTGCTGCATAAACAGTCCTCAGGACACAGAAATGTAAACTAGAGTGGTGTCAATGAGAATATTTTTAAAAGGATCAGATCTTTACCAGAAGAACTGGCAAAACTCGAGAACAATTAGAAACAGAGGGTAAAAGAGGAAGGAAAGATTGCAAAATTATGAGAAGCTTTTGGTTGAGAAATTCCACATGAAAAGGAATAATTTCTTAATATAAATGAGCTAAGTCATTCTAAGAACCATAGAAAACCAAGAGATCAGTAAGTTTTCCTCAAACCGGTGGTAAGTGATAAGACGTGTCAAAATGCTCACAGCTCTCCAGGCACCGGGGTCAAGAGTGGTTCTTAGATTTCTAGGTTTCTTATCTTAACTTCATCAGTAAGATCCTTAATGTTAACATATGCTGCATTAGAGCTAAGTTTGTTTTACAGTTGGTGGAGATATCATTCATTACACCAAAAAAGGTAAGTGCTAGAGGAAGAAAAACACATTTGAGAATGACCTCTTATTTATTCTTAAGGACGTGGCTTTATCAACTCACCTCGTTTCACAGACCAGAAGATCTCCTTGTCAGAACACACTAGGTCTCAAGGATCCCAAATTTAAAATTAGAGTGTAAAGATTAAGGATAAAGTGTAAAGAACACTGGATCAGGAAGAACTTTTTTTTTCCTAACCCTGCCCTGCTACTTACTAGCTATGTGCCTTGGATAAGAAAAGCAACAAACACGCTGTAGCTAAATACACACACATACACGGGCACATACACACACGCACACACAACACTGGGAAGTTGATTCATTCGTTTATTCATTCAACAAGCTTTTACTGAACATCCTCTTTGTACTAGGCACTGTTCACCACCCTGGGGGACGGCAGAGGGGGAATTATAAGGTACTAATAGTGAAACAAAAGACAACACAGTATGCTGGGAATGCTTCCAGAGAAGACTGGAAAGCTCCCCTTGGCTATGGAGAGACTTCACAAAGGAAGTAAAATCTGAACTCTCTCAAATGTCAAGCAAGCTTTTGCCACGTGTTTCCACTGTGGATGACTTTCCTACTAGAAAGAACTGACTAGTAATCAGAAAACTAAAACCCATTGTGTTGACATTTAAATGATTTTGAAACCAATCTTGTAAATTTTAAACTTAAAAGGTTTTCTTTCCAGAGAATAATACATATTCTTTTGAGACGAGGTTAATAGGATGTAAAGAAATTATCCTGTTTGAGAGAAATTAAGAAATTTTATGAAAGTCTCAAAAACAGCTGAACAAGATTAACATTTCCATATAATCTAACAGAGATAGATAAAAATGTTTTAAAATAGTGACCTATTCATTCAATATTTTTACGAAGTACATGAGTTCTTACAGGTTTTTTGATGTGTTTCATTCTTCTTTGTTCTACTGAAAAGACCTTAGTAAAGAAAAAAAATCCTGCCAAGTAAAGGATTCTGTTCAATTGTATGAGCATTTATAGAAGCTTCCTGATTTTTTTTAATCCATGTTTTATTCTTATGATTGGGAGAATCAAGGCAATAAGAGTTTGTCTTTTGAAACATTAATTACTTGATTCTATTCCATAGTTCTGTGCATCCACGCATGAGGATTCACAGTAGGTCTAATAGGCAACAGTTTTTGCCTCCTACTGTAATATTCAAAAAATGTTTTCTGTTGTTTCTTTGAGATATAGGTTATAACGTGTATTTTTAAAGGTAACTTTTAAAAATGACATATTAGAACAGCATAGTAAAATTTGTACTAAATATTCTCTAAATTAGAATGAAGTGATACAGCATCTTGAAAGAGAAAAAAAATCTAGTTATAATTTGCTGAGTTTCTACTTTGTGCCAAGCACATTACATTATCTTATTAAATCCATTACATTATCTTATTTCCCGTAAACCACATCTCAGCCTTGTGCTTAAGAACACTAGACACACTAGAGCACTATGCTTGGGGCCATATTGAGGCAAAATCACCAACAAAAAGCACAAAAATGTGAAAAACATGGCATCAGCTGGACTGTGAAAAGGACACCTGTTTATAGTATGAGAGCTGAAGTAAGACAGCAGAGGGTTGCCTTGTTCAGCTTCAGCTGGAGATGTGCACGGTGGACAGCTCACATTTTTTACCACACTGCACACGTTCATGAATGACTGCAAAAGTGCCAAATATTGATTTTGAGGATACAAATAAATTTTAGCAAGTTAGTGAATTTGCAAATACAGAATCTGCACATAATAAGGATTGACCATAATTATTATTACTCCTATTTAATAGAGAAATAGAGAGAGCTTAAATAACTTGCCCAAGGACATCCATCTAGGAAATAACTGGCTCAACAATTATTCAAACTTAGCCTCATCTAGGGACTTTAACCTTAACTAATTTTTTCAAACAGTCAACGTGCAAGAAGGATTAAGCTAGGGCTTCCCCGGTGGCGCAGTGGTTGAGAATCTGCCTGCTAATGCAGGGGACACGGGTTCAAGCCCTGGTCTGGGAGTATCCCACATGCCGCGGAGCAACTGGGCCCGTGAGCCACAACTACTGAGCCTGCGCGTCTGGAGCCTGTGCTCCGCAACAAGAGAGGCCGCGATAGTGAGAGGCCCGCGCACCGCGATGAAGAGTGGCCCCCGCTTGCCACAGCTAGAGAAAGCCCTTGCACAGAAACGAAGACCCAACACAGCAAAAATTAATTAATTAATTAATAAACTCCTACCCCCAACATCTTCTTTAAAAAAAAAAAAAACTTTCATTATTTCTAAGTCTCACTGTAACCCTACAAGGCATTATTAACATTATTAAAAAAAAAAAAGGATTAGGCTAGAAGGTTCTAGAATCTCAGCAGCTGGGTTCAAATCCTAGTTCTACCATTTACTATGTGTTTGACCTTGGAATATTGGTTAAGCCCTCCAAGCCTGATTATGTCACTGGTAAAATGAGGACCGATAACAATCACTACATAATTGGTGATTGTGAGGATTAAACAAATAATGCCTGTAAAATGACTAGTACAGCTCATAGCGTATGAAATGACTGTTAACCATTCAAACGCTCTCTTACCCTCTCTGTAGCTGCCATATAGTGAGTGTCAATGGAGTCAAACACTGCAGCGGGAAAAGGGTATTTGTGTACTCCTTCCAACAACCTTACAACAAATTTTGTAAATGAGTAAATTGAGGCTCATGGAGGTTTAATAACCTGTTCAAGTCCACTAAGCCATTAGTCGAGAAACCAAGATTTATTTTGTTTTGTTTTGTTCTTATTGAAGTATAGTTGATTACATTGTTGTGTTAGTTTCAAGTGTACAGCAAAATGATTCCGATATGTATGTGTATACATATATACATATATATACACACACACATATATATATATATATATATATATCCTTTTTCAGATTCTTTTCCCTCATAGGTTATTACAAAATAGAGTATATTTCCCTGTGCTCTACAGTAGGTCCTTGTGCGTTATCTATTTTTTATATATAGTACTGTGTATAAACCAAGATTTGAATTCAACTCTTTGACTCCAGCCAGTGTGTTTTCAATGTGTCCTCCCACTGTCTCTTTGGTCCATCACTGCAGTATCTGTATTTGAAGAACAATAATCTCACTGGGTTGACGTGCACCATAGCATAACATGCTACCCTCTTCCACCTGCTCTGTGCTTCTAGATTCAATTTCAGATAAATTGGAAATTCTCTAACTGAAAATGCAACTATTTCATCACTCTGAAGTATTATTCACAATTCTATGTCAGTTTTATAAAAAAAATAATAATAGCTCACTTCACGTTTAGTGCCCTGCAAAGTATACTGTCAATATCCATATTTTTTTGAGATTTCTTTTTGAAATGTCTTATTTCCATTGTTTCCTCAAGATTGTATTATTGTAGACATCAAATTTTTCAAGAGGCATTTAAAGTGACATGACTGTGATGATTAATTTAATGTGTCCACTTGGCTAGGCTATGGTGCCTATTTCATCAAACAGTGGTCTAGATGTGGCTGTGAAGATATTTGTGGATGTGATTAACTTTCACAATCAGTTGAACTTAAATAGAGCAGATTATTTTCCATAGTGGGGTGGGCTTTGTCCAATTAGTTGAAGGTCTTGAGAGCAGGAGAACCTTGACTAATCCAGGTGACCAACCATCGTGGTTTGTCCAGGATGGAGAGATTAAGTGGGACATGGAGCTTTAAGTCCTAAAGCCAGGATAGACTTGGGCAAACCAAGACAAGTTGATCATCCTACATTAAAGTGTCTCTTCCTGCAGTAAATTGCATGGCAAAAAGAAATATTAATGTTACACAGATTTGCAAGATCTTTCCAATTATTGTTGGCACAAAGTTATCTAGCCAATCACAAGTCAGACTATATTAATTTAGCACTGCATTAGCTTGCATGTGTGTATGGTAAAGTACACGTAACACAAAATTTACCGTTTAAACCATTATAAAGGTACACATACCAATGTGCAATCATCACCACTAGCTACTTGCAGAATCTTTGCATTACCCCAAACAGAATCCCATATCCATTAAGTAGTCACTCTCCCCAGCTCCTGGCAACCATTAATCTGTTTTCTGCCTCTATGAGTTTGCCTATTCTGGCAAATATACCATACTGGATTACAAGGCTGCCTGAAGGAATTGAGTTTTGAGCCTGATGACTCAACAACACAGATTATGAGGAAAAGTGTTTCGGGGTTTAAATCATTTATTCCTGCATTCAGCAACTCTTTATTGAACAGCTACTGTGAACCAGATGCTTTTCGCAGTGCTGAGGCTCTAACTGTCCTCAGAGTCATGGAGCTGTGACACAGAGGGTCAGCCATTAGTGGCAAAATGATTGGATGTACTGAGTTCATGGAAAAATGGAAATGGAAATTAAGCTGATGGAAGTTAAAAGCCCTTGAATTCTGGACCGAGGAGTTCAAGTGTTAACTCTGTTAGGCCCTGGACAGTCACTGGAGATTCCCGAAACATGAAGCAGCCAGGCAGTCGTCGGCTGTTCTTGTCCTGTTTCTGTGTGGACAGAGATAGGGGACATCAGCAAGCGATTCTTCTAAGCTGGCATGAAGACGAGTGTGGCTGCCATGGAAGAGGGGGAGAATAGAAATGACTGTGGACATGGAAAAGAAGGCCTTCCACTTTTTCAAGGGATTAAAAAAAAAAAATCTATCCAAACTGCTTTGAACGGGGCTTAGCTATGCATTCGGATATCACTCTCTGATAAGAAATACTATAAAACACCTGTGTTAGGTAATAAAAGTCAACAACATCTCCTTTCTATCAGGACTTCTATATTCATCAGTGGTTAGTAGGACTTCTACCATGGCCCGGCAAGGGGATACAAACAGGTCCACCTCTCTGCAGAACTAGAGATAAGTACTTCCACAAAATATTACCATTATGATACTACATAGATCAAGTTTACAGTCCTGTAATAAAACCACTAATCACACTTTGTACTTATGAATTGCCTCACACTGAAAAATCTCAAATGTTTTATAGACCATAAATTCTCCCAACACCCTTCATGAGATAAAGAATGATTACTCTCCCCTACTAACAGATAAAGCAGAAACTAGCTTAGCTGAATGACTTGCCCAAGGCCACTGAGGTAAGACAGAAGTCCACTTGTTCTGGAGATTAAAGCAGGGCCCATCCTGGAGGGATGGTAGATAATACTTTATCCCAGGGACTGTTTCTATTTTCCCTTTCTTTTTCTACCAATTTCTGGCAACTCTCCCAAGTTTCCCTCAAGGTGTTAACTGATACCTGTTGATAGTGCTCAAAGTGTTAGACCTCCCGGGGAAACCTACCTTTTATTAGGAAGCTCTTGAAGCCTGGATGAATTTCAGGAACCAAGGAAAAGAGCTCTTTGAACCGCTGATGGACAGTTTGTTCCCTTCTCATTGCTCACACTGTCTACTGCCCAGGGGACCATTCACCCCCTGCGCTGCCACCCCAGAGAACATCTCCAGAGAAAACCTCTTCTCCTACTAAATCAACCAGTATACTTTGAGGTTTTGCTTTGTCTTAAGGACAGAAGTGGGAACAAAAGAATCATCTTTGTGCCCAGAAGTTTCTAACGTCAGGACCCATCTGGTTCTGTCTGAGCCACCTCCTCATTAAGCAGCAGGATCCCTGAAAATATTTTGTCGCTCCATTCTTTGTGCCCAAATATTGTTAGTAAGTGAATTGTGCCTTGACATTTGCTGGGAGTACAATCCAAACACTGCCACCAGCTGGGATTTCTTTCACCTAGCAGGACAGACATTTCCCACAGCACTTCCAAGATCAGCAACATTCAAGACCTTTTCCTACCTAAATGGGGAAAAACTGGAACAATTTGAAACCACTAGAAAAATACCTGGTTGTCTATTGCCCTTTGTTGGAACTTATATCTGATTTCCTAAATTAGTTTCAAATAGTCAGTCTATTACACATGATTCAAAAGGAAAGTGGGAAATAGGCACTCAGGGGCTGAGGTTTGCTGTATGATCACTTGCATATCTTTTATGACATGCATCATTTACAAATATTGGAGAAGGCAGTTACACTCACATTATGTACAAGTGCTGAATGAACAGAGAAAAGTATTGAAAAAAATTTTTTCTCCCAATCTTTTTCATCACTGGAAGAGTAGTACTGCTTTTCTCTAAAAAAGAAACACATTTCTGCTATCAACATGAATTTCCTCTGTATAACAGCCCTGTTGGGATTTGGAGATATAATAGACTATCCCAAGTTTAAAGCTTCTCTTTTTCATCTTTATGTCATCTTAGGTGACAGAACTAGGATATCACTATTTGTGCCTCAGTGCTCTTATTTCAGTTACTTTTCTAAAGGGTAGCTACTGAATATCTACTATAGGCAAAAAGCTCTCCCAGGCACTACACGTGATTCTTGTTCTTAGGAGGCTGCATTCTAAATGGAGAGGCAAATGTATACAAATGCCCATTTTATATGGTCAGTTAACTTCCCATATGTTTATGTGTCAGATAATAATGGCCTGAAGTCATCCAGGAAAGCTTTATGAAAAAAAATAAAATCTGAAGTGTGCTAATCTGGAGAAGATTCACATTTTGGTTTGGCTTGGGTGTCACATTAGGAGGAAATTTGCACCGGAGTGTTTTAAAGCAAGAACAGCTGCCATAGGACAGCAGCATATTCCTTGAGGGTATTCCTTGTCAATTCCTTAGAATTCAAAAATATATGCTGAACTAGCTACAAAGATCATCACGAATCTCTTGTTAATTATTTACACTTCCTTCAAAATATGGATTTCAATAAAAATGTATACTTAGCGTAGATGTAGGATGACAAAGATGGAAAAGAAGCAACCTTTGGTCTTGCTGAGCTCAGGACCTGTCAGCTTCCATTCCATGTTAATTCCAGTCCAGTCAAATCCTACTTAGCTCGCCCAGCACTACCCAGACACTCCTGCTCTGTTTACAGCTCAGCAATTGTTACCAGGATTGACGACATGGAGACCTGAAGCATTTATATAGCATTTATGCAATCACTCTTCATTGCCTAGTAAAGATGGGTTTGCAGGGGCTGGCTCCTTGCCAGAGTTATCTAGATCTTAATTTTATAAGTCAAGAATTTACCCCAGAGTTCAAAAATTGAAAAACAGGGTGGAGGAGTTGTTGGTGCTGATCATTTGTGGTCAAAGAAAGCTGTTTGCTTTTCTGTGGGCAGATATCCAGGAGCAGTTTGAAATGACTTCCCTCAAGGAAGAAACGACAGAAAAACACCTGGAAATCCTAAAGTGAAAGTAGAGAATAAAATTAGTCCCCAGTGGTGATATTTATCATTTCTACACCCCCCATCTGTCCATATTTTTAAAGGATTCATCACCATACCTAAGCAACTTTAATTGATCCTGTTAAGGCTTTTACATGGGTCATCTGAGCAGCTACGCCTGGAAATTTATTTGCAGGGTGAAAAGGCAGATGCTTGCAGCCATGCCAATGATTGGATCCCTGGGTTGCCAAGGTGACAACTGAATCACCTCCCTCCAGATACTGGAGGGTCAGTAACCTTTTCAATCCATAGTCCTACTGCCAACCATCATATGGACTGCATTTAGAGGTAGGGCCAGTTGGGAGGGAAGAGGGACAAAAGGAGGTGGAATTAAGAGAGCGGGAAAAGGTAGAGAGAGAGGTGTGAGCCTGAGAGCGGAAGAGGAATGGGACAGCCACATGTATTTCTGCATTGCCAGGTAATCCTCACCTCTGGGGGCTTAGAGGCATGACTACCTGGGAGAGTATTATGGACATATGAATGGAAATGTTCACTGAATTGTGCTAGGTCACAAAATAATTTAAGTGTTATGCTTTTAGAAATCAGTTTAGGAAACAATCACCAAAAGGGTGAGGGAGAACAGAGAGATGAATTCTAAGAAGAGGAGATTTTTTTTTTTTTTAAAGTAACGGCTTTTCCCAAAAGAATCAAATGCAGTAAGCTGCCATGTACAGAAACAGCTAAGCCCAAGAGAGAGAAATCTGCTGGTAAAAAGATCTTTAGGAGGCCGTAAGAATTAAAACACGAATTCCAGAGGAAGGATGCCACCTGAACTGCCTGCAGGAAGAAGCTGATTAATATGGCAGGTAGAGTTCCACATGCAAATCCTATAGACAACACTCGGAAAACAACAGGACCAGCACTTGAGGAGACCCTCCAGCTATCAAATCACAAGGACTAAATGAACAACCAGTGGAAGGAGAGCTTCAAGACAGGCTTGCAAAATTTCTCATGCTGAGATTCAAGCATGACACAAAACATTCTACCAAGGGGAAAAACATCAGTTGTTATAAGTAAGGTTCTTTCCTTTTTCTTGGCAGCGGGAGGTGCAATGGCATATTCTCATAGCATCATTATCAGTTGAAATTTTCAGTATAGGTGGAATTGAATAATACAAGGGAGAATATGACTGGGCATGTCAGTTATAAAACCTTAGTGTACATGTGGTTCTGATATATTGATTATGAAGCAGAATCAACATCGTCAAGCATAAAAAAGGATCCAGTCCCCTCACAATATAATTTCTTTATTTTTTTATTAAACAGTAAAAAGTCAAAATACTGTGTGATTCTAAAGATATAATTAACACGTGGAAATATTCTATGCCTTAGGCACAGAAGAAGGGAGACTGAGAAGTTATATCCCAAGATGCTAATTTTGGTTTGCTTTTGGTCCTATGACGACGGGTAATGTGAAAGTATATAAAATACTGTTTCTGCCCTTAAGGATCTAAGTCTTTTTCCTTATTATATTTGTTTAGTCATCTTTAATTTTCACATCGTTCAAATTTTAAGGAATGTCTTAGTTGAAAAGCAGTTGAAATGAATTCAGAAAAAAGGGAATAAGCAACAGCTAAAATCAAGTTATTTTGTGTTATAGGAAGATAAACACGCTTTATTCTATGTATTTACATAGGAAAACAAATGTGTTTGGTAGGAGATGTCTGGTGCAACACCCCTTCATCTTATCACTATTCAGTTGGATTCTGTTCCACAAATATTATGTTAAGAATGTAATGAAGTGTAAGGAAATTAAAGGAAGGTGGTGGACGTAAAAGATGAATAACTCTCCCTGCCTTTGCATCTAATAAGAAGTCGGATCAATGTAAGGACACTTCCAGGTCTCAGTTCAAATGCTGGGTCTTCAGAGGATGTCTCTTGACCACCTCATCGTCCTGGAATACCCCAGCATCCCCTTCCAGACACACATACCATTCTAGATCCTGTTACTTTGCTGTATTACCTTCATGATACTTTTGTGAAATTCTTAAATTTTTGGCTTGGTTTTATTGTCCATTTCTCTTGGAATATAAACTCCATGAGGGTAGGATTTCAATGGTCTTTTGTGTGGCTATATCCCCAACTTCTAGAATAGCGTATGGTTTATAACGTATGCTCAATGAATATTAAGGAATAGATGAGGAAGCACTTGCCTCTGCCTCTCTGGGTCTTACTAACTTGACCCCAGATTAAAAAAAAAAAAGTCATGTTGTTCCCATTGCCTCTCCAGCACCGTAGAGGGATTTCTGATGCACGATGGATGTTCAGTTAAATAATTGTTAGCAAAAATTATGGTAGGAGAGGAGCCAGGAAGAAAAAGACCCAAAAAGCAGAAAATCAAAATGTGGTATAAGTCAGATGATGGAGCTGTATGTTGATATCTGTGTGTTTATTTCCATGAACCTTTAGTCAATTATTGTTTGCAAGTTCCAGGCTTGCTTCAACTATGTGACAAAAATCCAAAATTAAATTAGTTGTGTGTTCAAGCTTAGCTAGAATGAGAGAGAAAGGTGTAGCAGAATCCTTTTGTGCAGTGCAGTAGTAAAAATAGGAAGCAGCCAGAGAAAGATGGGGCAGATGGAAAATCTCTGGGAACGGAGAGTCAGACAAGAGTTCCAACCACTTCTTCCGCAGGTGGATGTTCTCCCATTGCTGCCAACACTGAGGGAGCTGGGTTTTATTAGAGAAGCAGCTATTTCTTTATAAAAGTAAACAAAAGCAGCATATGACAGAATTTCTTAAGTGCTATAAGAGGTACTAAATGCTATGAAGATTTAAAGGATTAAGAGCTCACAAGCCATTGGACTGATTAGGAATCACTGCACAGAAAAGGTAGCATTTTCAGATGGATCTTGAAGATTACAAACCAGGCAAAGGAAGACTGCAAGTGAAAAAAAAGTGGAAAAGAACCATCTACTCTGGCTAGAGCATAGAGAATATGTGGGAAAGAATAGAGATACACCAGAAAACTGGGCTGAGGACATACTGTGGAAGGCTATGAGTATCAAACTGAGGATTTATTTTGTTTTGCTTAAGTTTAGTTGGTAATGAGCAATTACTATTTGTTTTTGAGAAAGCTTATAATATTACTGAAGTAAGTTTTAGGAGGATAAATCTAGTAGCAGTATTTAGATGATTACCATGGTAGGCAGAATTCTAAACTGACTCCAGTCATTTGTACAATATTCAGTGTAAGAGAAAGCTATAGATATGATGGGATATCCTTTTGGTGATTATACTATATGGCAAAATTGAGTTTAAGAAGGGGAGCTTATCCTTGGTGGGTGGGCCTGACCTCAGGCAAGTCCTTTAAAAGGATGGGGATTCTTTCTGGAGAAAGAAATTAGAAGCACTGTATAAAACATGCAAGAACTTCTCCATTGCTCGTTCGAAGATGGAGAGAACCACATGGTAGAAATGGCAAGTGGCTTCTGGGAGCTGATAACAAGACCAACAAAAAGATGAGAACCCAGTCTTATAACCATAAGGAACTGGATTCTGTCAACACATGAATGAGCTTGGAAGAAGATTCTTACTCAGAGCTATCAGATAAGAACACCACCCATCCAACACCTTCAATCTGAGACCCTGAGCAGGTACCCAGATGAACCCACCTGGATCTGACCTACAGAACTGTGACATAATAAATGGCATTGTTTTATGCCTTTAAGTTTGTGGTGATTTGTTATGCAGCAATAGAAATCAAAACCATTTGGGAGACAGCTCATCCAGATTAGAATATAATAGCAACTAAATGAAAGAGATTGCAATAAAAATAAAGGGGACAGATGGCAGAGGTATCACAGAGGTAACTTGCATGGGACTTAGCAATAATTAGATATGGTGGTCAGAGAGAGAGTAGGCAAATGTGACTCTAAGACTTGGAACCTAGATGGCTATAAGGATAATGGTGCCATTCACAGAAGAATGGAAACCAAGAATAAGATGATGGGGAGGGTGATGATCCGTTTCATTACAGATGCACAGAATTTATGATGCCAACAGAACATCCACAAGTTTATGAAAAATGGAGTCTGAAATTTTGTAGGTTAGGAAAATCATTTGGGGAGTTTCTGAAAAGTAAATAAAAGTACATAGCTAAAGTGACTTAACTACCAAGGAAATAATTAGAGAGAGAGATTGGTATGAAGTTGGAAGAACATCCCAGAAGAAAGGCCTCTCCTACTTCTGTGTTCTGGATACTTCCTCTGCCTGGAATATTGTATCTGAAATGGTCCTGGAAAACCACTTATTTAACTTTCAGATCTCAGTTCAAGTATCATCTCATCCATGTAGCACTTTATTCAGCCATTCAAAATTATCTTAAGGTTTCTTAAGTGATAATATCCCTATCTCCCCAGTAGACTAAGTTTCCAGAGGATAGGGACAATTTCATTCCATCTCTGTATTCTCAATACCAAACTAAGCATCAAGAACACAGTAGAGGACTTCCCTGGTGACACAGCAGTTAAGAATCCGCCTGCCAGTGCAGGGGACATAGGTTCGAGCCCTGGTCCGGGAAGATCCCAGATGCCACAGAGCAAATAAGCCCACACGCCACAACTACTGAGCCTGTGCTCTGGAGCCCGTGAGCCACAACTACTGAGCCCATGTGCCTAGAGCCCATGCTCCGCAACAAGAGAAGCCACCACAGTGAGAAGCTTGTGCACCACAACGAAGAGGAACCCCTGCTCACCGCAACTAGAGAAAGCCCGTGTGCAGCAATGAAGATCCAACCAACGTAGCCAAAAATAAAGAAAGAAAGAAAGAAAACACAGTAGACACTAAATATTTGTTGAATGAATTAAACAACAATATGTGTAATCAGAAAGATAGGAAGAAACCAGAATAGGTAAGATAAAAAAGGAAGAGAGTTTCAAGGAGAGGGTGGTAGATAGTGTCAAACACTCAGGTAAGGATGAAGCCTGGGGGTGGGGGTGGGAGGAGGGTGGCAGTTGGATTGGTGATTAGAAGGTTAGTGCCTAATACAAGGACAGTTTCAGTAGAGTACAAAGAACTTGTTACAGATGGTAAGAAATAAAATGAAGTGACGTGTGATTATAGGTAGTGGGAAAGCGAAATATTAGGTGTAGACTACTTTTTAAACAAGTTCAGAGATCAAAGAAAAGGAAGTGAGAGGATGACAGTTTGTGAAATAGATATGGAAAAGAGTTTTGATGTTTGTTTTTAGAATGGAGAAAAACTAAACAAGTTTACCGGCAGAATAGAAAATAACTAATAAATGGATTGAAGATTCATAGACTCTCAACATTGGAAGGGTCCTTATATCAAACCCTGTTAGTTACTTTACATTTTCCATTCTCCCTTCTTCCTTGACAACTGAACTCAGATTCTATTTGCAATGGCAATGTGCCCAGGTTGAGACAAGATACTCCAGTTCCCCCTCATTCAGATAATTTTGAATGGCTGCAGGTAAAGATGGCCATGAGATAAGATTTAGACCAGTGAGATATAAGTGATAACAGCCAGAGCTCTGAGAGAGCGTTTGCTTTGCTTGATGAAAAGGAAGAGATATAGATGGTGCCTCCCCTTTCCTCCTTCTTTCTTCCTGGAGCAAGGGCTGGAAGGTTGGAGTTGCAGGAGCCATCTGGTGACCCTGAGGCAGTAAGAGAGAAAAGATGAGTCACCTAAACATTACTAATGATATTGTCAAGCCACTGAACAAATATCAACAGCTCTTTATCTGCAGATTTCTTACAACAGGATGAAGAATAAATCCCTATATGTTTAAGCCACTGTGAATCAGATATATATATATATATATATATATATATATATATATATATATATATCCTTGCAGTCAAGTAAATTTGCAACTAATAAGGCTTTTTTTTTTTTTTTTTTGGCTGTACGCGGGCCTCTCACTGTTGTGGCCTCTCCCATTGCGGAGCACAGCAGCCATGGCTCACGGGCCCAGCTGCTCCACGGCATGGGGGATCTTCCCGGACCGGGGCATGAACCCATGTCCCCTGCATCGGCAGGCAGACTCTCAACCACTGTGCCACCAGGGAAGCCCATTAATAAGGTTTTAAATATCTTTAATCAACCTTCTGATATTTGAATCAGTTCTAAAATTTCTCCAAGTTGTCATCTACCTTATGTTTACATACTTCCAGAGGCAGGAAATTTATTAGTTATTAAAACTTTCCAGACCATTTTGGAGAGTTTGGACCATTAGAAATGTTTCTCTTCTCAAAAACATTCTATGGTTCCCTACTTTCCCCTTGATTTAGCATTCAAGGTCCTTCATAAACTCATTCTAGCCGACAATCCATCTCTATTTCCTGTACTCTCCAGCATACATACATGCTCTATTCAAATCAGATCAACCTTAGTCCCAACAGGCACAGTCTTATTAACATGGCAAGCTCATTCTTACTTCTGCAACTCATCTCTTACTGCTATTCTTTCCTAAATTACAAGTCCTTTATGTTTGACTTGTCTAAAGTCCTACTCGTTTTCCAAGGCTAAAAAGAGACTCACCTTTTCCAGGAAATCTTCTCGGGCTACTCCATCTCCCACTGATTTCCTCCTTTTTTTTTTTTTTTTTAAATTTATTTATTTATTTAGACTAGAGTCTTCGTCTGGGGTCTTCGTTTCTGTGCGAGGGCTTTCTCTAGTTGCGGCAAGTGGGGGCCACTCTTCATCACGGTGCGCGGGCCTCTCACTATCGCGGCCTCTCTTGTTGTGGAGCACAGGCTCCAGACGCGCAGGCTCAGTAGTTGTGGCTCACGGGACTAGTTGCTCTGCGGCATGTGGGATCTTCCCAGACCAGGCCTCGAACCCGTGTCCCTTGCATTGGCAGGCAGATTCTCAACCACTGCACCACCAGGGAAGCCCTGATTTCCTCCTTTTGACTGACACAGCAAATTGTGATACAGTCTACAAAACATGGTTGAACGCTACTTCTCCCATTATTTGTTAGTTGGCCCATGTGGCTTTCTTTGATTCACCTACTAGAAGGTTAAACTCCTCCAAGCCTAAGACACAATCTTCTTATATATTTTCCCCACAATTGCTACTGCAGCCTTATGTAAGTATTCAATAAAAATTGTCCACAGGATGTTTTTAGAAAATAAATGTATATAGTGCTTAAGAAGGCTAATAAGAGGACATGCATTATATATATATATATGTATACATACACACATGTACATATATACACGTATACATGTACATACATGTCTATACATGTATACATGTATATACACATACATATACATATATATACACACACAGAGACATGAATTATACACACACACAGAGACATACATATACATATATATATATATATATATATATATATATATATATATATATATATACACACACGCACAGAGACATGATTTTGTCGTCAAAAGTAGAGCTCAACTCAACGGAATCCACTAAAATCTCTAATTTGCATCTGCTGTTAAATTACAGAAATGTCTTTCTTTAACTCTCCTTGTGTTTAGGAAAAGAGACTATGTGTCTTATGATTCAGTGGTCGGCAGTAACAGTAACAGCTACTCGCTAAGATAAAAATAGGAAACTCCTATTACTAAAATATAAGACAGATTTTAATTAACCAGACTCAACAAGAAATCAGACCATGTACCACCATTGGATTCAATTCAGAAGTTCCTTGTTTTGCATAGCTACAAATCCTCCAAGTATCAGGTAAGACAGATGCTGAGCCAGAATTATGAATCCCATCTTTCATCCCTTTTGGGGGAAGGCATCTAAAGATGCCAGCATTCTGAGACAACTTAAACCATCCAGATCTGTGATTCTGTGAACTTTGATAAAAGAAACATTGTGCTACGGTTGTGAAGTATCATAAGATGGCATCTCTAGGTACTCTGATGAAGGAACTATTACTCCCAATTCAATTTGCTTTCAATTCAGTTTCTCAGGAGGTCACTCAGAGGGTCTGACATGAGTGTCATTTCTTTGTCATTGAAGAACATTATGCTGCTGGCTTGAACTGTTCATCCCTTGCTCCATCTACTTGGGTGTAGGTTAGCTGTAAATGAGGCACTTTTGGTCCAGGATCTGGCTGCTACAAGTGTCCTTCAGTTTGCCAGCTTTTATCCACATTTTTCAATCTGGTCTTGCAATTACAGGTGAGAGTCCCAGGTAGGGGTTAGTCTACCTGCTTAGTATCTCCTTGTCACTTTGTTTACTCTGAATGTAATGGCTGGTCACTAAAATATAAAAATGAGTATGGCTTGACCTCTGCTTTTTTTTTTTTTTTTTTACCTCTGCTTTAGACAAAAACATACAAGCAATCTCTCTTAGCTCAGAGCTGATTCTTCTTAAGCATTTGCTATGTGATAGGCACTGTACTAATCTCTTGACATGGACTGTCCCATGATTTTTTACAATGACCCTGTCAACAGGAACTATTACTTTATACTTACGACTCAAATAAGAAAATGGCAGCACAAGGAAGGGAAAGTGTATACATCTAGGAAGAAGTAAGGGTAGACGTTGAAGACATGTGGTCAACGCCAGCAGTCACAGCACAGCTTCTAAAAAGGAGAAATTACATCGAGTACAAAGTAGCAGAGGTAGCAATGGAGCTATGCACTGGAGCTAAAGGAAGGGAAGTCTTGGGGATGGTTTCAAAATGGAGGAGGGTGAAATTTAAGCAATGCAGACTGGGACTGAGAGAGTGCCAGAGCTATATATTTGAAGGTCAGAGGTGACCAGCAAAGCAGGAGATTTTTTTTCTCAATTTGGTATCCTCTCAGGGCAGGTTTTAAACATGTGAGAAACACTGAAGGCAGGCCAAGAAAGAGGAGGCAGCTCACAGAGCTGAGAGAGAGCAAGAAGCAGAGAGAATGAACCAAAGATTCACAGAGGAAAATCAAAGGGGGAGAGAATTTCCAGGGCCTATTGAATTTTGCAATTGGGTCTCCATTATTAATCACAAAAGCTGTTATGTTCTTTATGCCAGGCAAAGATCACACACACACACACACACACACACACACACACACACACACACACGATCTCACATAAGTCTCACAACCAGCCTTGAAGTTTGTGTTATTATCTGCACAACAGTTCCAGGGGTGGCCAAGGGCAAAATCCAAACCACAAAGGGTTGAGAAGTGACTTAGTGGGGAGGATGTAGTCTGCATTTGGGATAAATTTGGGATACAAAGAGATTGAGCCCCTACTGGAGGCTAGCCAGTGTGCCAGTCACTTTAGCACTGTCTTCCATTGTCATCCAAACAAAACTCTAAAAGGAATGTGTCCTTATTCACCTTCAAAGAAGAAAGGGAGATTTGGAAGCCCAATGTGATCGCACAGCCTATATTCTTTTCCATAAACCCCACTCTGCTCCCACCGAGGGAACAGATAGATACGCTGCAACAGACATTTACTGGGGTCTTTACTGCAGGAGGCCAGGAACTGTGCTAAGAACATGTACCTGAATTGTCACACTGAAACTTCAGTTTAAATGCTAGTTTCTTAGAGAATGGACTTGAGGATATGGGGAGGGGAGAAGGGTAAGCTGGGACAAAGTGAGAGAGTGACATGGACATATATACACTACCAAGTGTAAAATAGATAGCTAGTGGGAAGCAGCCGCATAGCACAGGGAGATCAGCTCTGTGCTTTGTGACCATCTAGAGGGGTGGGATAGGGAGGGTGGGACGGAGGGAGACACAAGAGGGAAGAGATATGGGAACATATGTATATGTATAACAGATTCACTTTGTTATAAAGCAGAAACTGACACACCATTGTAAAGAAATTATACTCTAATAAAGATGTTTAAAAAATAAATTAAATAAATGCTAGTTTCATTATTAATAGTGTGATGATTAACTGCTTGAGCCCAGGAATCAGACTCCCTGAGTTTGGAGTTCAGGTCTGCCATCTAGGAGTGTCCTTTTGCCTCAGTTTCCTCATCGGTAAAATGGGCTTTCTCGTTAAAATCCTTTAAAGACAATACACTTGAAATCAAAAGAACAGTGAGTACCTAGGGCGTGGTAAGTGTGGGGTAAAATGTTAGTTAGCTAGTAGTTTAATCACCATTTTACAGCCAGGAAAAACAGGGTGAGGAAGGATCTAAGTAAGAGGTGCTAACTCTAAGAGCCCACTCTGGATTCTGGCGTGTCCCAGAAGTCTTTCCGTTTCACCACCGCTCACAATCCTGCAGAGAATCCTCTCGAGGGGGAATGTGTGTGTGGGGGGGGAGGGGGGTTTGTAGTGTGTTTGCTTGTTTATTGTTTTAAGACGGGATTGACTCCACTCGCACATACTTTTCTCCTGGGGGCAGGGAGGAGGAGGTGGATTCAAAGTGAAGATGCAGAAGAGAAGGAGCGATGATGGGTAAGCTCTCAGAGAGACAGGGAGAGATGGCAATCCGGCACAGGTGCAGGGTCCGCAACCTGGGTCTCGAGAGGCCCACGAAAGGAAGCGAGAATGGTGTTCACATCTTGATGTTGTTTGGAATAAGAGGCGAAAGTGTCCAGGAAGAAGTTTATTTTTCCTCTGCTCTCTTGTTGGCAGGGACATAGCCAACGTTCTTGAAGGGATTAAAAAAGTAATACCCCGTCCCTCCTACCCTTTCCTTCTTCCTCGACCTTCTCCTTTCCCCCCTCCTCTCCCCTACCACCCCCAACTTTGCTTCCTCTTCTCTCCCTCCCCCTGCTGGTTTGCTGGTTATTTCCCCCTTCCGTTCTCTCCCGGCTATAGCGGGGTCCCAGCTGTCTGCGAGGGCGAGGGATACAGCAAGATTGGCTGCCAACTGTACAGATCAGCCAGAGAACGAAGGCAGTCTCTCTCTCTCTCTCGCTCTCTCTCTCTCTCTCTCTCGCACACAACACACACACACACGCACACACACACACGCGCACACACACACACACACACACACACGCGCGCATACACTCAAAACTCGGACTGGCCGCACCGCGGCTGCTCCAATCCTTGCAAAAGGCGAGCGAGCGCCCTCAGGACCGCGGCGCTCAACCCCGCTCAGTCTCTGCGCCCGACACGGCGCTAGTCCCCGTGCCCAGAGCGGCAACTTCGGCCGGGTGTTCCCGAAAATAAAGCGGGGAGGGAGGGTACAGACAGATCCGAAAACTCCCCGGCCGCACACGCCACGACTTCAGCTCTTTCTTGGGGTCCGAGTGGAGACTGCGCCGGCAGCGCCCTGCGCTGGTGAGGTCCGCGCCGCTGCCGGGGAAGAGCCCACCTGCAGGTCCGCGATCGACCGGCGCAAAAAGTGGGGCTGGTCGCTGTCCTGCTCAGGCAGCGTCCGGGCTCCGGGCGCCCTCGCCCAGCTCGTTGGGAGTTCAACCTTCCTCTCTGCCGCCGGCCCTGCGCGCCGCAGAGGGAGCCCCCAGGACGCAGCAGCGGACGCGGACCTCGCTATGGCTGGGGCTCGCAGCCTGCTCCATCTATGGCTGGGCTGCTTGTGCGTGAGCCTGGCGCACGGACAGAGACTCAAGCAGCATTTCCCGGAGCTCCGCGAGCCCGTGCCAGGCGACCGTACGGCAGGTGGTGGCCCAGACCCCCTCCCGCAGCCGCTCGACAAGGTGTCAGAGCACATGCTGCGGCTCTACGACAGGTACAGAGGCGGCGGCAGAGCCGAGGCGGCGCGGACACCGGGGTCCTCGGAGCGGGGTTCGCTCCCTCTGCTCCCCCAGCCCCTGAGCGAGGGCAACACGGTTCGCAGCTTTCGAGCCGCAGCAGCAGGTGAGTGCCCGAGGCGCCCCCTTTCCGCGCTCCCGCCCCAGGTGTCTCCCGGGACCCCCACGGCTTCCTCGTCTGCCCTGTGTTACCTAGAGACCTTCCCTCGCCCTCCAGCTGCCCTCCGAGCCCCTCGGTCCTGTCACACCCCGCATCCCGCCTATGAGTCAGCCCAATGGTAGAGTCCGAATTGAGAGGGAGAAGTGGAGAGAAGGGCGCTGAGCCCTGGAGGTAGTCGGTTGGAGGAAGTGCGTGAAAGAAGGGAAGGGGCTGCCCCCCACCCCGCCCACAGGGTCCTCCTGCCCTGGGTGTCTGGAGCTTCTCTGGGGTACCTTGTGCTGATGTTTCTTAAGTCGGTCAGCGGAAATTCCCTTGGACTGGGCTTTAGCCATGTTTACCTAGAGGCAGATGTCATTTTATGCCAATCCCGGGGGCACCAGAGAGAAAAGTCACACCTGAACTAGATGCCTTCCCTTGGGCTTTTAGACAGTCGCTTCTCCAGACCTTGCACCTCCTCTTAACTCGCGTCCTCTGTGTTACTATATTTGACACTTTCTACTTGATAGTCCCTTGGTGGCAAACACACAAACTAAACCAGGTGCTTGGGTGTTTCGATTATTTAAAACCCATCTGGGCAAATAGGGGCTGTACCACCCACCCTGGGAGGAGCTGGAAGGGAGGGGAGCAGCCGTGGATGTAAACACCTCTTGGAATCCGCCGATGAAAATCTGCTCATCCCGTTTTTCAACACACAGATCACTGCGGACTGAAATTCATGGCTTAACAAGGTTTCTCCTGGCCCCTGCGGTGAAGCGAATAACTTATGCTAACAGCCTGCCTCCCTTGTGCTAACAGCTTGAGGGAAAGTTTCCTGGACACTAACTCGGTTTATGTGCTTTGAGGATGCACCAGGCTTTTTTGTTCACTACATTCATGATAAAGGGACCTGTCTTCAGTGAACCGTTGAAAAATAGCCAAGAACTTCAAGTAAGGAGGCCGTGCCTCATGCTCTATCAATTCTGTCAGAATCACTAGAAAGAAATCTCCCAAAGCTTTGATATGTAGGACTCCTGGAAAAGAGGAACACAAAAGCATCCATCAGGGAAAGCCCTAGGTTGACACTGTAAATATACTCTAGAGCTCATAGGCATGATGACATTTACAATAAACGTGAATTATGCTTTCTAATGCAGAAGTCTTCAGCTATAGTCTGAGCTGAACCAGATTTCACTTTCTTCTTAAAACCACGAGCATGATCTATAAGGAGCTGGCCTTTGCTACGGAAACAGAAACCTGCTCTGGTTCATCCACACTGTGTCAGCCACTTGAGAAGGCTGTCCTGACAGCTGACCACACCAGTGAATGCCCTGTTTACTTTAGTGCAACTCCAAGGGCAGAGCTCAATGAAGAAGTAGTGTGGGAGAAACAAGGGTAGTTGGGTGGGCAAGGCAGGTGGCAATAATGAAGATACTGGAATCATTCTTATCTCGATATTCATTTTCTTGGTACTCTTCCCAGGGAGTAGCTGAGGTACCCAAAAGGTGAATAGCATTTTTGGTATCGGCAAGTTTCATTTTAGTATGAATCACGAGGTTTGGAGGTAGCATGTGAGTTTGTTTCATTCACAACTATTGTATAGTGTTTTTGTATGTTTGTTTTAGACTGAGGGAACCATGAGTGGGAGATGGATAAGGATTTGAATACCTCAGCCCCCTTTACTTTTGGGGTCCAACTCACTCCATGCATTATAATTTCAGAGTGTCCCTTATCAGCCTCTCTGTAGTCTTATACCATCAAATGATAAACTCTGATACAGAGGCCAGAAGTTCCCTTGAAATGATGAATTGCAGCTTGAAGCCTATATACAAGGCTGCGTGCCCTGATAAGAAAAGTAATTCCTTTAACATCCTAGAGACTGTCTTAATGACTTATTCATCAAATGTAGACACTGGTTTTTGTGGAAGCTGAAGTGTCCTGTTACTACATTGGAGACTTCTGGAGAGACTGTTCGCCTTGGACCCCTTCCAAGAGTGTTCAGTTACTAACACACTAGAAGGGCCTTATTATGAGGCAGTTCTGGCTTTAATAAGGCAGGGCTCCAGGAAGGTGCTAAGGCTTTTGTGTGTGTCTCTCTCCTTTATCCATAACAGCATTTCTGTAACATCCTTCAGCTTGTGACATATATTCTGATGCAGGCGAAAGATGCTGTCTGCATTAATAAATTAGATATGTTTTCTAGTCCGTAGTGTTTAAGTTTCACAATGTATGGGCTTCTCCATACCAAGGATGTTAGAGATTTTAATGGAAGGTCAGGTGTGTGCTGTATCTATGGAGTGGCTGCTGTTCTGGCAGACTTTCCCAGTGCTTATTCAGGCTGAGTTATAGCCTTAGAGCCCTATTTGCTCCTAGGAACATACCTGATTAAAATTATTTATTGTTCTAAACCTAGAATATCTTTGGTTGAAATTTAGCTGCTGTGGTCTCCCTCTGATTACTTTCTACTTAAACCATTACTTGATGGTGGGTGGCATTCATCCTAAATACACTTTCTGCTAACCTTTTTCTCCTCCCTCAATGGTGTGCAGTTGGTGTGCCAAAACCGTAAGTTTGGAGAACTCATAAGTCTTTTTGTGATGTGTAAGGGTTTACATAAAGATACGTTTTATCTTTCCCTTTGTAAAAGGTAATTTACAAAATTATTGATGACAGAGAAGTTCGGCTTTAGAAAAACACACCGTCTTAAAGGAAGACAAGAGGGATATGAAATCAGCTTTTATTTTAATCTTAGTTTAAGTTGTCCTTGGCTTCTATGTAATAAAAAAAGAGTATTTTACATGAGGTTTTCTCCTGGCTTGGTCCTTTAAGATACATACTTTGTGTTCATTAGTTTCTCATCATTTCCATAGTCACTTAATCTTATTTTTCTTAATCATAAATTTAACCTCTTTAGGGAAAGCAATTAAAGCACAGATGTTCTTATCAGGAAACTATCATTATTTTAATTTATGACATGTAACTACAAAAATGGTTGCATTTCAGTGGATTTATGTCACCTTAAAAAAAAAAATCACACAGACTTCAGAGACAAAAAGAAAAGAAAATTGAGGAAAGTCAGACCCAAAAGTGAATATTTTCCTTCAGTGAGAAAGGGAAGAGTCTTTCCTACTGTAACCAAAAGTCTTTAAAAATGAAGAATTATAAAGTGACATGTTTCTGAAGTGTAAGTCTAAACTATAAGGCTTTAGGAAAGATATAATTAAGGGCTAAACAATCATTCCAATAGGAGCCAGTCCTGTAAAATGCATGGGCCAGTGGGAAAGCATCATTTTTGATGGATTTGATGGCAAGGGGATGTAACAACTTTATTAAAACACAGTTACCTTGAAATTCCTGGCACCTAGAAACCAGGCTTGAAGTTAAAGAGTACTTAGATTATCTGATGTTTTTATTCCAAGAACAATAGTACATCTGGAGAGGGGGACCTGGATGTGCAGCTGCTTTGAATTACACACTACTTTGAATACATGATAGCCCTTAATGAAGTTTTTACTGTAATAGACAAGACAGCTTTACAATCTCTGACATTTAAAAATCCATAAAACCATGAATTCTTGATTATCTATGCTAATGGAAAAGAGAAAGAGAATGTATTACATAGAAAATAATTTAAATTTAGCTTTTTAGTATAGTTAGACACACTCAAAGAGACCAAAAGACCATGAGGGTCAATGAAAAACATCGCCTAAGCAGATAATTCACTAGAGGAATATTTGTACATTAAAAATATATACATAATTCAGAATATATTAAAAGGGTTACAGACATTTTATCTAAGCAGTGGAAATTTATAAGCACTTGATTGACCCAGTTCAGATTTTTCTAAAAATTAAATAGAGATGTGGATGTCAAACCTGCTCTTAAGCGTTTTGGGATTATACAATTTTGTATTTGGAAGAGGCTTTAAAGAAAGCAAGTCCAACCCCTTACTTAAATGGAAGAAGAAATGGGCATCATGATGTATTTGCCAGACAGTTTTTCGAACATACTGAGCTCATCTCAAAACCTATGATTTCTAATCATCTTATTTTCTAGGAGAAAATTTTTTAAAAGAGGGTCTTTAAAAGATGTTAACAGGTGTTACATATAATTGCATTCCCTGGTCAAATAAGTTTGGGAAAAATGATCAGTTTGCTTTGGGACCTTTCAGGTCCTTTAAATGCTAGTGGACTCTCTTAAGAGTGGATCACTTTCTCCCCAAGAGAGCATTTTAGAGAATTATGGTTCTAAGATATCTATTTGGGTAAACATTGGTTCAGAGCCTTCCTAATTTCTCAAGAAAGAAGATATGCAAAATTCAAGTGAATATTATGACTGAAAACTGTCTCATTTCTCATTTGTTTATTCAGGATGTTTACTTACATTGTTAGTTTTTGGACTTGAGTCCAGTTGGCATTGTACAGTTGGCCCTCCACATCCCTGGTTACCAAGGATCCAACTACAGATTGAAAATATTTGAGCGGAAAAATTTCAGAAATTTCCCAAAGGCAAAACTTGATTTTGTTGAATTATAAATACTCTAGAGATGGTTTAAAGTGTACGGGAGGATGTGGTAGGTTATATGCAGATACTATGTATGCCATTTTATATAAGGGACTTAAACATCTGTGGATTTTGGTATCTGTAGGGGTCCTGCAACCAGTTCCCTGCGAATACCAAGGGCCGACTCTACCATCTTCCTGATTAAATATCTTAAACTTCTCTGAATGTAATTTTAGAGTTTCTGTCATTAAATTTGATTTTGCCTGTTTCCCTATGAATTCTCCTTCATTGTTTTCTTCTATAGGATTAATATTTATTATTTTACATCTAATCTGGTATTATTCTTTTAAAAGAAAAGCTACTTTATTTGTGGAAAAATTCACTAGAGGTCATGCACATCACTTCTTTAATGTTTTACCACAATTAATCCTTGGTTATAGATACCTATCAAATCTCTTATATAATCCCAATTTGTTTGCTGTATTTATTAGATACAATAAAGCTCATACCTATCAAAAAGCCTAGTGAAAATTATTGAGCAACTTTGCATATACTTTGTGTTTGTTATTCAGGATTTTTGTGCTCCTACGTCAGAACTTTTCTCCTAAAATTTTAATGGTTTTCTCGTATATCCAATGTGTATACCCTAGTAATCAGTATCTTAATAACTTTATTTCAGTGGTATGGTGGAAAGAAGCTTGGCATCACAAAGAGTCTCTATTTGAACTTTCCTACGCCAAGTTTCAATTCAGAGTGAATTTTTAGGTTTATGTTACGAACACATGAAAATAGAATTTTGTAATGGAAACACTGACATAGTATTAATCAAGTGACACAAGTATACCAGGATAATATCTACTTTGGACCATAGTAAACCATGACAGTATGACCGAAGAGCCCTCATCTATGGAATATATTTAAAAATCCATTAACATTGCTAGTCTATTCATATGTTAGTAGTGGCTGTGTCCTAGAATATTTTCAGGGATGATATTATTAAAGGCACGGGTGTCTCTTTTTTCATCTGAAACATCGGCATGTAAGTCATAAAGCCAATTGACCATGGGGTTTTATTAACTCCTTCAATGATCTACCTTCCTTTACGACCCATCATTTCTTGGCAATAGAACTACAGTAAATGCAGTGCCTTGATTTTATTTGGGCACACTGTAAATAAAAGTGTTTGGACAAACTGATCCTACTGTATTACCAACTTCAGTATGTTCTTCCTTTATTGAGTGAGTAAATATTAAATATTCCTATTAAATATTATAGTAAGTGTTAAATATTCCTTTTACAAAATAATTGCATCCAATAGCTTTAGAAATGAAAGCTTCTTTGCCCAGTCCTCTGATTTTACAATTAAAACTATTGAGGCCCAACATGATCTTCTTTGCTTTTCCTTCAAAGAAAATTTTAATTTAATTGCATGGTATTAATCTAAAGACTGTTTGAGTTGAGTATAATTGCTGCACTTAGGCATGGGCTAAGATAAATGGTTTTCAAGAAGAGAATAAGTTCCTAGAGTTTCAGTTTTTCTATTTCCTGAGGCTAAGCATTAAGAGATCTAAATGCTAATCTTGGCTGAATTGCTAATTAATAAAGTTATCTAATATTGCTAGGCCTAGTTTTGACATCTATCAAATGGCTTAAGTCACACCTACTGTGCTAGTCTCACAGAAAGATGGTGCAACTTAATTGAAAAAAATTGAGTGTGAAAATGCATTAAAAGTTTGGAAGTCCTATATAAATGAGGTATTCTTAATATTTGGAGATACTGTTTCTCTCTAGCTTCCCACAAAACCTTAAACCTACGTAAAACATTAATAATTGCAATTGTTTGTAGCACAAAGGATATATTTGGGTAGAAACGTAAATACGAACCGGTAGTAGTCCTCTTGTAATACAATCTATGCTATGCCAAACCTACATTCGAGAAATTACCATTTCTGTCCTAACCTTGGCGGCTGCATGCAGCAGAGTTGCACCTTTTTATAGTGATTTCTTGAAGTTAGTTTTTCTCAAAGTATGGTCCCTGGATTGGCAGCAGCAACATCACCCGGGAATTGTTAGAAATTCTCCAGCCCACCCAAACCATCTGAATCATACTCTGAGCTTGGGGCACAGAAATCTCTGTTTTCACAGGCCATCAAGGTGATTCTGATGCATGTTTGAGACACTCTGTTCTAAGCTCACGTCTCTGGAGTTTTGAGTATCTTTTAACCAGCGTCTGAAATCTAGGATTGATTAACGTTCTAGTTCTGGTCTCATCTGGCCCTTTTAGTGGGCCTTTCCCCCAGACAAATGGTTTATTAACTTATGTAAGGGTAACTTTCTTTCACTTTGGAAGGTATATTAATGTCTTTATGACAGTTTTACCCTGGGGAGGAGTTCAAAAGTAAGTTGATAAAGACGTCTTACCCTTCTTTCACAGCTGCAGAGAGTTTGGGGCCTGATAGGATTGCTAGAAAGAGGATGATGGGGCAGGGGCCAAGTCTCTGGAGGGCAAAGGGCATATCTCATTTCATGCTTGTATTCTGAAGGCCTGGCATAGTTTGCCACACAGTAGGCACTCAGTAAATATTTCAGTTGACCTGAATTAGATGTTCAGAGGACTAGATAAGAAAAAATAGTAGAAAAACTATTTGCCAGGCAAAGGATCCTTTAAAAATAAGATTGCCATGAAAGAATTTTCCATGAGGCACTTTACAAAATATACGTTGAATGGCAAAACTATTCTATTTTATATACCACTGTTCTTGTAATGCTTCTTTTCTGATGAACTGAAACTCCAACAGTACTTATCTCCAAGAAGGCCTTTTGCTGACTTGAAAGTTTTTTCACTTGAAAGCTTTTTCACTTTAGTGTGAAGTAGGAAACACTTTAGAATCTGGTAAGTTTATACCGTTGCTCATTCAACAAATTTGACAAGTATTTTTCAGGATATCAATGCTCCAGACTGTGCAAAGAACTAGGAGTTCAAAACTTTATCCAGACATGGGTCTACCCTCCGAGAGCTCACAGTCTAGGAATGCCCTTGGGTGGAGGCTAAGAGCAGATAAACTGATTAGTGAACATTTTGCTGTTCTAGAAAAACATACATTATACCATCTTTGGCCATGTTTTACTTTGGACATAGAGAACGGTTGTTTTGAGATCCCATAAAAGTCAGTTATTTGACTGGAACACTGCAAGAAAAAACACATTCTGACTTTGTGTTCTATTTAGACTCTCCATCTCACCTTTGCCTGGAAACCGAAGGTGGCATAGAGGAACTGCAGCCTTGACTCCATAATCTACAGCAAATATTCAGCCAGTGACCATGGGCGTATATGGTCCTGTCCTAGGCACCCCTGCATTTCTAGCAGCTGTGCTTTGTTTGGAGAAAGAGGTGGAAAAAAAAGAGTTGTTCTTAGTTACATATTTTCTGTATGACTAAAATGTTTTCCCTGCTTCCTGGGGATTTAACAAATCATCAAGATTTCATTTAGTCTATTTGTTTTAAAATCAGACTTTACATAGAAAGCTTTCCATTGTATATTCTATTTCCCTTTGAAAACGTTCTGTGTGGGCCAGCACGAAGGTGACCTTCCACTCACCACTCCCTGGGCACTGCCTCAGCTGCTCCCTGAGAGGAATTGAACTGTCGCAATAGTACAGCTGGTCCCAAGTCACAGTTTCCTTACTGAGCCCTTGGTTTCATGAGGTGTAGGTGCTTTCTTTTCAGATGAAAACAGAAATAGATCTTGTACCTTTATCTAATAACCAAACTCCTAAAAAAGTCCATATAGGTAGTACAAGACCTGGGTTCCTCTCCAAAATCAATGCTCACCAGCTGGCTGCCTTTATGGGCCTTCATTTTTACATTTCTACAATGAATAGGTTGGACTAAATCTGTTTATTCACAAAAGAAGCATTTATTGAGCACCGCTTAAGAGTTAAGCCCCACGCTCGGGACTGAAGAGTCTGATGTAATTACTACAGAGCCTTGTCTTTACGGAATTTATGGTCTTAGGAAGGAATAACAATATAATGAAAATAGTAATAGAGGAGGGGTCTGAACCGAAGGAGTGGGTTGTCGTGACAAGCTTGCCTCTGCTTTGCCTTAAAAATAGAATCTGGATAATAATCAAGGAGAACTACGTTGGGTAAAAGCATTTCAGGGAGAAATGGCAGCAGCGGCAAAGTCCTAACAGATGTGCAAAGGAAAGTATGGCTTGTTCTGAAACTCACCTGACTTCTAAACCCCTTTCCAATTCACAGGTATTATGACTCTAGAAAATTCAGAATAAGATTATCATGCCAATGGCACATCCTAACTAGACCACAGTAGACGTATTCTCAGCAAGGAAAAATCCAAGCTTGTGCTAGTGCCAGCAAACAGTAAGAAAACAGCACCACCTATTGGTAGTTATATTTTGGCATCAAAAACATTTCCTTAGGAAGAGCTGGAAATATAGCCTATCGTAGTTCCTTGCAAGGGATCTGAGAGGTTATCTAGTTCACTTTTCACACCTTCCCTACCGTAAAGAGATCCTCCTGTAATAGTCTTGAATTATGACCATCTCTCTTCTGTCTGCCTGGTCCCACAGGGGTCTCACCCTCAGGCTAGACACTTAGAAAGTCATTACGTTGACCTTGATTCTGGTTCCATTCAGCTATCACGTTTAGACTTAATTCTCATCTTTGACACTGACAAGAAAAACCCTGATCTCTCTGCAGCCCTTCAAATATTTGCAAACAATTCTCACGTCACCGATTAACCTTTTTTTCTTCTTCTTCCAGAGCAGGTGTTCTCTATTTAACTCAAATTTGTAAGAAATAACTTTAAGACCAACATCTTGGTTACTTTCCTAGTTGCTCTCTTTTATATCAATAAGCTAGCTAAAATAAGAGCACCCAGAATTAAGCATGCAACTCTAGATAGAATTGGATTGGCATGGCACAGTTACGTTCTCTAATACCTGAAGACTACCAACAGCCTAAAAATACATAAACTATTGTTTTGTAACCTGATAACATCTGCCATTGCTTTTTAATATTATTATTATATGTTTGTTCTTATTAACCAGAAAGTATACCTCCGTTTCCGGATGCATCGATTCCAAATAGGTAAGTATCGGAATATTTCAGAAGAATAGAAAAAGTGAACACGAAAGTATTTTCCATTCACTGATATTTCAACATAGATATCTTCTTCACAGATAAGTCTGCTACTCATGGGGAAGAGAGAGAAGGCTACTGCAAAACTCCTGTTGTTAAGTATACGAGAAGATACTTTTTTGAAAAGATAAATTAATATAAAATCTAAAAAAGCATGAGAGTAATTGAACAGATATTATTACCACATATTTCAACTTGCAGGGAGGTATTTATCTTATCTTATATACTCTACTGCACTCATCTACTCGACTCCATGCAGCTCTCTCACTACTCTTTTTGTCCATTTATAAAGACTAAGTACTTGTTGACTTGTTTTAGGGAAAAGAGCATTGACTTGCACGGAAATGAAATGCTTAAAGTCAGGGAAGGCAAAAATAAAGTATGGGTTCAAGGAATGTTTTGTGGAATTGTTGAGACTTCTAGCTCACTGTTTTAAAAGACATGGGGAGGAGGGAGATCTAGGACAGGCAGAGGTAATGCATCTCCTCATCTGGGTGGAAATAGCAAAGGCATCGAGTGCTAGGTATCATACAACACCTTTAGTTAGGAGCTAAATGTGAATTGGTCATTCCTTTTCTGAATTTCGGCAGTTTAGGTGTCTGTAAGGACTTCGAATAACTACGTTAATCTGGGATATTTTTATAAGTTCCCATTAAACATTGGAAATATTGCTTATGCAAAATCTTCCAGATGTCCAACACTGCTTGTGACTAGAATGTGCTGCTTTTATCTCCTCCCCAACACTCCCTTTTCCTCTCATTTTTTTTTAATTGAAGTATAGTTGATTTACAATGCCATGTTAGTCTCAGGTAGACAGCAAAGTGATTCAGTTATACACATATATATATTCTTTTTCAGATTCTTTTACCTTATAGGTTATTGCAAAATATTGAGTATAGTTCCCTGTGCAGTAGCTCCTTGTTTGTTATCTATTTTATATATAGTAGTGTATATCTGTTAATCCCAGCCTCCTAATCTATCCCTCCCCACCTTCCCCTTTGGTAACCATAAGTTTGTTTTCTATGTCTGTGGGTCCATTGCTATTTTGTATATAAGCGCATTTATATCGGTTTTTTTTTTTTTTTAGATTCCAAATGTAAGCGATATCATATGATATTTGCCTTTCTCTCCTCATTCTTAAAAGTCTGGTTAAAGGTTGCATCTTCCCCATATGTCCCTCTTCCCCATACATGGGGAAAGTTCATTGCTCCCTCCTTTGTGCTCCAAAAGCATAGTTAACACCTTTGACGGAAAGTAGCATCATCACGGCGTAGCTACCTGCATATTGATCTTTTCCCCTTGTCCTGGTGTGGACAGCAGTGGCCATTGGGCAGCGGACCCAGCCAAGGGTCCAGCACCTAATAGGTGTTCAATTCATATTTGTTAAAGTAAAACATTTGTTTTGCTTTAGTTCCTGTTCTTTGTTGGTTGTAGTGGTTGTATATGTGTAATACACAAATAACACAATTGAAGCTATGTGTGTAATTGCTTTGCCATAAAGCACTGTTGCTCAACTGCCCATTTAACTCTATTTTAGAGCAGTTTGTTGGTCTTAGACTTCTGATTGCAGATTGAACTGATTAGCTACAGCTGGAGGGAAAATTTAAGAGTATTCACCAAAATTATCTTAATATAATGTCCTTAATAAAGGAAGGTGTGTTGCATTCCAAGAAAATAATCTTTTGCTCAACTTATGTTTTGGTTTGCATATTCATGTTTAGCAAATTCCTAATTCTTCACCGCCTTTGTAAAACAATGCTTTTTTTCTTTCCTTTTGGACTATATGACCACAAAAATGGTGGTCATTCCACTGTCCAAGAGAAATTTACTTTGAACCACAGATGTGAGTCACATTATGTAATTTAAAAATTTTAGTAGCCACATTAAAAAACATGAGAAGTGAAAGGAGAAATTAATTTCAATAATATATTACATTTTAAATGTTCTGCGCCCACACCAACAAGCAATTCTTGAACACCAGCAAGGGGTCTGAGAATTCAACCGAATTCTGCCACCATCTACCCGAAGACAGCATCAAATTCCCTAGGTAAAGGGCTCAGTCCCACAAGACTGTCCTCCACTTCAGATGCCAGTCCCAAACCCAGGTTGTTTCCTGTGCTTCTGACCAAACTAGCTACAGATTGGAGTTTCCCACAACCTCCTCCTTGGGTTTGGTTAATTTGCTAGAGTGGCTCACAGAACTCAGGAAACCCATTTACTCACTAGATTACCAGTTTAGTATAAAAAGATATAACTCAGGAACAGCCAGATAAAAGAGATGCAGAGGGCAAGGTAGGGGAAAGGGCTTGGAGATTCCATGCCCTCTCTAGGCACTCCACTCTCCCCAATCTCCATTTTGTTCACCAACCCAGAAGCTCTCCAAACCTTGTTTTTTAAAATTTTTATGGAGGCTTTGTTACCAAGTCCAAGTTCGCTCTGCTCACCACAGGACAGGACAAAATATTGGATTGGAAAGCCAAGAAAATGGCAGACTAGTGTCTCTGAAAAACTATCTTATCAGGGTTTGGATGCCCGTTTCTTTTATAGCACAGAGAGGGGGAGGAGATAAGGAAGTAAAGTAAAAAGGTCATAAGTTTTGGAACTATCCCCTGGAATGGCCAGCCTCAGGGAGGGGGTGTGTTAATTTCTTCTTTCTTGCAGCCATCCTCAGGTGGACAGGGTCTGGATGCTTCCCTGAACAAAGGCACTTTGGTTTAACACTCAGGCAGAGGGGCAGGGTTCCCCGAGGCAGGCCATTATGTATAGACAGTATCCTTTTGGTGAACAAAAGCAGCGGAAAGCAAAGGTTAAAGTAAAAGAAACAGATCCAGTATGTAGTCACATTTGGCTCTTCCCTGTTACAGCTTCCTTATGTAGGCATGGCTGATTAAATCATTGGCCATTGGTGATTAATTCAACCCTCAGCCCCTCTCCCCACCCCAGAGGTGGGGATTAGAGCTGAAAGTGCAAATCCCCAATCACAGGGTTGGTTCCCAGGCAGCCAGACCCCATTCTTAGGTGACCTCCAAAAGTCACCTCATTAACATAACAAAGGACACCTAACGGCTCTCATCACTTAGGAAATTCCTAGAGTTTTCGGAGTTCTAGACCAGAAACGGAGACGAAGACCAAATATGTATTTCTTATTATAAATCACAGTAACACAACATTTAACCCAGTGTATCCAAATATTATGATTTCAACACGTAATCAATATAAAATATATTAATGTGATATTTTATACTAAGGCTTCAAAATACAGTGTGTATTTTACACTTACGGCACATCTCAATTCAAACTTAAGTGACTAGTTGCTATCATAGTGGACATTGCAGGTCTAGTTAGCTAACATTCATTTAGTTTTTCCTAAGGGCTATGTGCATTACCTGCATTCTTTCAATTGATTCTCACAACAACTCTGCCGTTGATACTATTGGGTTCATTTTACAGGTGAGCAAACTGAGACTTGAAGAGTTTAGGTAATTTGCCTGAGTACAGCTATTGGGTGTGGTGGAGCTGAGGCAGGGCCATAGGGCTTTGACTTCAAACGAAGGCACTGAATTAAAATTAAAGCCATCAGAAGAGGCAGTATGGCGAGTTCTGTGACATTTATGAGACGATACTGAAGATTAGACACAAGGTGAAGGCTGGTTAACAGCAGAGCACAAGGTGTCTGGAAACATGTGTGAAAGAAGGAAATATTTTGAAGCAAAATGTAGGCAAAAGGAGTAGGATTGGTTTCCCCACTAAGACACCATCACCCACATCCCTCGGAGTTCATTTCTTCCCTGCCAGTGTGTTCCTTTGGCAACCACCTGATTGCCACATACTTAGAACAGAGTGACTTCTCTTTCCTTCCATTTAAAACTTCCATCTGGGTAAAAGTACACGCTCTTTGAATGTATGAATTAAAAGTATGAATTAAAGCTAGAGTCTGAACAAGCCTGATGCCATGGCTTTGTTATAAAGGTCTGTAAAATATTATCCTGGTGTCATGGATTATACAAACATTCACAAATGGCAGTTTACTCCTTTTCCCTCACACAATGTTAGAAATGAGTAAAATATGTTTCCCACTGCACTTCCCTTATAAATGGGGACTCAATGAACTCATTTTAAGTTTCCAGATCTTTATAAAAATGTTTTGTTTTTACTAAAATATGTTTTTGATCAAGAGCATAATTTCACGATTGCGTGTATGTTTCTGAAATAAATATGTATATGAAACAAGTGTATGGAGGAGGGCCCAGGCTCTGGTGACTGATCCCAGGACAGAGGATTCTTGAGCCTAAGCTCAGCCTTACCATTAGGTCATTAGATGATCTCAAGAACAGGAACCAATTTCTGCCCTTACTAATCAATTGCCCATTCTGTTACTCTCTCTCATTTCTGCATCTGAAGACTTGGAAATACAAATTGCCCAGTTTCGATAATTCTGTCGCACTCTACAGAAGCAATTCAACTCTTATATTCATGTAATTGCATAAACTTTAGACAAGCTCCACAACAGCACTAATTCTTCATGACACGCTTGACTGTGTGACTCATTTTTCAGATGTTATCTGAAGATGGAGCTATATGGTCTTGCTTACCCGCCCTCATCCTGCACCCTTAACTTTGTGAGGAAGATAGAAGAAGGGGTAATCCCTGTATTATGGTTAACACCAGTACGAACAACAATAATAATTTATACTTAAGAAACACTTACTGGACCCTTTATGAACTGATTTACACACATCTCATTTAATTCTGATGACAGGAGTATTATTCCATTTAATGAATGAGAGCACTAGTTACGTAGTTAATAAGTGGCTGAGTTACATAGTTACATAGTTAATAAGTGGCTGAGCCAGGATTTGAATCAAAGTGAATTTACTTTCACCAATGCTTGTAACCAGTAGGCTAGACACTGCTTCAGATAAGATGCTATCATGACACTGTGCCAAAATTCTAGGAATAGTTCTTGGCAGTCTCATAATTAAAAGCCAGAACTCCCAGCTCTCATACCACTATGTTTACAAGTGTGTTTCAGTAAAGGAAAGAGAAAATTAGTAAAAATGGCTGACCCTTGCCTTAATCTTCATCCAGTTGATAAAATTACTCCTTTTGTTTAATTGTGGTGAAAATTACATCATTTAAGTATAGCTATTTTTAAGTGAACAACTCAGGGGCATTTGGTACCTTCACAGTGTTATGCAACCACCAGGTTTATCTAGTTCCAAAATATTTCTATAATCCCAAAGTAAAACCCCTACCCATCAAGCAATTTCTCCACATTCAGCCCCTGGCAAACACTGGTCTGCATTCTGTCTCTACGGATTTACCTGTTCTGGATATTTCACGTAAATGGAATCGTACAACATGGGACATTTTGTGTCTGACTTCTTTCATTTAGCACAATGTTCTCAGGGTTCATCCACATTTAGTATTATCAGTCCCTCATTCCTTTTTATGGCTGAATAATGTTCCATTATATGACTATACAACATTTATTTATCCATTTACCCATTGATGGACATTGAGTTGTTTGTACCTTTTGGCTATTGTGAAGAGCAGTGCTGCTATAAACGTGCATGTACGTGTACTTGTTTGAACACCTGTTTTCAATTCTTTTGGGTTTATACCTGGGGTAGAATTGCAGGGTCATGTGATATTTCTATGTTTAACTTTGAGGAATTGTCAAACTGTTTTCCACAGCAGCTGAACTATTTTACATTATAGCCAGCAATGTAAAAGTGTTCCAATTTCTCCACATCCTCACTAACACTTGTTATCTTGTTTTTCTTATTATAGCCAGTCTAGTATATGTCAAATGGTACCTCATTTTGGTTTTGATTTACATTTTTCTGATGACTAATGATGTTGAGTATCTCTTCATGTGCTTGTTGGCTATTTATATATCTTCTTTGGAGAAATGTCTATTTGATTCCTTTGCTCATTTTTTATTGGTTTGTTTGTCTGAGTTGTAAGGGCTATTTTTATATTCTGGGTCCTAGATTTTATCATATATATGATTTGAAAATATTTTCTCCATTCTGTAGGTTGTACAGACTTTCTTGATAATGTCTTTTTTTTTTTTCTTTTTTTTTGTGGTACGCGGGCCTCTCACTGCTGTGGCCTCTCCCGTTGCGGAGCACAGGCTCCAGACGCGCAGGCTCAGCGGCCGTGGCTCATGGGCCCAGCCGCGCCATGGCCTGTGGGATCTTCCCGGACCGGGGCACGAACCCGTGTCCCCTGCATCGGCAGGCGGACTCTCAACTGCGCCACCAGGGAAGCCCGATAATGTCTTTTGATGCACATAATTTTAAGTTTTGATGAAGTCCAGTTTATCTATTTTATGGATTTATCTACTTTTTTGATTTATATGTTATTTTCTTTTCTTACTTGCACTTTGGGTGTCATATATAAAAATCCACTGTCAAATCCAAAGCCATGAAGATTTTACCCCTATGTTTTCTTCTAAGAATTTTATGATTTTAGTGCTTATATTTAGGTCATTTGTTCATTTTGAGTTAATTTTTGTATATGATGTGAGGTAGGGGTCACGTTTACTCCTGTTTACTTTCTTTCTTTTTTTTTTTTTTCTTCCTAGGAACCCTTGAAAATGAGAAACTGCATATTTTTAACCTGACTTCTCTAACCAAGTCTGAAAACATTTTATCTGCCACACTGTATTTCTATATTGGAGAGCTAATAAATATCAGCCTGAGTTGTCCTGTGTCCCAAGGATGCTCACATCATTCCCAAAGGAAACACATTCACATTGAGCTCTCTACGTGGATCCTCAAATCCACCGGAAACCAAAGTCAACTCCTGGGTCATCTTTCAGTAGATGGAGCGAAACTTCATCGAGATTTTGTTTCCTGGCTGTCTAAAGACATCACTCCACTTTTGAGGAAAGCCAAGGAAAATGAGGAGTCCCTCATAGGATTTAACATTACTTCCAAAGGCCACCAGCTGCCAAAGAAGATAACACCCTTTCCTGAGCCTTATATCTTGGTGTATGCCAACGATATTGCGATTTCTGAGCCCGAGAGTGTGGTATCAAGCTTGCAAGGACACCGGAATTTCCCCACTGGAGCTGTGCCCAAACTGGATAGCCATATCAGGGCTGCCCTTTCTACTGAACGGAGGAAGAAGCGCTCTGCTGGGGTCCTGCTGCCTCTGCAGAACAATGAGCTTCCTGGGGCAGAATATCAGTATAAGGAGGATGGGGTATGGGAGGAGAGAAAACCTTACAAGACTCTTCAGACTCAGCCCCCTGAAAAGAGTAAGAACAAAAAGAAACAGAGAAAGGGACCTCACCAGAAGAGCCAGACGCTCCAGTTTGATGAACAGACCCTGAAGAAGGCAAGAAGAAAGCAATGGATTGAACCTCGCAATTGTGCCAGGCGGTACCTTAAAGTGGACTTTGCAGATATTGGCTGGAGTGAATGGATTATCTCCCCCAAGTCCTTTGATGCCTATTATTGCTCCGGAGCATGCCAGTTCCCCATGCCAAAGGTAGCCATTGTTCTTTGTCCTGTCCTTCCTATTTCCACAGAGTAGAAAGGCACATGTTGAGTGTGTGTTTCCATTTACAAAATCCATCTGGACCTTTATTCTTGCATTCTAAAGTGTAATAGGTAACATGGTTATGCTTGGTTTTTCTTTAATGGTTGTTAAAGTAATATGAAGTCAATATTGGTATGAAGAAAGATATGAGAAAAAAATGTATGTGTAAAACATGTTTTTTGCATTGTTTCCAAACACAGTGCATATTCAGCTACCTGGTCAGTCACATGTGAATCTGTGCCGGTCCACAACAAGCAAGCCCCAAATGGTAGAAGGCTGATCTTTGAGGGGGTATTCAGGGAATGAGTGAATGTCATGAGAGCAAAAGGAAGGACTAATTGGACTGATGCCCTGATGCAGAACATTTTTTGATAGTCTCTTGTGCAATGAATTGTCATCATGGGGCTTAGGACCAGGGTTGGGCTAGGAAAACTTACCTCATGAAATCCACCAGATGCTTATATCATTTGCTTCTCTGATAAATATCAGAACAGGAGTCAGAATAGGGAACAATGACTCTGTAGACTTCTAAGACCCGTTTCAACCAGTCAGAGCTTACCTGTGCCTCTTCCAAAATCAATGGACTGAACTTCATCCTATCAGTACTCAGAATCCTGACAGATATATTCTCAGAAGCCTTCCCAACCCCACCTCCATCTTGCACAGCAAGTCCAAGCGACTGTTCTCTTTGAATTTAGAGTTAATAAAACATATTTGTACCCCTTTGCCTTCCATTAAGCTTATTGCTGCACTTTCATTCTTAGCTTGTAACAATTTGGATTATACAATGAAAAGTGTTCCTAGAAATAGAATTCAGAGGAAGAATAAGAGTGTTTTTTTGTTTTGTTTTTGTTTGTTTGTTTGTTGCAAAACTTGAAGTGAATCAACTTCTGCTATTGTATGTTGATGGAGGGAAAAAACCCTTTGCCTCAAAAAGTGACCAACTTCTGCTTACAGATCTTTAAAGCAGCTTGTTCATGTTACAGGCCTGTGATCATTGGGATGCTAAGGGCAACACACCCATAAAGCAAAGGGCCGACTGAACAAGACCAGGTCAGCCTCAGGGCCAGGACCTTGACCGAAATCCCATTTTCCTATTACAGTGTCTCAGGAGGATGAGCTTTCCACATTTTCTAGACCTTGTGAATTCCATGTTTTGTCAACACAAACACAAAGTAAGCATTATATACATTTATAATGACATAAACTGCCTTATCTTGTCTAAATATTTATAAAGGACATTTTACTGATCAAACGAAACTTGGTCAAACTGCGATAGCATTTAAAACACACAACAAGGATGCCAAATATAACAGGCAGTGATGAATCTTTATTTTACAGTGTGGCTTGCTTTGTGGCATTGAGAGGCAGAAATGGATTCAAACTGTCTCTAAACCTGGGATGACTGATTTTAAGTGGGTCTCTGAGTCTTCCAAATAATCCCTCTCACTCTCATAAACTGTGGTTTCTTCTAGGTAGCCTGGGGAAGGAGTTTCCCTCTCTCTTCTTGACTCCAGATTTTAAGACCCAGGGAGCCATGATAATGGGGAGACTTAGTCAGTTGGCTTACCCGGCCTGGTCTCCACATTACCCCAGTTTGCCTCTCCCATTTCCTGTCGGCTCCTCTTGCTTTTCCTGTTCAAAAACCTTGCTTCCATAGATCTTCATCGTGGCTCTCAGTGATCTAAAGAACAATAATTCAAAAACTTATGAGGGTTAAGTTAAGAATAGAAGAGATAAGTTTAAGGAAAGAAGTGTGGTAGTGCAACAGAATGATTAAATGTGCATGCTCGACCATAGCCGGGTTTCTTAACCTTAAGATGCCTGCAATTTGCCTCAGGATCTTGTTAATCTGTAAGTTCTGATCCAGTGGTTCTGAGGGTCAAGCCTAATATTCTGCCTATCTCACAAGCCCCTAGATGTTGCTGATACTACTGGTCCACACATCGTACTTTGAGTCGTCAAATCCTTTTGCCTTAAAACTTGGTTCCACCTCTTACCAGCTTTGTGTTTTTTTGTGGGTTTTTTTTGGCTGGGGGGGAGTTACTCAAACTTTCTGTATGTTAGGTTTCTCATCTTTGAAAGAGGTACCACAGTAAATAAAAATATCGTAGTATCTACATAATGAAAACAGTGGGAAAATGAGATCATAGAGCACCTTGTGCTTAGTAGGCACTCAACAAATTTTTGCCATTGACATGATTATTCGTGGCCATTGTTTATTATTGTTGTTGTATTAACGGCCAATGGACTGAGAATAGAAAATCAAATGTAGGGGACTGAAGAAAAAACACTTAGGAAAAGGGATCAAAAGAATAAAAGACGTAAGACAAGAAAAAGTTTTGTACATGTTTCTTACCCCTTTTTAAACATCACAAAGCTTCAAACTGGATTCTCCCTTCAGTCCAACAGTCCATAACCTCTTTGGAGGGTAATAGAATCAGGAGGGCATTGGTTGCAGCACTGAACTCATGATAATAGTTGTCAAAACTTGAGATGGCATCAGAACTGCAGGGAGAGTTAACAGGGATAAGGGTGTTTTCTCTCTGAGTTGGAGATGTCCTTCTGCCAAGTTGAGAGTAGAAGTTTGGCTGTGATGTGGAGTTCTCAGTCTCTGATCACGTTGTGTGGATCTGCTTTTCAAGCTTTTTAGTGATTCCCTTTAAGTGTTCCAGGCTTTGTGTCTTTCAAATGGTACAGTCACCTAGAGGATGGGAAGCGTGAAGCAGTGTGAAGCTGTGACATCAGGGGTACCTAATCAGTGTTGCTGTTATCAGCAGTGTCCAGCATGGTAAGCAGAGTAAACTATTTAAATAAAAATATAGTCTGAGCAACAGAGGAAAACAAGGTCTCTGACCAGATCAGTACAAACACATGTGGAATAAGTGAGGTGCCAAAGAACTTTCAGACTGTAGATATACATTTTGCCCCAGAGAAAATTTCTCCCAGGCCAGGACTCCTCTGCTGGCCCTCCTTCCTTCTGGCCTCCTGAGTGAGAGAGAGCCTGCTCTCTAGAGCGGGTTCTTTGTCTGCAAAAGTTGACAACCTGTCTGTAATTCAGAACAGCTGTGTTCTGCCTTTCCCAAATTCCAGGCTTTGCCCTTTCACTGATTCCAATTAGATAGTTTCTGGGCTATCACACCCATGTGGGCTGGAAGAGTGTGGAGCAAAACCCCATGGCCTGAGTCAGGAATGAAGGCTTGGAGCTGATGACATACTCTCCCCTGCTAACGCATTTGTAATCAAATTCAACTCGAGGACATCATCCACAGCTTGGCAGGTGCGGGCCTGACCACTGCAGATTTCATTCACAGACACGGCAGCTTGAATTTTTCTGATTTCTAGCCCCTACAGCCAATCTGTCCTCCCAGGGAGAGAGACCCCTGGCGTTCTGCCATGAGATGAGAAATACCCATGTAGCTTTAGCCAAGCCGTATGCTTTTGCCTCCCCTCACCACCATAAAAGAGATGGAAAACAGAGATTTCAGATGAAAATGATTGAGCCATTGTTGCTGACAGAGGTCCAAGGGAACCAGCAAGGATTGGAAGAGTGAAGGACTTTTTTCATGGAATGGTGCTAAGGCTGGGAATAGCAAAGACACAGAATTAGGGAGCAAGGAAGCTAAACACTTTGAACCAAGCACCCTATATAAAGAAGAAATTCACATGGATGAGGTCAAAATGATGTGCCCTCAATTAATTTCCTGAGGTTTCCAGTTCCAATCTCTGATCATGAAGATGAACTCTAAAAATCCTAAATCTTGATGTACCGAGTTACCTAAGCAAAAAAAAAAAAAAAAAAAACATGACCTAAACAGATGTCAATGTCATGTTTCACCTTCAATAAAAAGGGAGACTGGGGAGAAAAACAACACAGGTTTGCATTTGCCATCACTAGGTTTCTTAAGCTACGTAAAGAGGGTCCTGAGAAATGTAATCGGAGCTCAAAAACAAACAAAAATGATAAACTGGCAAATGCTCCACACTAGCAAATGACCGCATGGATCTTTTGTGCATGATATAATTATTCCTGGTCACGGCAGCTTGATCAGAGAACTTCACAGTGAGAAAAAAGGGGACAACTCCCTCGAAAACTGAGAGGTTGCTGATAAGACACACCAGCAGGGAATCAAGGGCTTGCACCTGGATTCCAGTGAGCCCACCAGAGACAGCTCATAGTTTCTGAATCTATCATTTGTGAGTTAGAGCTTAAAAAAAAAAAAAAAAAAGACAGGAATTTTCCTAGGGAACACCCATGAATATTTTCCATATCTGCGCCAGGTCATTTGCTCAGAACCTTTCATTTTTGTTGATGGGAATTATTTCCACAGAAATAGGTACAGTGGAGGGTATGTTATTATTTATAAGTATTTCATCCATTTGGCAAGTATTAATTCAGTGCCTAGAAAGCCTGCTCTGCTTCAGGCACTGAGGACCAGCCATGCACAGCAGGATTTATGGATCAAGTCCTCGTCTACTTAAATAGATCTACTTTATATGAAAATTAAATAGTATAGGAGTCAGTAAAACATTAACAATAACAGAATATTGTCATAAAATCTATGGTTTTTAAAAAATCCTTTGGGGCATTATCATATGCTGTTTGCATGATTGAATCTTAAAAATGAATTAATAGAGAAAAGTGTAGCTGCAAAAGTTTTCTTTAGAAATCACCAATACTAATGAAATAGCAAACAGTGGCCATTGAGCCCTGTTGTACAATATGGATTGCAGTTTGTCAGTTACACAGATAGTATTGTTGCCACAGGGCACATGATATGCAAAATAGAGCAACATAGACTTCTTAACCTTAAGGAGAGAGAACACCTTTCTTTGCAATGCTACTTAATTGTAAGTTAACTACTCTTCTTAACATACACTTAAAATATCTAGGAAGAAAGAGTAAATAAGGCAGCTGGCCATTATCAGACTAATTTTAAAATAATTTATGCCTGTTAGCAATAATGTTGAAGTCTAATGTATGGATAATTTTTTTCACTAAGATTGAAAGATGAGATGAGACAAATCAGATTTGCCCTTTTTCTGCCCCCCTCCCCCCAATCCTATTTTTTTTTTACACTGTGCCAGCTTTCTATATTATTTGCTTCTTCCTTGGCTTGTATATACTCTTAACCTTTTAACTTGTTGCAGTTTCCCATACTGGGAGTTTTAGGTGTGTGAAATTAGAATACCAATTAATTCACTGGGGGCAGAGGTGCCTCTGAAACATGGCTCAAAATCTTGACATTAGAAAACCAGAGTTTTGGCCTAAATTCCACACCTGAATTGACACATGATCCCTGGCAAGTTACCAAATTCCTGTTTTTAAATTTGTTTGAAACAAAACTGGTTTCATCTGCTTAAAAGAGACATTTGGGAGAACTAATGTTGAAAATTGTGGCACCGCTCATGAAGAAGTTCTTACCACTCTGGCAATACCTAAGCATTCTGGGCTTGGAAGAGTGACCAGTCTTCAATGCTTAGCAGAGCTGGATGATACTCTCTAGATAAAACCACATGTCTCCCGTGGACGTTAATGATTCCATTTGGCATTTCTGGGGAACAGCTTTTACCCAGGTTTCTTTGGTCAAACTTCTGACAGCCATGGGATAACCTCAGGCCCTCTAGATTATTCCCTGAGGATATGCCCCAGACTTAGAAGACGCTACAACCTTTAAGTCTGAACCCATTGAGCAACAGTGACCCCCAGTGGCCAATTGTGTAATCACCATCAATTCATCCTGGTGGTAATCATTAAACAAAGTATAACAAAGTATAAATTTGTTTATACATTTGCAAAATGTATCTGTATTTTGTATATGTATTTGTATATAAATTTGCAAAACAAAGTATAAATTTCGCTATAGCAGTGGCAAAAATATCTATGTTAAATAGGTTCTTGTTAAGGGTTCTTTATGATTAGCATAGGATCAAGATCAAATTGCTTCCGTTGCAAACCTGTTATACAGAACAACCTAGGGTGTATTAATTCTCTGGGGAGTAAGTCATTTTTAATTAAACAATTCTTGCTTTAAAAACTGGATTAAAATCCTCACTCTACATGTCTACATGACTTTAGACATGTCGTTTAAGCTTTCTGAGTCTATGTCTCTACCTGTAAAATGTACGAGATGGCTGTTTTGTTGTAAGGATTAGAAATATTACACAGAACATGCCTGGCACTGAGCCGGCACTTAGTAAATGACAAATCACCGTTTTCGTGATGGTGATATTGGAGGTTGGGTTGAATGTGTAACGATGCCAGGGCTTTAGTAAGCTGTTGAAACAGATTCATAATATATACATTTTAGTGATGAGGGCTGGAGAGCGGAAAAGCAGTTCCACCTAACTGGTGTTCTCTCTTTTCTTTTCCAGTCTTTGAAACCATCAAATCATGCTACCATCCAGAGTATAGTGAGAGCTGTGGGCGTCGTTCCTGGGATTCCTGAGCCTTGCTGTGTGCCAGAAAAGATGTCCTCACTCAGCATCTTATTCTTTGATGAAAATAAGAATGTGGTACTTAAGGTATATCCAAACATGACGGTAGAGTCTTGCGCTTGCAGATAACCCAGCAAAGAACTCATCTGAATGCTTAATTCAATCATTAGTTTATTTTTATGGACTTTTTTTTTTTTTTGCACTGCCAATGCCTTTCATTTCAAAAGATTTTTTAATGGTCAAAAGAGAATGAGTAAATAGACTGATGATTTCCACCAGGGAGAACTGGACTGTATCTGTTTCTGAATGTAATTCAAAGCAAGATTTTAGAAAATATGGACATCTCTTTCTTTAAAAAAAAAAAATCACGCAAGACAAGTGAGCAAACTGTTTTTAGAACTATTAGAGAACAAACTGATTTATTTTTGTAATGGGCTTTGAAAATAGATTGGAAAAACCCAATAGCTTATCATTGATCTCTGCTCATAGAGAATAGAATCATTTCATATCTTAAAGTAGGCTTATTGCCTTAGATTCCTGAGCAATACATCAAGTGCTAAATAATCCTATCAGCTCTGATGTTTGTCTTAAAATTTGTGGAGACTAGTTTACCTGTGTTTGTCTCTACAGGTCATTGTGTGACTAGCTGAGTGCAGAGTGTGTGCTCTGTGTAGATGGATGTGAGCACATTGCCAGGGGCCTGTGCCCTCTTTAGGAAGGTTTGCTTAACATGGCTTTATAATTCAGTCTGCACAGGATTCTTGTTTTGTTTCATTTCATGTTCTGGCAAGTTCCATTCAGTTACGAGAACTTTACCAAAAAGAATAGACTGATCCAAAAGCATATGCAGAGAGTTACCACTTGGCTCAGCCATTTATTTGGAAATACTGATGTTTTCATTTCATGGCCTCCCCGGAAAGGGAACCAGCAACCCAATTTTCAAAAACCCAGACGTAATTCTTCTTCCATATCTATTTTCCATGAGTGCTTTCATTTGTTCTTTAAAATGGAACTTAAAACTTCAGTTAAATGTTTAATTCTCTTGATATGCCTTTACTTCCTATGAAGTAATCAATAGATACCGAGGCTCAGAAGTGAAGGGAATATTGGAGATTTCTTTAAGTGACCAATCTAATCACAATCACACGTTCAATATCGTTGTTCAGCCACATCCAGGTCCAGGCACTTTTTCACGTGGATCAAGGCCTTTGGCTCAGACGGGGAATCTACATTTTAGCAAAACTCACTGAAAATTATCCAACAAGAATGGGAGTCAAATATAGACACTTCTTGGTGTTTTCCCATTTCTATTTGTCATAAATATCTCCTCTTACACTTTTGCCTTCAAGAAATTGTTTCAAAAATCTTTTCCTCACTATATTTATGTGTGTGACAGAAATGTTGTCAGACCATGGATTGTTGCTGATATTCTATCTGTGGTTAATCCTTATTTCAGTTCAGTCTGACCTGAATAGAGTCCACTAAGCCATTTCAGAGGCTGTGAAGTATCAGAAGACACGGGGTTTTGTTCTGTCCCTGCCTATAGCTATCTATGGTGGTTCATAACTTAATAATACTAATTGAGCATCTACTTTCTGAAAGACACCTGTTAACTTCAGTGTCTTCACTGGTAAAATAAAGAGGCTGACTAGTTGAGCTGGAAGTTCCTTCTGCTACCGAAAGCTTGGGTTTACAATACAGTACTCGCTAGGTCACACACATCTTCCTTGAATGGATGGTAGCAATAGAGCTTAAAAACACTGCAAATATAGCTATTCATAAACCAAAGGAAAAAACATCCTACTCTTTGGTGTTTATGAGTGAGTATGGCATCCTCCATGGTTTAAGTAGTATTTCTATCTTACTGGAAACCCATTAAAAAAGTGCCATGAAAAGAAGTTTTTGACACTTCTGGAGTGTGTGTTGACGCCATGAATGAGACACACCTGTTCTAAATAATGAATTAAGTCTTGGTGCCTGAGTTACTATGGTTTCTTCCAGTCATTTTCTGCTCTGGTAGCATAAAGTTAAAGATTCAAAATGAGACAAGGGATGAAATTATTTTTTACTAAATTTTGTCAAAAATTTGAAAGCAAAATTATGTAGTAGAAGTGAGGCAGTGTGTGGCTGCCCTATCCTGGTCATAGTGTCTTTCAATAAAGAAAACTTTTCTTTCATTGGCAGATTGAAATGAAATTCTTAATTTAGTTTTTTCTAGAAATGTATCAACCAAAACCTCTAGCAATGTCCAGTTGTACTTCTCAGCCTTTTTCTATCGTGATGTCTGTCTGTTACCTTTCTTCATTTAAACTGATGCCCACTTGTTACAGATTAAATCCTACAATGGCCAAAAAAAAAATTATCTAAATAATATTTTATTTTTAAGAACAATTGATATGACAAAATTACAACATAATGAAAGAGTTTGAGCAGTAGTTATTTCTCAGTGACCTTGTAACCATCATTTTCTACCGTATTGAGTAAATATTACAGTTTAAATGGGAAAATGTTTAGTCCCCCAAAGTAAAGGAAGATTACTTTTCAAGGGGTTGAAGTGGTTGAAATAAATGAGTTAATATTTTAATTAATAAAAATTTACATGAAATAGTTGGAAAATTGATTATTTCACAATTTGTTAGGTACTAGTATCTATATAGTTACTATATAAACTTTTTATAAATGTCTTGATATTAAAGTGGCATTAATGAGAAGGGAAATTATATTTATAATGCCATTTCCTAAATCATGCCTCTTTCTCTTCCAACCACCCTCCCAGCCCCATTCCTACATATGAGACACACACACACAGTTAGCTAAAAATGAATTTTTTTTCAGTAACTGTTCTCTTGAATTCAAATTCAGGGACTGCTGATGTTGATATAGTATTTTCAAAGGTTTTTGTTGTAACCTGTGTAAGTAATATGCAGTTTACAGGATTTGGGGTTGTAGAATTTAAACTGGAAGATTGGACTCCCCAGATTTCAGGACTACAATATTCCAGATCAATTTTGACACTCACCTAGCTATATATTAACTGATGATCATTTATTCATTAAGCTAAGATTTTTTACTTTAACATTTCTGGAAAAAAAACCCTTTTTGCCCATTTATTATTTTCATAGACAATCATATGTGTATAATACTATTATCAGTCTGGCTTATAAAAATTGTTTATATAATTACATTATTCAGTTTTAGTCTTTCACTTTTCTCTGTGCTAGCAAGTAAGAAATGCCTGAATATTGATTTGGTTGAATCAAGGCTGGGTTAAAAAATAGTTTTGCACACCTGATGTGTAAGATTAAATATGAGATTAAATACGATACCTTGGTTAAGTCTGACTTCTCTGTATATCTTTTTTCCCTTGAGAATTGTATTTTAATGTAGTTTATAGGTGCTTAAATGATCCCCTTTTCCTAAAAACCAAGCTTTCCCTTCGGCTTTCTACAGTAGTTTCTGTAAATGTTTTAGTTGAGAACTGAATACTTGTACAGTCGATGGCAATTTTGAAAATATATATTATATATGTATATGGAAAAACTTTAAAGATGCTTTTAATTTATTTAATGACTATTGCCTTCCTATCTACAATGGTAATAATTTTCGTACTTAGATGGTGAGAAAAGGTTCTTTTTACTACAATTATTACGTGCAAAATGACATTTGGTTCTTCAGTACATTTGCTAAAGGGGCGTATTGCAGTGAAACTGTGAAGGACGCTTCACTACTGATGTGTAAGCTTTGCTGGCTTTGTATCACTTTCCTCCAGTAATGGAGAGCTTTTCACTATACAGTTTGGAAATAAAATTGCTTAACTGAACTCCTCCCCATTCTCCTCTACTTATCATTGGGAAAGACTACATTTTCAAAACTTGAAAAAGTTGAAAAACTGTGGTGCATTTGAAAAGAGATAATAAAGTTTGGGCACAGAGTTGAACATTTTCAAATGGTATCATGAATGGAGCATCATAACCTACAAACAACATAACATGAAATATAATTAACACTGTGAGACAATATTGAAATATACCCATAAGGAGAAAACTCTTATGTCTTCCAAACTTGAGAAACTCAATTTGAATTGTTTCATATTTTCCTTCTCTTTCTCTTTCTCTCTCTCTCTTTCTCTTTCTCTCTCCCTCTCTCGGCATTTCTTGTTTAACCACAAACTCCACTTAGAAAAATTTTTTCTGGATGCCTGCTATTTGACAATAACTTTATTTCATCTGTCATTGTTACCATGTCCTGTCCATTTTAGGATGATAAGCATCTAATTTAATTAATCGGATCATTGTGATGTAGTTCACCATTTTTGTTTAGCCTATACCTTTCTCTTTAAGAAGAAAAATGACCTGAGGTTAAGAAACAAAATATACTTTCATATTATTTTCACTCATTTAATCTATCTCTGTTACATTTATTCAGACTGTGTTGTTTAATTAAAAACCATAGCATTTTGTAACTACCAGGCACTCTGAAGATCACGTTGAACAAGTTCCTTAATCCCTCCATGCCTCACTTATCTAAAATAAACTTCTTGCCTTATAGGGTTGTTACAAGGTTTAAAGAGATTATACACATAAATTATGTTGCCAAGCGCCTGAAGCAGAATAAAGATTTAGTTACTATCAATTATTATTTTTATCTAATCCAGTCTTCTCATTTTTCAAATAAGGAAATGTAGACATGCTGTGGTTTACACCTATTTGGTTGTCTACTCATCATGCCCTCTTCTGAAAACTGGCTCCCACCAACAGACATGGGTTCCTTGACACTAACAAAGATGGGCATCTGACAATTCAGAGAGAGAAGAATGAATCTGGCGCAGCTAGAACACTGAGTCTTACAGAGTAAGGAGAATAGCTGCCTTGTTCCTGATGATATTCCTGTTTCTGATCCTGTCTCTCAGAAACTGCAGTTTCTGTCCTTGGATGACATGAGATATCCCTGCAAACTCAGTAACGGGCTAACTCTTACATAAGCAGGTTTGAGCCCCTGTCTAAATTGCAGCCAAAAGAATCTTGACTACACTGTATCGAGTTGTTGAGTATGCTCAGTGACATCTGACAAACTACTTGGAAAACTGGTATTAGGATCCTTCATAACATCATGAATGAGAGAGAGAGCATCATGAGAGAGCAATGTCTTTGAGGTCAAAAAAACTTTACATTAGAATCCTGGCACTGCCAGTTAATATCAGGGTGACATGTGCCCTTGAGGAATAATAACCAGGTCATCATGCCATCAGGGTGGCCAGTTCTGTGACTCATGAAGACTTCCAAAAGGGTCACTGCTGTAATTCATTGACTCAGTTCTCATGCCAGAGGAATTGCCTTGAAATACCTCTTAGGATAAGACTTTGTAGCTATCAGCAGAAGATATGGTGGAGGTAAGCGTTGAGAATAAGAACTCTGAGTACAAATCCATATCATCCTATAAATCACTTAGTACAGGCACACCTCAGAGACGGGGTCAGTTCCAGAGTACCACGATAAAGCAAATACTGCAATAAAGTGAGTCATACAAATTTTTTGGCGTTCCAGTACATATAAAAGTTATGTTTACATTCTACTGTAGTCTATTAAGTGTGCACTGGTATTATTTCTAAAAAAATGTACAGACCTTAATTAAAAAATACTTTATTGCTAAAAAATGCTAACTGTCATCTGAGCCTTCATCGAGTCGTGATCTTTTTGCAGCAGTAACATCAAAGTTGACTGATCACGGATCACCATAACAAACATAATAAGAATGAAAAACTTTGAAATATTGTTAGAATCACCAAAATGTGACACAGAGACACAGAGTAAACAGAAGCTATTGGGAAAATGGTGCCGACAGACTTTCTTGATATGGTTGCCCAAAATTTCAATTTGTAAAAAACACAGTATCTGCGAATCGTAAAGACATGGGATGTTTGTATTCCTAAAGACTGTTCAGCTTGTACAAAACCGTATCTTAAGCCGCATGAGCTGTTTTTAAATTTTGGAGACTAATCCCTTGGGTGGCAGCCTGGATGGGAAGGGAGTTTGAAGGAGAATGGATACATGTACATGTAGGGCTGAGTTGCTTTGCTGTGCAGCTGAAACTATCACAACATTGTTAATCGGCTTTACTCCAATATAAAATAAAAAGTTTTTAAAAAGGGGGTCACGGAAGAGAAAGAATCAAGTCCACGTGTGGACAACTGCCACACCCAGGGAGGGACCGTAACACCAGATTACACCTGTGCCTAACAAGAGAGACCTTTCCTTGGCCTTCTTATCTCTTTTTCCTTCCGTTTACCTGACTTTGGAGAGGCCAGAAACGGTCAGTGTCGAAGAAGGCAAAGAGAAACCAGAGCTGAACTGTCCATGCTCCTACAACTCCCCGATGTAGGTTTTTGAGCCTGGCACTAACCCAAGCTCGGGGAGGGGAGAAATTAGATGTTGAATGAGGGTTTGAAACTTTAATATTAGACTGGACTGGGACTTTCAAAATCTTGAAGTGGTGGGGAAAGCTACAAGAACTCTCTGGGATTTTATCCAGCGACAGAAAAGACTGATTCTACGGTGTTAGGTTTAAAGGGACAGTGGTGAGTTGGAATAAAGTTACTTTTGGCTTGCTTGCTGCCAAGTCACAAAACCAGTTACCTTTGTAATGTTGCAGGAATCAAAGAAGCTAATGGGTGGGAGAGCTCTCTGAACATTGTAAAATGTTATACATATTTGGCAATATTGCTTATTCATTTATATGCATATAGATATAACTGAAAAAATAAAACAGAAAACACCTAGTAAGCATCTATTCAGTGCGAAGAAGGTCCTATGCCAGATGTTTAGAGGATGTAAAAATAAATATGACATTGTCCCTGCAAAAACAAACAAACAAACAACAAAAAAAAAACAAACCCTATCTTAGTTAGCGGAGATGTGCTTGATGATATAGAACATCAATGTCTAAGTTGTCCATAGTCTCAGAACTGGAAATTAGGTATATGTAACTATTATCAAATGAATATCAACAAGTAATGCTAAAACATTATCACAGTGGGCAAAACCACAATGCCACAGGGTTATACATTTAGATCCACAACACAAAATTTAAGGATCCACAGGTCTTCTCTTCATGCACTTATGTTCACAAAAAAAGGATCTTCTCATGGTATGAGTTTTCACACTTAAATTGGGTTACAATGTTCATTTTTTTTGGCTGTATTTGGTGTAACCCTGGATTCTGGCCCTGGCATTGCTAAGCTCTGGGCTCGTGTGCTTTGTTATGTTCCTTCACCACCTGGTGGCCTTAATTTTCTCTTCAGTGGAGACCCCTCCTTCTCAAGTGTACCAGATTCTATGATCCAGACATTCTTACTAAATCACAACTTCCAAGAATTTTTGTCCTGATCATGTCTTAGGAAGAAACAGCCAAAGTACTGATGAAAGGGAGAGTGGAAAGCAGGTGAGAAAGGACTAGGAAAGGGGGTCAACCTGCCCTCAACTTAGGTGATCAGGGATTCTATTGCACTTCTATCACATGATGGTGCTTTTGAGATGCCTCTACCTTTCATGCCTGTATTTAACTTAAAGCACTCATTCTCTCATTTTAATAGGAAAATAATTTTTTTAAACTAGATTCATCTGTCATTAATTAGAGAGGATAGCATGGGAGTTAGGGGCTCAGGCTTGGAGCCAGACTATTTGCATTAGAATCCCAACTCTGTCTCTTATTAGCTGTGTGCCCTGGGACAAGTTATTAACCCTCTCTGTGCTTCATGTCCTCACGTGTAAAACAAGAACAAAACACAGAACCTACCTCACAGAGTTGTGAGGATTACTTGAGTTATTACACATGCAACACTTAGAAATGTTGACAGCACAAAGTAAATGTCCTAGAATATTAGCTTTTTGATTTATTAAATGCATTTTATACATTTCCAAGAATGAGTCTTCATTTGAACCTGAGATGTAGGATTGCAGGGATTATCCTCATTTTACTGATCAAGGGGAATCACTGGTTTAACTGAAGTCAGAACCATGGTAGCTTCAGAGCTGAGATTCAAGCAGTGGTTGACTCACCCTGTCCTTTTCTTTTCCACTTTGCTTCAGACGCCTCTACTTGAAAAAAGCCATCAGAATATGTATTCCCTTGGAGTTCTGAAAAATTTGGGGGAAATAAGGGGATTGGATAGGGAGCAAAAAGTAAGTTTTGCTTGACTGGTGTTTGGATCTGAGGCCTTTCCCCTGGAGCTGAACTTCCCTGCCCAGCTCCAAGTGGTGTAGAGACTGTCCCATGAGCTGAGATCCTGGAACATGGAAAACTGTGTATTTCAAACAGATAATTCTGAAAACGGGAAAGTCAGAGAAGGGCTGAACTGTGTACTTTCAGTCTCCATTTCTTCACAACATCAATCAGATCAGTTGCTCCCTTTACAAAGAAAAGATGGAGACAGGAACTAAAAAGGGTGCTCCCACACTGTTCCCTCACAGAGAGGACAAAGGACCCGTCACTGCCTGTGTGGGATACAAGAGGGAGGTGGGGTGTTACTCAGAGCTTCCTTCTCCAATCCCCATAATGCGGTCACGTGGGAAGTGAGGCACTTCCTTACATCCCATTCAGCTCAGAGAGCCCAAGAGAACAAGAGCACAAGTGACTGGAATCTTTAATCTTACCATGTCCCCACTGAGAAATAGGGACCAATTGGCGAATGGCTGGTTCTGAGTCTGTCACCACTAGGATCGTTACTCCTCTTCCCCTGGGGAAGCCACTCCTTCCCAAGACGTGTTTTCTGCTATGTTCCCTCTTGCCAAGTGGGGTAGAAGTAAAGCCCCATTTATGGAAAGGTGAGGAATGGGGGGGGGGTAAAGTGCCTCTTCTAACATACCTTGTGATCCAAACTGTCTTCTATCACTTTTTCAATTATAATGAACGTTTGTCATCAACCTAAAAGGAGCAAACACAATATACAGCAATCATTTCAGGTAGCTGTTAGGATTTGCTTTTTAAGAATCCCCATGGGGACTTCCCTGGTGGCACAGTAGTTAAGAATCCGCCTGCCAATGCAGGGGACACAGGTTCGAGCCCTGGTCCGGGAAGATCCCACATTCCGCGGAGCAACTAAGTCCGTGCACCACAACTACTGAGCCCGCGTGCTGCAACTACTGAAGCCCGCGCGCCTAGAGCCCATGCTCCGCAGCAAGAGAAGCCACCGCGATGAAAAGCCCGCGCACTGCAATGAAGAGTAGACGCCGAAACTAGAGAAAGCCATGTGCAGCAACAAAGACCCAACGCAGCCAGAAAAAAAAAAAAGAAAAAGAATGCCCCTACCCTGTTTATTATGCCGATTTTTTCCAGGCCCATCAGAGGATGTCAAAAGAAAACCCATCTTTGATTTGCCTCAAGGCCAAGGTTGTCTGGGTATTTGAGCTCTAGCCTTGTAGGGAGAGAGACGTCTATCCTGTGAGACAATTGGAGGCTGCTGATAATTGACAAGGTGAGAATATGAAACATACTCCTCCCCCCACCCTTAAGGGTGTCGATTTTAGTGTGTGACAACTTGGTTTTCATTTTGTCCTCATTTCCATCTGGGGCATTGAAACACTGCTGTGAGGGCAATAAGAAATCCAGTCCCAGAGAAAGTTGAATTGGAGAATAGCAGGTGTTTTTCCTCCCCCCCCTTTCCCTTCATCCCAGCCCTTGCCCAGTATCTTTTGCTCTCTCTCTCTCTCTCTCTCTCTCTCTCTCTCACACACACACACACACACACACACACACACACAGAGAGAGAGAGAGAGATGCTAGGTCCACTGCAGTGTCGCTGAAGCAGGGAGGGAGGTATGGTTATATTCCAACCCCTTGACTCAAAATGGTAGCCAACTGCATTTTCAGGTTCAGAACACAGGCAAACTGCCATCAGGTTCCAGTCAAAACCAAGCCCCACCTCATGGGGGCTCAGGCCAGATGTGAAGGCAGCAGTTCAGAGGTGAGGCAGTTATGTGCAAGAACCATGTGACAGAGCTTTTCCCAAAATGGACTTACTTAAGAGAAACATTTTGGTGTTTATAGGACTTCAGCTCTGCTTTCTGGAGATTTTCCATCACTATAAACACTGACATACATACATATGAACGTGCATGGACTTTTAAAATTGGGTCCAGCCTATGTAATTTCATTAAGTCATCTTATTTGTTAGAAATGGGAGAAATTAATGACACAATATCAAAATTTTGGCAGTCGAAACAGTCACATAGACAAACGCTATATGGAAACTGGAGCCCACGCTCTGGTGTCAATAACATGAGTTGGGAAACTTGGAGCTGTTGGTAGTGTTTGGAGGAGTTTACAGTGCAGAGGTGGCTAGCCTGCCTGGCAAGTGAACATGCATCAGGAGATAACTGAGCCCTTTGGAGCTGTGCTTTCTACTTCCTTTGATCTGAAGCTCACTTTGTAACACTTCCAAGGGACAACAACAAATATTACGAAGTTTAAGATTTGATAGATCGGGCTGAGAGCACTTTGAAGTTGCTAAAGTCATCAGTAGTTCCCATTCTGCTAGCAGAGTGGTATAGGAGTTGCTTTTTGTTTGTTGGTTTGGTTTTTTGTTTTTATTAAAGTATAGTTGGGGGCTTCCCTGGTGGCGCAGTGGTAGAGAGTCCGCCTGCCGATGCAGGGGACGCGGGTTCGTGCCCCGGTCTGGGAAGATCCCACATGCCGCAGAGTGGCTGGGCCCGTGAGCCAGTGAGAGGCCCGCATACCGCAAAAAAAAAAAAAAAAGAAAAAAAAAAGTATAGTTGATTTACAATGTTGTGTCAATTTCTGCTGTACAGCAAAGTGATTCAGTTATACATACATATACATTCTTTTTTATATTCTTTTCCATTATGGCTTACCCCAGGATATTAAGTATAGTTCCTTGGGCTACGCAGTAGGACTTTGTTGTTTATCCATTCTATATTAGAAGTTTGGGATTAGCAGATGCAAATTATTATGTATAGGAGTTGTTTTGAATTCTATCCCACTCCAACTAGTTACAGAATTAAGGTCTAGAACTCATCATCGAGATGAGATATTTCCGTCTTGCAGAAGGCAGACTCCTCTACTACATTCTGCTTTGAACTACCTATTAGACATGGAAGAAAATGACCCCATGGTTTGAGAACAAGGGAGAAATCACCCAAACATGAGTATATTGATTTAAATTAAAATGTTGTATTTTATTTATATTTTTAAAAAGCTTAAAGAATATTGGACTGTGTTATTATTCTTTCTTAGGCCACTTGCAGCTTTCCGGAATAAAATCTGAATTTGTGAGAAGGCTCAATAGCCCCAAGAATTGTTACCAGGCACATATAGATGATGGTTTACAAACCTGAATTAGGATACACAGAAAAAAATAAGTGCAAAATGGAATGATTGAATCTACACTTTCAATATTTACTGATTGAAAGGATTTTGTTTTACATTTATTGTATTTCTGGGAAAATGACAGCATCAACTCCTAGACATTTATGACTGATGAAAAATAATTATTTTGCTTATAAAGCCACTTACTCAAAAAAAGAAAAGAAAAATGTCTGTTTTGAACCACTGGGAATTTGAAGAGTGTTACATGACCAATGACAAGCAGTCTTCAGTAGTAATGTATTCATTAATCCACATAAATAGTAGTGGCTGAAAGTGGAGGGACCCTAAATAAGAGGCTCTTCAGTAGTTTGAATGATAGGAAACTTAAATTTTAGTTTTGGCCCAGGTTTTAAAGGTCTAGCATCTGATACTAAACCATTCAGAAAAATTCCCTCAGCGGACCAAAGAGTTAGGAGAGCTTGACTCTAAGGCTGCACAAATACGGTGGTCACTAGCCATACGGGGCTGCTTAACTTCAAGTTAATTAAAACTGAATAAAATTAAAAATTCAGTTCCTCAATCCAACAAACCACATTTCAAATGCCCAATAGTCACATGTGACTGGTGGCTACTTTATTGAACAGCACAGATATAGAACATTTTCATCATCACAGAAAGTTCTCTTGGATAGCGCTAATCTAAGGGATAAACAGGAAGTAGTTTCACTTTGACTCTTCAGAAAAATGTTATCTGTTTTATGTCTCTCATTTGGACAAGGTGCACTATCAAAGACAGAGATCCTCGGCCAATATGCAGGCTCTGAAACGTGGTAAAAGATGCAGGGCCCTCCTGGCTAACTAACATTAAAAAAAAAACAAACTATTACAATGTGTAGTTTATAACCCGTACTTATTTAAGATTCTATGTTAATCACCCTCTAACCTAAAATCTGCCTCAGGTCATTTCTCCTGGCACTGGATCCAGTTTTTACTCACCTGCTATTTATGATACAGATGTTAATTACCAAACCCAGCTGTGCTACTCTTTCCGGCCTTACACTACTCCCCACAAAAAAATCACAGTATTGTTAAAATTATATATTTACATCTTATAAAAAGGTGAAATGGTTCTCCAAATTTCTTGTCTGTCCTCCTTCCTTTGAGACAGATTGATTGCTATTAAAATAAGTAATAAATATTTAAAAATAATTATGTCCTAAAGGTAGCCATTTTCCAGGCTAAAATAGAAAGTTGTGGGTATAAACTAGACAAAAGCAGTCAGTTTCAGACTTGCCAGTTTCTTTCCTGTGTGATGTTGGGTCTTTGCCCAGAGAAGCTGAGGGGAAATCTTCAGTCTCTATAACCCAGAGAGAATATACTTGCTTTCTGTTTTCTGAAGGACTTACGTCCCTCTAAAACCCTTTTTAAAAATTGTTTTTAACTTTCCAGGGTACACAAGCCTGTGTCAACTGACTGCAAGTGTTAATGTTTCTGGACTAAGAATGGGATCATGTGTGTAAAATATATCTTAGTTATGTTTTCAAAATGTGTGGGTAGCTCTAGAATTTTTTCCTCAGCATCCCATCTACAGAGATGAATGGATAAATGAAGATGAGCACTGAATTTTTTCATTCTTGCTTACAAGTCAGTTTAGAGAAAAAGTTCATAACTGAAGGAAGATTTTTGGAGTGGAAGCTGAGCAATGATAGGTAATCAAGATGATAATATAATAACATGGATAGATAAAGTGTTAAGGTTGAGAAGTGTTCATAAATTCTGGTTGAGAAATCCATAAATTAGTATACTTATTTACTTACAAAGCTGAGTAGATTTAAATGAGAGTTTTAGAAAGACTGGAGAGGAAAGAACTTGCTATGAAATTCTTCCATGGCTCAGAACAAATCTGTTATGCTTCTCTTTATCATAGTCTCTCTCATTTCATGCAGGAAGAGCTCTTCCCCTGCCGTTATTCTTTCTCTTTTGTGGTGTGTAGACAGAGTGTGTTTATGCACACATACACACCCACACACATACAGTTACAAAAAAGTGTTTTTCCAACTACTCTCCCCCACTCAACAAATCTACATTAAACTCTCTCCCGTCTCTCTGATGCACCTGCATTCTGACTTTCTGGCTAGGAAAGAGAGAGTGGAAACTTTCGGAAACTATCAGACGCCTCTTAAATCAGCCAGGTAAATGAGTTACACATGGCTTTTAGTGTTCATGGGAATTCCCAAATAATATGGAGAAGAATAAATGCAATCCACAGTAATTCATGGAAACCTATCAACAGCCCATAGTTTATTCCAGCGTTGTGAATCTTTTTATTGTGGAATACTTTGTGCACCATAAAATACAATATAACTTTTAGCTATTATTGGTTTCTATGCATTGTATCTATCAATTCATTCTCAATTCCCAATAACCTAAACCTAATAAATCTTCCTGACTTTCTAAGTGTGAATAAGAATGCTAAGAATACTCTTTTATTTTACAGGTGTTACATAGATGATAGAAACAAAAGTCATAAAATTCTAAGATCCTCAGTATGAATAATAATATTCATAGTATCTTTCATTTTTTAAGCAACGGACAATACTAATTTCTTTTCGTCACATTTAGTTTAATCTTTACAACAGCAGAACCCAAGACTTGGAAAAGGTAAGTAAATGTTAAAGATCTTACAGTTAAGAAACGGTAGATAGATTCCATTTGAACTCTGATTTAATCTGAAGGCAAAGCTAACAGCATAGCCATTACGACTGACAGACTTGCTCTATTAATAGTGTTTCCAACTTATGACAACTGACAAAGAGGATGCCATTCTATGAGATACGATTACTTCAATTCTATAAATAGTAGAAGTGAGACTCAAAGATAATATTTTCTAAATGTATATGGCAAGTTATGATACTCTTTCCACCTTTTAGTTTTCGATTCTCTTACTTTGTAATTATTTCATTATTACCATATTTATTTATCTATTCCCCAGTTATTTAGTGAGCATTGTGCCAGGCACTCTGTCAAAGTTGGGAATACAAGCTTAGACAAGATTATCTTGGTGCTTGATCTCAAAGTGCCCACAGTCCAGTGGGCAGGTGATTCAGCCGGCAAAGCAGAAGGACATGCCAGGATGCCAAGAAGACCAGGTGGTGTCCTGTCCCCTCAAAAATTCCTAGCACATCATATGGACAGCAGCAGTCAGCAACCTCTATTCTTGACCTGACAGGCAGTAGAGATGATTGTTGCTGCCTCAGGCTGGCCATCACAGTACAATTATCCAACTGCTAGAAAGCTGGGCTTACAGCCAAGAACCACCCAGAAAATGCAGAAGCCATTTCCTGGCATCTGAGACTAATTGTTCCAGGGCATCTGGTCATAAATTCAATAAACATTTATTGAGCATGTACAATATGCTAGGCACCAGGGATGAAAAGTCACATAATACATCACGGGAACACTGACGTGCAAGCAAATGATAAGAATGCGGCATCCGTGCACCATAGATGTGGACTCAGAGCACCATCGGATTCTCCCAACCCATGTCCCATAAGGAAACCATGCAGATTCGGTGCTGATAATAAAACACCAGCCATTGTGAATGCTGTACAGTTCGAGGGAATCAAATTAAGAACCTTATAACCAGAATGATCATCCATCTTAATTTGCCCAGTTCAGTTCCCAAATTACATCTTGCGTTGGCTTAATTAAGCACCTCCTTTTACTCTCATAAATTATATGGTTGCCCACCTTATGTCTAATGGAGGTTAATATTTGTTTCGTTTTAATACACAGTGAATGGCTTAATTTTCATTTCTGGAACACTGACTATGTGCAGTCATAGTTCTTGCAGCTATCGCCACCTAACCCATCACAAGAATTAGATGCAGTGGTATTACCCCTGCTCTCCAGATGAGAAAACTAAAATTTTGGAGAGTTCAGTTACTTGTCCAAGCATCACAGAGATATTAAATGGTAATGCCAGGATTTAAACACAAGTGCTGTTGGGCTCATTGTAGCAGCCGATGGAGTAAGTTTGACAGCAATATTAAGGACTAAAGAGGAAGACTGTCCTCAGAGAAGCTTAGGTGGGAGACAATCGGGACCTGGCCCATAAGTATAGAGACAGGATGGTCACCACTGTGGTCACCGGTGAGCCCAGGAAAGGCCTGTATCCTCAGTCATCCCCACCACCCCCTTGTCTACGCTCATCTCTCACTGGCCATTTCTTCAGCTCTGACACCTGATTCTGACCACAGCACACACACCACCATGTGGGGTGATGACTGCGGGCAGAAGGGATGTGTCCTGACCATGCAAGCTCTTTGTTACCCTGCCTCCTGCAGAGACCGTCTTTCTGTCTTTGCAAGTTTCCTTTTTACCTCCTTCCATATGGAGCCTTAATATCGTGCCTAAGGGATATGAGAAGAATTTTTTTATCGGTGAAATGGAACTTTTATGGTCTGTGAAAGATACATCTCTCTTGTTAGTTCCTTTATTTAGCTCTGTAGTGCAATAAACTGAAACAGGAAATTATACATTGAGATTAGGAAACACTGTGGAAGGCGTAGTTAGAGATTTTTGTGGAAATTTGCCCCAGTTGCTCAGGCTTTATTCCCATCTTCAATAAAAGTTGCTTAATCTATCTGATAATAGAAGTAATTTATCATACTTGTGAGAAATACAAACAACAGAGAAAGGTATAAAAAGAAAGTGAAAATTGTCTGTAATTTCACCACCAAACGACAACTACTAGTAGTGTTTTAATTTATATCTTGCTGGATATTTTTCCATGGTAATTCATGTGCATAGACAATTCACTATTTTAATAAAATTGTGACATACATATATTCTTTTGTAAGCTAGATGTCCTTAATGTATTATAAATATTTTATGTTATAAATGTAGATCTATAAAAATTTTCATTATAGTATAACAGTTTAATATGTGGCTCTAACCCAATTATTTAACCATTCCTAAATAGCAAAATATTTAGGGTTGGTTGCTTGTTGCTGGTTCTTTTCTATTTCCTTTGCTATTATACAAAATGCTACAACGAAGGTTATTAGAAATACATTTCTGTGTAGCTGTCCATCCAGTTGTTTCTTTTAGATATACTAAAAGTGGAATCTTTTCCATCTTGATTGAAAGCACAAAGTCTTATAATAAAAGATAATAAAAGATTGTTATTAACAGTTAACTTTAGTTAACTGCATAATTAAATAATAATTAAAACTAATTTCACTACTTAAAAGTTGATTTAATTTATCTATTTGCTTGGTAAACTTAAATGCATTTTTAATGGATTTTTGACTATCTGTAGTTCTCGTCTGAGAATGACCTGTTTATGTACTTTGCTCCTCTTTTCTCTAAGGAGGTTTTTTTTTTTATTGCTATTCATTGGTAAAAATTCTTCATACATGAATGATATAAAATTTTTATGTTGTTCATGTTCCAAATGTTTTCCCTGAGTGGTCATCTGTCTTTGGCTGATTGTGAATTTTTAAAATCGACTGTGAGGACTTCCCTGGCGGCGCAGCGTTTGAGAGTCCGCCTGCCGATGCAGGGGACGCGGGTTCGTGCCCCGGTATGGGAAGATCCCACACGCCGCGGAGCGGCTGGGCCCGTGAGCCATTGCCGCTGAGCCTGCGTGTCCGGAGCCTGTGCTCCGCAACGGGAGAGGCCACAACAGTGAGAAGCCCGCGCACCGCAAAAAAAAAAAAAAAAAAAAAAATCGACTGTGAGGTATGTGTGTATATATTTATATGTGTATATATTTACATATGTATACACACACAGAGAACAGATATGGACAAGGATATAGCCAAGCACAGTCACAGACACAGATACAGTTTAATATTCTATGGCACCTCCTCATTCCTACCCCTATGAGTAATTATCTAACCCTCAGACATCTACATGGAACTCTCTTGTGGCCTTCTGCTATGGAATTTAGTACCTTCTAGAATGTATTTTCAATATTTACTTTAAACACTTATTTCTTTCTTGAACTTTAAAATTTTTGAGTCCCACAGAGTACTCAGCAGAGGATCTGGCTGGTACTAAACAGACGAGTGGAGAAAAGCTGTGCATCTCACGCTGTCACCCTAGACTTGCAGAATCTGTCCCACAGAGGTTTAGCCCCAGGATCTGCCTGAAGTCACATAGCAGAAATGATGCTCCTGACGCTTCACCCAGTACTGTGCCCCCCAACCTCCCATGTTTCACATAATAATAAAATACGTCACACAAACCATCAGAGGGAGGAAAAGCGCTGCACGGCCAACAGGGCCTCAGCCACACGGTCTCCTACCTGCAAAAGGAGGGTAGCAGAATGTCTGACACAGAGGCCTAAGGCTGTGTGCTTTGTGTGTTGACGTTGTTTTATTCGGTCATGACAGCCCCCTCGGACAACAGCAGCAAGTCAAATCTCAAGATGAGCACTGATTTGCTTTGGTGTAAAGTCTCTTTCTGGAAGCAGCTAGATCCCGGTTTGTTATTATGACCACTAGATGGAGTCCAGTTATTAGTCTGAACGAGACAACACTGCATGTTGAAGGGCATCCCAGCTTCCATGGTCACCCAGAAGGTGACCCGCCACCGTGCAGAAGGCTCTGTGACAGCCCTTGCTTCCGAAGGGGACAATTCTAGATAAGTCCGGAGATCAAAGTGTTTTGTCTTTCTCTTTGTTGTGAATTAATTATCCTTTTGTGAGGCTCTTCAGCAGAATTTCGAGTTTGCATTTAAATGTTCCTAGACTCCCACTTACTCTCCCTCTCCTCCTCCTTCTCTCTCCTTTCTTTTTTAGTGTTTTTAAAGAGAAAGAGTATTTTGTGCATCCCTCAGGCACATATCTGTCCTCGGTCAAATGTTTCTGCTCCTAAAGCATTCTGAGTTATTAGATTTGCCTGGTGAGATAATATTGCTGCACTGAAACAAGAAAAAAACAAAAATCAAGAAATAGTTTCACCTCCTCATTGAATCTAAAGGATTAAATGCCACATGATCTGGAATGGAATTCCTCTTGAGCACATGTTCAATTACAACTTTTTCAGAAAATGATACTTAGGAGTGCCTTTTGTCACATTATTGTTTGATCAGTTTTCAGAGAGGACATGGCAAATTTTGCAATTGTCATCCTTTTGTAAGCTTTGAATACTGCTTAAATTTGCAGAGTTTTTAAAAGCCACCTGCATTTCCCTGACCTATCAAATATAAACACAAATCAGACGTGGCTGAAAGTAGGGCAAACAAAACCCCAAGTGGCAGTTCTAACCCTGAGCACTCGCGCTTTTTAAAATTCAAAATCATTCCACTTCATTTGTATGAAAACGAATTGCCCCAGCTTCCCTAGGAGGCTTACCATCAGTTAACTTAATCCTCATTTAGAAATAGAGAAAATAACTCCTTACAGGTTTATACTAGTATGTCTAATATTGTTCCCCTCTAAACAGCTCAAACTGGGTAACAAATGTGACAGAGCCGCCCCTTCATCAACATTCACATTACTTACCTTGAGAATGATTGAGACATTTAAAAGAGGCTTTGGAAAATAATCAACCTTTTAACCAGACAGTAATAGAGCACCATAAATATGACTTACAAGACAGAGGAAGATTTCAGGTTAAACAAAACTCCCTGGTATATTTTTGATACTTTAAAATATATATATTATTAAAAATATATATATATTTATATATAATATATATTATTTCCTATCTCTGTAGGTTTTCTCTTAATGTACAATATACTGTTCAGGCAGAAAAGTAATGTAATATCTATTTTCTCTCTTCCTAGTTCTCTGACAAACACTAACATTCTAAAGCAAAAATGTATGAGGATGGATTAGGTCTTGCAGCTTGATGTGAAGGTCAGAACGTTTAATGTCCATAAAAATTTAAAGATGACATCCCCTGAATTTACTATAAATGTTGGCATTTCTGGATAATGTATCAACATCTCATTGCTTTCATAAAAATAGAATTTGGCATATTTGTACAACTCTGTCTAATATGCTCTTTTATTTAACATGCTAATCTGAACATTTTAGGATCTGTGTTAGGTTATAGCTTTGGTTTTTTTTTAAAAAGCAGTTAAATTCTAAAAAGAAAATATTTGTGAAATCAACAGATTCAAGCCATGCTTTAAATTCTGAGATTTTTGTGAATGAAAACAAACCCTATTCATTGGGAAGTATTTAAAGGTAACAGACAACCAAACAAATTCAAATTTAATTCAATATATGAATATCATAGTGGTAAAAGAGTATACTGGAAAAATATATTGGATTAGGGAATCAGAAGACTGAGGCACTAATAGTTTCACTGACACCAGTGAAGTTACATAAATCTTCTGGGCTCAGTTACCTCACCCACAATTCATTCATTCATTCATTCATTCATCCAAGAAATGCCTACATATGCCAAGCACTATTCTAGACACCAGGTAGAGCACTCTGTCTTCATCAAGTTTATATTCTACTGGAGGAAAACAGAAAATCAGCAAAATACATAGGTAAATATATTAAATATAGATTATATTAGAGAATGGTAAGTGCTGTGGAATAAAGTACCAAGAGGAATAGGGATAAACAATAGCAAGGCATTTGCAATGCTAAGTAGGGTCATCAAGAAAAAGCACACTGGAAGGTGAGATTTGAGTCAAAATCAAAGAAGGCAAATGTGGGGGGGAAAGACATTCCCAGCAGAGGGAGGAGCCAGTGCAAAGAGCGCGAGGTGGGAGTGGAACTGCCATGTTTGAGGAAGAGCAAGAAGGCTGGTGTGACTGGAGTGGAGTGAGTGGGAGAAAGAAGTGGGGCTGGAAGTCAAGGAGATTGCAGAGATGGAGGTGGAGTGAGTTAGACTATAGGAAATGAGTGATTTGGGTTCTTCCTCTGAATGTGATGAGAAGTCATCATGGGGTTTTGCAGAGAGAAGTGATATTGTCTGGCTTATATTTGACTGGATCGCTTGGGCTGCCATATTGGGAATTAATAAAATGGGGGCAGAAGTAGAAACTGTGAGACCAGCAAGGTAACTATTTCAATAATCTATGTAAAAGATAATGGTGGCTTGAACGGGGAGGGCAGCAGTACCTGTGCTATTGGCATCTCAAATCAATCAAATTTAATAATTCAGATGACAATGATTGGGAAGTTGTAAATTTCTTCACAAATATATGATAGGTATCATGTTCTTGTTTTTAAAGTTTTTGACTATTCTTTTTCATATACTATTCCAGATCAACTTCAGAAACATTTTGTCAAGTTCATTAGAAATATATATAGCTTCTCTTACAAACAGATTTTTCCAAATTGGATCTTAAATTTTATCTTTATAAAATGATTTATCAGTATGATTAAATATATTTTCCTTAATCTATTTATCTTATAAATTCCATTAATGCTTTTCCAAATAGTTAAGAGTTAAACTCTACCTGGTTACAGTGAATGAATCTTGTGATATAGTTTTGGATTTGATTTGCTGATTTTTTAAGACTTTGCAACTATTTTTATAAATAGGATTGGTGCACTTTTTTTGTTGTTGTTATATAGTATTGATAGAATTGGATATCATGGTTTTACTAGCTAAGAGAATGAATTTGGAAGTACTTTTCTTTCTTTGTGCAGAAAGAGTTTAAGTATCAAAAGAATGGTCTGAACGCTAGTAAAGGATCTGGGCTGATTTCTTTGTGGGTGTAGGGAGTTATTTCATTTCGATCTATTCAGATGTTATAACTCTACATGAGTTGATTTTTAGTGATTTATATGCTCTTGGAAATTATCCTTTTATCTACATTTGTAATTTATTTATTTTTTTCTTTTCTTTTTTTTTTTTTTTGCGGTATGCGGGCCTTTCGCTGTTGTGGCCTCTCCCGTTGCGGCCTCTCCCGTTGCGGAGCACAGGCTCCGGACGCGCAGGCCCAGCGGCCACGGCTCATGGGCCCAGCCACTCCGTGGCATGTGGGATCCTCCCGGACTGGGGCACGAACCGGTGTCCCCTGCATTGGCAGGCGGACCCTCAACCACTGCGCCACCAGGGAAGCCCTGTAATTTATTTTATCATTTAAATTAATCCACATCTGTAGTTTTTCGTTTTCTTATTCCTACCATCATTTATTTATGTTTTCTCTCTCTCCCCCATGTTGATCTTACATATTTTTCCTATTATAATGATCTTTTTAAAAATATCAGCTTTTTTCCCCTTTCATTAGGTAGTGCTTTAATCAACAAAATATTTTCTTCTAATTTCCTTGGATTTATTTATTTATTTTTCTACCCTCTTATGGGGAATATGGAGTTTACTTATTTTCAGTTCGTACAGTGGTTTAGTAAGCTCACGTAAGAATAAACATTTTCCTCTGAGTACTATTTAACTATATCTCACAAGTTTTTGAAATTTATTGCTCATGTTCTTCTTAATTTCTACCTTGAAATTTTATATTTTAAAGTCACCTTTAAAACATAGAGTCATTTGGAAAACAAGTAATTTCCTACTCAATAGTTGTTTGGGAGCTATCCTATTATTGGTTCTAGTTTTATTGCCTTGCATGATTGGTTGTTTTTTCTGATCTACTTTTTTTTTTTTTTTCGGTACGCGGGCCTCTCACTGTTGTGGCGTCTCCCGTTGTGGAGCACATGCTCCAGACGCGCAGGCTCAGCGGCCACGGCTCACAGGCCCAGCCGCTCCGCGGCATGTGGGATCTTCCCAGACCGGGGCACGAACCCCCGTCCCCTGCATCGGCAGGCGGACTCTCAACCACTGTGCCACCAGGGAAGTCCCCCGATCTACTTTTGAACACAATAAGTACATCTTTGATAAATCTAAAGACCCTTTATCTCAAAGTTAATTTAATATATAACAATTTTAATTTGGATGTGGTGTTTTTAAGAAAAATGAATTTAGACAAAGTAATTTTCTGTCATTAAATTTGTGCCTTGGAAAAAAATACTCTAACAGAAGTACAAATGGTTACTGATACAGATGTAGAGTGGAAGAAAGGAGAACAATCCTAAAGAGTTCAAATAATCTCAGCAAGAGATGAGATTTAACAAGGCTGAACAGAGATGAGAGATGTAGAATGAGGAGTTATGTTTTGAACTGAGTTTGTGATAGCTAGAAAATTTAGGGGATATGATCAGAGTCCTGTTGGCCTGCAGCTCAGCTGTAAGGTCTGGTCTAGAGGTAGGAAATTGGAGTTACAGTTACACAGATAATAGTAAAAAATAAAGTAGGAAGTGGAGCCATTTGTACGGAGTGAGGGGCCAAAGGAATTGAGAAAAGTGGCGAAGATTTGATTTGATAGAGAGCAGTTGTGAGGAATGAAGAGAAAGTGAATACCAGAGTCCTGAATAGAGGATTAAGTCCAAAGTGTTGAATTGATAGTTGTATCTTTATATAGGCTAGTTGGCCTGTATAGGCCATGGAGGCCGCGTCTGACAGCTCTTTGACCCTCTCTTGAGAGATGTGGGAAGAAGAGCAGGATTTGGGGGATGAAAGAAGAGGAATTGTGTTTTAGATATGTTCAGCAACCAATACAAAAACTAATACAGTAAATAAATGTCCAGAGTCTGACTAAAGAGTAGAAGTAGCAGTGAGCTTTAATTGGGGTAGTAAGAAAAATTAAAAGATGAATAAAACCTGGCAAGTGGAAGAGGAAGGTGTGAATAAGGTGGTATGACCTAATATTTAGCAAGCATATTAGAACTTTTCTCCATGCCTAAAGACACTTCCTTGGGAGGCTACACACTCCAAAAATTTTGGCAATCTCCTGTGTTACAAGAAAGTACATTTCTTCTCTTGATAGCAACACATTATTCTGAACCAAAATGGTATTGTTTATCATTCCTATTAGTTTATATTTTTACACTTGGCTGGCATGGATTTCTGATGTGTTTCCATATATCTTTAGGTTGCCTTTTCCATCTAGAGAGAAGTTGGAGTAAAGGATAAATTGATTCATAGCATGATTCTATAGGTGACTTCCCTGAGTAGCCAAGAATCATTTGAATATATACTTCTTCCCACTAAAGATAATCTTGTTCCTTATTTTCATACTTGCGTATCATGAATGCAAGTCATAGAAGCAAAAAAATAATAATAATAAAGTCTTATGTGAAAGCTAGAAGATAAATTTGATGGGACAACCCTGCTAGGAATAACCAGATTTGAGCTTGAGTTGGAAAAAAATTAGAAAACTAACCAAGGAGAACTAAGAAAGCTGCATTGGAATCTGTGAATTGGATCTATTCCATAGAAGAGAGGAATGTAGACTCCTACAAAAGAAAGAAGTGATGAATCCAAGAAGTGAAGAGGATTGTTAGAGCAGCTGGAAGCCCAACTCTGCTTCGTTCCAAGAAAAACTAAAAAGATAGTAGAAATTGAAGTTAGCATGAAGAGGGATAAAAAGCTGAAACACGCCGCCATCTAAAACCACTACAACATTACTTGTATATAATATACATATTTTGACTGACACCCTGGAATAGCATATGCTTGATAGTATTTTTGAGCACTACTGTTATGTCTGGTTTAAATTAGTACATGAAAGGCAAGGTCTTTCATTTTAACTAGTTTTGCACCCAGAAAATATACCACACAATGAGTAGGATTTAAGACCTTTTTTTTCCCCTAGTAAATGGTCAGAGTAATGGGAATACTGTTATTTATCCATACTGAGCTTCAACTATGAATAAAATGCACACAGAAGTTTCTTTAAAAATGTTGGTTGAATACATGTTTGAAGTGTGTAAGTTTCTTTTCCCTCCAGAGTAAAATATCCTCGTCTATTAAGTAGTAGAAACTATTACTTCATAAAGTTGAGGCATAAGGTTCAACTGAGATAAAATTTGTAATGGACTTAGCACACTGCCTGTCACATAAGTGCTTAAGATGTTAATCTCTTTCCTTTTTTTTTATTTTTAACTTGAACAATGTAATCACCAGTATCTGGCAACACTACTTGAAAAATAACTGAGACCACAAGCAGTTCTTAGAAGAAGAAAGAATATTTTTTAAAAAATTACATATACATATACATATATACTTACATATACATATATACACACATATAGATATACCGGTATACATCTATTTACTCACCTAGAATGTTGAAAATCCCAAGAATCATTCTTGTTGCTTCTTCTCATTATCTCATTCTTTGCATCCAGTCCTTTCACCTGTCACCTCTTTCCAAAACACAACCTCATTATCACTCCTTGTATGTGACCCATTTGACGTTCTAGTCTGAACCAGTTCCCATTAGTTTTCCTCTGAATTAAACACTTCAACTGCCTGCTAACTGATCTGCCTGCTTCCTTTACTCCCCCATCTATGCTATGTGCTATGAAGATAGCACAGTCACCAGAGTGATCTTTTGAAAACATAGATCAGCGCAAGTCATTCTCCTGCTCTACAGGAAAAAAAAAAAAAAAAAAAAAAAAAAAAAAAAAAGGCTTCACGTTTCTCTTGGGATAAAAAGCAAACACTTGCCTGTGGTCCATGAGGTTCTCCTACTCTGGCCCTGCCTACCTTTCTGAGCTGTCACTATTCTGGAAACTTACAAGACTTCTGTTTCTCCAACATGCCAAATTCATTAATACCCCCAACAGCTTTTGCATTTAATTTCTTTGCCTGGAACAATTTTTCCTAGACAGTCTCAAGGTTGTTTCCTTTGTACCATTCAAATCTGGTACATTAAACTGGATGAGACTTTTCATGTCTCTCCCTCTAACCAGTAGGTGGAAGCCCAAAGGAGATGAGATAAACATCATCATTTTTTAAGTTATATTTTATCTATGCACATCCAGATTTTATGTTGAGTTAAATTTTTTAATGACCTCCATTTGTTTAACAATTTCCTGTCATCCTCTTGCAATTAGAACATATGTTTCATGATGGAAGGGGTCTTTATGTTGTTCACTGCTAAACGCCAGGTCTGGTACAGAGTAGTCACACAAATATTTGTGGAGGGAATCAATCAATCAGTTGGTTAATTAGCTAGTTAATGAATTTATGCATATGCATGTAGTGGAGAGAATTTGGTGTCAGAAGACACTCTGCCTGGGGATGATAGAGAAGATGGGGGAACAAGGCATAGGAGATCTGGCAGAAGCAGAACTAGATATTTTTCAAAAACAGCTAAAAACACCCAGTGAAGTAAATCACCTATTGCTAACAAGTGAAAGCCTTAATTTGGATCTGTAGAAATAGGTCAGAATTTAGAGGTAAGGAACAAAGAGTCTGTAAAAGTTTGATGCAAAGATTTATGTAAATAAGAGCTTAATGCTGGAGAGGCCCGAGAGGGTATATCTGTCACCTGCCTTTAAAGTGATTTGATACAGTGAAATCTGTACTTGATGTTCCCCAGTCCCTCTTTTTTTCCCAATAATTTTTCTGGTATCTATCCTATCTCTCTGATGCAAGTATATGTTTTAAAGTGAATGTTCTTTATTATAAGATATAAGTTCAATGTATAAAACTTAGAGATAGAAGAAAATATCCATGATCACACCACCTGGAGGTCATCACCTAGTCATCCAATAAGTATGAATATATATTAGGACTGTGATTTTTGTCCTCCTGCTGTATCCTCAGCACTTAGAAGAGTGTCTGGAACAGTGTTCAATTAATAATTGTCGAATGAACCTACTAAGACATGCATTAAATATTTTTCTTCACATTCACTATTCCTTAGAATGATTCCACTTACTCCCTTTGATAAAGAAAAAATATATATATATATATATATTAATATTTTTACTAGCCTTTCTTTTCTTTCTTTGGCCTTGACTCATGGTTCGAATTTTTAAGTATTTCTAGGCATACCTTAATATTTTAACTCTCCTTGCCCCATTTGCTCTACTTGGTTTCAAGGATTGATGCATTGCTGGTATTCTTCCTTGATCTCATCATATTTTCTTCTGCTTTTTATTTTCCCAATGCATGCCCACTTGGTTTTTCCTCACTGAGGAAGTTTGTATTTGTCAAAACAAATTTCATGTTACTTTTTATTACACCATTTTAAATTTATAACAAACAATTAAATAAACAAAAATATCTTGGTTTTGTACTTTCCAAAACTGAAAATGCTCGAGCTCTAACTCAATTTAGAGCTTGCCTGTAAATCACCTGAGATAAATTGATATTGCTGGTTTCAGTTGAGTAATGTGGCCTGTGCTCTAGGTGCACTTTGATAAGTGAAAGTGGGTAGAAAGACAGGAAGCAAATCTCATTAGTTAAAATTTCTAAGTAAACTACATAAAAATAATGACATATATAGGTTTGAAATTGAGTGACTTGGTACTGTGTCAATTCAGCTAAGCCAGAAATATGTTCCCAGATTTTCCTTCTCTGTGTGGTTCTGAGTTTGGCCTTGCCACAAGAGAAATCTGCATAAGACCTGAAATGCCAAAGTGAATAGCAGCCATATTTATACTCCAGACGTCGGCACAAGACCAAGCACAGTTGGAGCTCATGCACATTTTTGTTGATTTGCTGCCTCACCTTGGTGGTGAAGGGCAGCATTCAGGCTTGTGGTTCCTTTAGCTCCAGCCAGATTGCTCCTTTGGCATCTGCACATCCCGAGCCAGGTACACGTAAAAGGTGTCAGCTTATCCTGCAAGCCACCCATATGGCCAAGGTTGGCAACCATGAAAGACACAGATTCAAAAGTTTGTCTTCTTGGGTTCTGGCTTGCCAGTTTGTTCTCTTGTGTCCATTTTGTTCTTGTTTCCCTTACTTCATGTCCGTCTTTCCTTCCCAACCTAGTACTTTAATTCAACACGCATTTCTTATCTTACAGTCTCTGCAGGTCAGGAATCTGGGAGTTGTTTATCTGGCTCCTTTGGCTCATGGATTCTCACTGGGCTTTGACCAAGTATTGGCTAAGGTTACAGTCTCATCTGGAGGCTCAAGTGAAGGAGGATCTACTTCCAAGCTCACTCCTGCGGTTGTTGGCAGGATTCAGTTCATCACAGGTTGTGGGACTGGGGGCCTCATTTCCTCATTGGCTGTTGGCTAGAGGTTCCTTTAGTTATTTGCCACATGAGCCTCTCCATAGAGAAGTTCACATCATGGCAGCTGGCTTCTATCAGAGCAAGCAAATGAGAGAGCAAGAGAAGGTGAACAGGACAGAAGCAGATTCACTTTGTAACATAATCTCAGAAGTGACTTCCCATCACTTTTATTATATTCTATTTGCTAGAAGGAAGTCACTAGATTCAGTCAACACTCAAGAGGAGAGGATTATAAAAGGGCATGGACACCATAAGCAAGGATCACTGGAAGGCATCTTTGAAACTGACTACCAGAGCCTTTCAAAAGGCAAAAGACCTTCCAAGCATCTTAAGCATGTGCTGTACACACCCTCACTTTTAAGAAAATAGAACTTCTAAGAATCATTATTTCCACAGCATCTTCACAGAAAAGATTTGTGAGTGTAGCTTTTGCCTAATGGAGTGGATCATGAATTTATACATTGGAAATTCACAAAGTTTTTAAAAGAAATGTATCAGCTTGCAATGGAGGGAGAGACAAATTTTAAAAAGGCATCTCTACCACCAAACATTTACAGTCAGGAAACAGGCTAAGAAGGCTACTCAGTTGCAAATACCAGCCATATCTTATAGAAAAAACAAACAAACAAAAAGGCTAACTCAGAGGCAGAACCCAGATTCTACATGGTGGGGCCAAGAGCTGCAGAGAACAGCTCACAGGGAGTAGGACTGAGCCGTGAGCAGTGAAATGGTAACACGAGTCACACCAAATTTCAGAATTCTATGGACCAGTGCTGCTTTGTGCCTCTCATCTTCTCCCTCTCAGAATGCAAGAATCTGTTGTGGTTATCCACTGGTCATCTCACCATTCAGTGTTGTGAGTGTGGTGACAGATGACTTGTTAACTAAGTTTACAGGCTTTCTGACCTAAAAGAATGTATCCAAGGAATTACACCCGAGGAGTCTTTATCCATACCTGAATTGAACTTAGATGACAAGATCCCGGACCTTGACCCTGAGTCTGATGTAATGAGATGATATTTTTAGGGAGACTCTTGAGAGGGAATGAATTTATTTTGCATATGGCAATAATGTAAGTAGTCTGTGGACAGAAAGTGGGTTGTGGCAGTTTTAAAATTTGCTTGCAAATTCTTTGAAACTCTCTTCATTGAGAAATGGAGCCTATGTTCCCTCCCCACAAATCTGGGTGGGCTTGTGCTTCTACCCACAGAGTATGGCAGAAGCGAAGTGATGTGATTCCAAGGCTGGTTCATAAAGTTTAGTGCAGCTTCTCCCTGTTGGCTGAAATACTTGCTCTTGAAGTCCCAAGCCACCATGAAAGGAGTCTGACTACTTTAACAATGCCATAATGTGAGGAATTCAAACCATGTTGAGAACACGTGTGGGCACACTGAACAGCAGTCCTAGTCCTTGAGTTGTCCCAGCCCAGGCTCCAGATACATGAGTGAACAAGGCTTCAGGTGATTCTAGCTCCCAGCCGTTGAGTCACCCCAGTCTTTGAATCTTTCCACCTGATGCCCCAGATTCTGTGGTGCAGAGACAAGCCATCTTTGCCATGTGCTGTCTGAATTCCTGACCCACAGAATCCCGAAGAATAAAGTGGTGTTCCAAGCAACTAAGTTGTGGGTTAATTTGTTATATTGTTATAGCAACTGGATCTAAGCTATGTAAAACCAGCACAGCTAAATTGAGAATGAAAGGCATATTTGAGGCCAATATTTAGCTTTGAAGGCAGTCAATAGTCAGTGTGTTTATAATTATTTTAGAATCTTGTGTGTATGAGATAATGGATGCAAATGCTCCTAGTACAATACCTGGTAATAAAAAAAACAAGGATTTATTATTATACCAAAAAGAAACAGATGTATTTCCAAATAATTATTATCAATGACCTACAAGTAATAATATTCTGGCCCAGTGTTCCAAAGCTTTATCTGTACCATCTCTAAGTTATAGGTGAATAAAGATGTGGTTTGTTATTCAGTGTCACACAAACCTGGACAGAGCAAGAATTCAAACTCATAATTTTTGACTCCAAGTCTTACTTTTCACCACTACATTCTCCTCCCTCCAGACATTTTAATAGAGAACATATTAGGAAACTACCATCATGAAAAGTTGGCCCTGCAGAGAAGAGGCTCAAGAATGAAAAATTAACTTTGTACCCAGAAAAGACAGATTAGGAATGACTTAATGATTAGGAATATGATGGGTCTGTATATAGGGGGATAATTTTCTGTATTTTCTAAGAATATATATATGTACATATACATATATATCCTTAATTTATAAAAAGTTAAAACTTAGAAGCTTAGGTGAGCAGTGAACTCTTTTTTTTTTTTTTTTTTTTTTTTGCGGTACACAGGCCTCTCACAGTTGTGGCCTTTCCCATTGCAGAGCACAGGCTCCGGATGTGCAGGCTCAGCGGCCATGGCTCACGGGCCCAGCCGCTCAGCGGCATGTGGGATCTTCCCGGACCGGGGCACGAACCTGCGTCCCCTGCATCGGCAGGCGGACTCTCAACCACTGCGCCACCAGGGAAGCCCGAGCAGTGAACTCTTAATAAAGCACTTCATTTTGGTGAGGGTTAATTCTTCATCACATGCATTAAAATTTGATTAACCATCTTTACTTCATGATTTAAAAGAAAAAGAAAAGATTGATACTGGATTTAATTGGTACAATTGTGCATACAGATACCAATGATACATAAGGTCCAGGACTAAACGGTTATTAAGGCCCCTTTAATTCTAATAGAGATAGTAACAGTAGCTCCCATCTATGCAGCATTGATTATTTCATTGAAATTGGCAAAGGACTGTCTAGGTATCAATTTACTCCCCAAAACAGGTGCCTAAAGTAGGTATTGTTTTACTGTGCTTTTTCTACAGGTGAGAAAGCTAGTACTCAAAAAAAGTGAAGTCATTTTTCCAAAGTCACCCAGATACAAAATAGAAATGGGATTGTATTAATGGTTCAGTCTCTCATTTCTCCATCTTTATAAAGTACTCCAAAGTAAACACAATAAAATCACATGTGGAGATTATATATTGACATGGCCAGTCATAGCCAAAATAAACTTGTAGTACCCTAAGTTGGTTTTTATTTGTATATATGTAAGTCTTTTTTGAATTACAACTATTGATCACCTTTGAGAATATCATTGCTAGTATAACTGTACAGTTCTAATATCCACCCAATACATAAATTCCCTACATTTATAGGTGGGTAATTTAAAAATATATACATGGAAAAACATACAGTGCTTACAAACCAAATTCAAATAAAAATCTTTAAAAAATCTTAGAAATTCATTAAGCAGGTTATGTTGATCCTATTAAAAATGGTTCTTCTATGTACAATACATAAACTTTAAAAATACTACTACAGGAAACAAAAATTCTTTGGTTCAGCAAAAGGATTCTAAATGTGGAAATTTAATTTGTTAAGGATGCACCTTCCTGGGTTGGGCCTCACTTATCTGGTTTAACACTTCAGAAGCAGATAGATGACTCTCTGAATGCTGAAAATATGGGTGGATGTGGATAGCGATGCTTTTCCTATAGAACATTAGCATGTGAAAGTATAACCAGAAGCTTGAATAATGCAGGAACTTTGATGTTATTTTTACTCTGCCAGATCAAAAAGATAAAAAGAAAATCTGTTTCCCATCCATTTGGGAAGGAGGGTGGGAGAATGATCATGATCGGTACATAAAACATTCTACTAGTGAAGTTCTTAGGTTACTGGTGTCCAATGCTATTGAAACAAATCTATTTGTTATTTGGAAGACTGCAGGGAGGAGCCAGGAGGGGGACAGATGCTGGATGTCCCTTTTACCGTCCCATCCCTTCTCTAGTGGCTTGCCTGCCTTAACAATCTAAAATTATAAACACTCCCATGACTCAAATGTCTCCTTAAAGTAATTAATGCAGCAGTGATTAGGCGTGCATCAATATCTGCCAATGGGATTTCCATTAAAAATTAACTGTGGTTATTTCTATACTCTTGGTTTATTAATAGCAACAATCACAGAACTGGCCAAAATATCTCAGAGTTTCAAAGAGTCAGCATTTATACCTTTTAGAATTTTTTCTCCTCCATATGTAATGGGAAGGAAAAGCCTTCACAATGTAGTTCCTGCGTGTTTTCTAATTTGATTGTGAAAATATTTAATATATAAGATAAAACCTTTCCAAAGGCCCATCAATTAACCACACATTATAACCATCTTTAACAAGACTTTTGAAAAGTCTCTGAGGTATCACAGCTGGTCACAGGAGAATAAAAATATTTTTTGCTTTGTTTATTGTTTCTAAGTTCCCCAATAGAATATAATTACCTGGCTAGATTCATTAACTCATCTGTGTTAGAAAGTGGTACCAATGACTAATACTCAAATTTGCCTTTCCCCAGACTAGGTTCAGAAGCCTATCAATATATTTCTAGGTTGAACACAGGTGAAAATCAAGAACTTCTGCTGACTGCCAAGTTTACGGCAAGCCATGACTTCAAGATGCCATAATGCTTACGTGGGATTGTTGAGAACGGGGGAAATCTTCCAAAATTCACCCTTGTTCTTTCTTCTATTTGAATGACTTAGTTGCTCAAGGGCAAGACACTTTTTAAACCTTACTAGGACTCAAAGGAGACAAATATGATTGGGACGGAGCAACAGACTGCAGAGAAAATGATGTCCCTTTGACAAAAATGGTTCTGACTTTGAAGAGGGGAATAGGATAGCCTTCAACATTTGAGAAAAGCAAAGAACAGAACACACGAATAATTCACAGCATCTAAATGAGACATTATCATTCAGAACCACCTCCGCACCTACTATTTCCCACCCCCAGCTCATGGGCAGGGATTTCTTTTCTCTAATGGTCTTCTAAAAGATAGTATAATACTCTGAAGAGAAATAATCAGTGTTGGATTGTTGGTCCTTATAGTCCTTTTGTGTATGTAGGGCAGTAATCATCTTTTCTTCTGTCAGAAGTCTTTATCCCAGCCTGACAGCTCATCAGGAGGCACCCCCTTCTCGGGAGGATACTTGTCAAAGTAGCTGTGATCTGTGGGTCCACTTAGCTAGTAGAAAAAGGATGAAACCAAAGGTGAGGATAACGTTGACGAAGCATGCTAGAACATATGGGGAATGCTTTCTGTATCTGAACACTGATTTTCTACTGCAACCACTTGTAATGTACATATAAGGAAAATAGAACCAGTTATCATTTTTGAGTCACACTCTCAGCCTCATGAGATCTCCCCTTTAGAACAAATGGATCGGGTCCCAGAATTACATGCAGTAGGAGCTACCTGGCTTAAGGAGTTATTTCTGAAAGAAAAGGTGACAGAAATGATGTCTCTTTTTTTTTTTTCAAATTGGAAAATATTTTAAAAGGAAATATTAAAAATATCAAAATTTGCCAGAATCCTTCTTCCACTTTATAATAAAGTTTCTCACTGATCTTGAATTTTTATAGGGTTAATTGACCCATATAAATTCTCCAGAATGTCAAACAAAGGGACAATTGAAAATACTAGTGACCTTGTTGAAAGAGTGAAATGACTCTGGTATTAAATTACTTTGCAAATCAAGTGGTTTTCAATTCTTTGCTTTCAAACAATCTTCATTAGTACCTAATTGAATTATCAGCTAAAAATACTATTTATGATCCATCATAATGAGTTTTTTGGGGGCATAAGGAGACTACTCAGAAGGTGCTCAAAGTGACATAGCTATTATAAAATCCTCCACTCTCATTTACTTATTTATGTGAACACAACTCTTAGCACTTTCATCTACAGAAAAATAATTTTAAAAAGAAATAGAATTGATGTGGAATCTGATCCTATTTTTTAGTAAATAATATTCAACCACAAGTACATTAATAATTTCTTTTCAAAACATTTTTGTTTAATAATTATTTAAAAATTTATAATATATGTATGTTGTTTGATACTGCATGCTACAAAAATGTAATTATAACTGAATCCAGAAGAAATATTTGTATTGCCAGTGAAATTTTTATCCTCACAAAAATTTTTAATCTTATAAAAACTAAAATTGAAAGGCACTTAAAGAATGATTAATAGAAGACCATCCAGTATAAAAATCTTTTACATTAGGATGAAATTTTATAGAGAAGATCTAATGGAAACATGAAAATAGGAGTTTAGAGAGAAAAAGTAGTCATGTAATATTTCTGTCTATTTTTTAAATGGCTGATGGGTTTCATATCTCAATGGCATTTAGATTACACTGGATATATTTAAAGGGGCAAAGTGAGAGTAGTGTTTTACTATAAAATGTCAATATTTACAACATACTCGAAATTACATTTTCCACAATGACTTAGACGAGTAATGAAAAAATTCAGATGTCAATCTAAAAAGGTACAAAGAAAGACAAAGATCCTCAAAATTCCTTTACAGAGAACACAACATAACATTTGTAGGGTGTTGACTAGATTATTCCTGAGTCATCCCCCTCCCTCCCCAACTTAGCAGATGTTCTGCTTTCTCTGGAGCTGTGCTGTCCAACCAGCAATGGGGACTGAGCACTGGAAATATAGCTAGTCGGAACTGAGATGGCTGAAAGTGGAAAAACCACTTGGGATTTTTGAAAATTCAGTATGAAAAAAAAAATGTAACATCTTTATTAATATATTAATATTCTGTGTTTGTTACATGTTGAAATAATATTTTAATGTATTATGATAATTAAAATTAATTTCACCCATTTCTTTTTACCTTTTTTAATACGGCTACTAGAAAATTTTAAATTACATATAGGTTCATATTATATTTTTAGAACCATCTGTCAGCCTGACCAACACTGGCTACCTTGGGATTTAGATTTACATGTAATCCATTCTTAAGAGCTGAGCTAAGGTCCATTGAATACGTAATACTATTTAGACCATATAGTCACAATTGCAAAGACATTTTCACTTAAATTTAAAAACTGTTAAAAAAATTTTTAATCTATTCTACACACACACACACACACACACACACACACACCCCTAAAACCTGTTTACAAAAACAAATACTTGGGAAAAAATCAAGAGAGTAATATAGTAGATACCATACCTCTCTTTGTAAAGGTGATGGAAGGTTCCGTGCTTTCAGTCCTTCCCAATTAAAACCATTTAACCACCTGAGAAATCAGAAAAGTACAGAGAAATATTACTTATCTGATAAACTATTAGCATGTCAAGTCATCTGTCTACCCATTTTGTTGCCTGCTCCCTGCCTGCAACAGTATAGCTGCAAGTGATCAGAGGAAAATACCAACCATGCCCACACACATGTGTGTCTCTCACATTAAATCCATGCCCACTACCCTCAGGGGGGCCTTTAATGCTGCCCAGCAGTCAGTCTAGGTTTCCCTGTTGTTCCCCTCGTCACACTCCCTTAGACTCATAATCCATTCTTCGTCCTCTCTCCTCAGACTTTCAGACCTCCTATCCATCTTCCCTCCCAAATGATGGCCTGACTTCCTATTTCACTAAGAAACCAGGAGCAGAAAAGAGAACTTCTACAATTTTCCACCAGCAAACCTGCCTGTGTAGGCACATCTGTGTGTTCCCTTTCTCTACTGCACCATGAATGAACTGCCCTTGCTCCTCTCTAAGGTCAGCTCCTCTGCTGTGTATTTGATCTTGTAGACATTCTCTATTCAGACATGCTCCTTAAATTCTCCTCTCTCCTGAATCTTTAACATCGTCTCTCCTGGGGCATTCGAATCAGTATGGAAACATTTAAATTCTTCCAACCACAAAGCAATCTCCCTTGACCCGAACTCCCCTCCAACTCTCATTCCATTTCTCTCTTCCCATTGGAGGAAAACTTGAAAGAGTAAACTAATCACTGTATCAACTGCGGACAAAAAAAACTGTTGCCTGCCACTCCAGTAAACACTAAGTGTTGCCTGCCCTGAAGCCCTCAGCCATTGCAGCCACCTGATGGGGGATTCAGGATGGAGAAAAACTGAATACTGGTCCTAGATAGTTAAGATGCATATCTAGGGGGTAATTTCAAGGAGCCCAAACTCTTACATCTTCCCATATATAGAAAAGCAGTAAAATCATTGACTTGAGATGTCTTCTATTTGTGATTAGCGGTAAATTTTTTTCTTTTTCTTTTTAAAATTGAAGTATAGTTGCTGTACAGCAGTATGTAAGTTACAGGTGTACAATATAGTGATGCACAACTTTTAAAACTTATACTCCATTTATAGTTATTACAAAATATTGGCTATATTTCCTGTGTTGTACAATATATCCTCGTAGCTCATTCTATACCTAATAGTTTGTACCTCTTACTCCCCAACCCCTATATGGCCCTTCCCCACTTCAGCAGTAATCTTCCAATGTTGTACTACATGTTTTTGTTTTTAAAGCAAAAACTCTTATATATCCTGATTCCTCCTTTACCTCTTTGCAGCAGTTCCTCAGAGCTGAGAGGTTGTCTCCTGGGCTATAGTCCTCAGTAAGGTCTCCAAATAAAACATAACTTGCAACTTTTAGGTTGTTGTGTTTTTCTTCAGTCGACACTACCCATTTTCTCCTAGGCACACCGCAATCAGGCTTCACCCTCTCCACTCCAGCGAATTCCCTTAATTCTCAGTTTTCATCTTACTCTTAGCACAGCTCATCACTCACACTTCCCAAAACACTTTCTTCACTTGGCGCCAGAGACATGCCCTTGTCCTGGCTTTCTTCTTACCATCTTGGGTGCTTTCTCTCATTTTCCATTGCTATTTCCATAGGAAGTTGGCATGCTCTGGGGCTCAGTCCTTGGACCTCTTCTTCCAACTACTCCCACTTTCTAGGAAATCTCATTCAGTCTTGTGGCTTTAAATAGCATGTATAAACTGATTACTCCCAAACTGCTATTTCCACCACCACCCTGCCCCCCTCCACACACACACACACACACACACACACACACACACACTGCTTAACAGGCTGCTAGCTACAAGTGCTATTCACCATCTCCCCACTGGATGTCTAACGGGCATCTAGCTGTATCAGGTCCACACTGAAGCTCCAAATTTTCCGCAACGAACTTCCCTCAACTCTTCCAGTTGCTCAAACCAAAGACTTTGGAGTTATCCTTTCTCTCACATCCTATCTCACTCCATATGTAAATCTAGTCTGTTACGTTCAAAATACGTTGGTATTCAGAACCTGGCCAATACTCAACACCTCTACTCTACCAGCATGGGCCAAGCCACAGTTATTTCTTGCCTGTATTAGTATAATAACATCCTAACGGGTCCTCCTGCTTTTGTCCATGGGAAACAGCCCAGCAAGGGTGATCATTTAAAATGCAAGTCATTTGGAGGAAATGTTTCCTCCAACATTTTAAGTTTGGAGGAAAACTTGAAAGAGTAATCTAATCACTGTATCAACTGCAGACAAAAAAAACTGTTGCCTGTCATTCCAGTAAACACTAAATGTTGCCTGCCTGAAGCCATCAGCCATTGCAGCCTTTGTTCACATCATGCCTTTGTTCAAAACTGTCCAATGCTTCCAATTTCACTCAGTGTAAAAGGCAAAGTCATTACCATGTCTTTATTAAAACCCAGAGGCCTTATCACCCTTTCCACCACCACCCTTCCCCCACCCTGCCACTGCCCTACCTTTCTCTTTCTCTCTCTCTTTGCTCCTTTGTCTCCTCAACATTCTTCCAACAAGCATGGGATGTTCCCACTTCAAGACCCTTGCACTTGAGCCCCTGTAGCTGAATTGTCCTTTCCCCAGATTTCCACATGGTCTGTCTCCTCAACACCATCAGGTATTTTCTCGAAGGTCATCTTCTTAGAGAGGCCTTCATTGGCCATCCAGTCTAACATGGCAACCCCTCCCCAACCCCACCCCCATGTACTTCCCATCCTCCTTCCATACTTTATTTTCTCTCCTTATAAGTTACTGCCTTCTAATATACCTACTATACACTTAATTATTTTCTTTATTTTCTTTCTCTCCAACTAGAATGCAAGCTCCATGAGAGTAGGGGTTTTTGTCTGTTTCCTTTCCTTCTGTGTCCCTAACACTTGCAACAGTACTTGACACAAAACAGGGGCTCCAATAAATGTCTGTTGAATAACTGAATGACTCTACAAGAGAACACCCTTACATAGGACCTCTAACTATCATGTCTTACAGTAACACACTGCCATGGTGGTGATGCTATTGGTGAAATGTATATAAGAGGCTCCAAGATAAAAAGTATTTTACAGTTATCTGTAATGAGAGAAGGCTGATGGCCAGATGAAGTTCTTTCATTTATTGCTTCCAAACTATTAATCTAAAAGGAAGGACTGATCTGGTCTTTAGGATACGTATCAGGCTTGGTGAGCTGGAAATGCAACACCAGAAATGAGAAGGACTTGCTCCTCTCAGACAGAAACAATGTACTGTGTCTCTCAGAATCTTATAAAGAACCTGGAATAATACTGTTTAAATCCACTGATCTTTTCTATTGGGACACTGAGGTCAGGTCTGCCAGCCAACAAAAATTTATGGAAAGTCAACTTGGTCCCAGGCATCAAAAACAACAAAGACCCTGCTTTCAAGATATTTTTATTTTGGCAGGAGGTGACAAGTAATCAAACAAAAAAGTAAACAATATGAACATTTACATTAATTTCATATACTAATACGTACTAGGAAGATAAAAGAGAATAAAATGGTGGATGATGACTGGGATACGGATGGCTTGGGAGGTGCTGCTTTTAGCTAGGGTGCTATCTGAAGAAGTGATATTTGAATTGAGGCCAGAATGAAGAGAAGGGAGAAGCCATGGGAAGATTTGTGGCAATGACCTTCTGAATGGAAGAAAGTGATAGGAATGAGCTGAAGTGTGGTGAGTGGAGGGGAAACGAGAGAAAAATATGATGTCTGAGAACCAGCCAGAGGCCAGATCTTATAGGGTCTTGTAGAACACAACAAGGAATCAAGATTTTATGCTTATCGGGAAGCCAGTAGAAAGTTATAAGGAAGTGATGCAATCTAAATATGTTTTCAGAAGACGATTCTGGCTGCTATGTGAAGAATGATCGCAGTGGGGGGCGTGATAGGTCAGGGTGGTGGTGGGAAGTATCAGAATGAAGGCTGGGAGATTTTAGGAGGCCCTCGTATTCATCGGTCTGTCAACTGTATCCGAAGTTACCCTTTTCTACCTTTTTCAATCTCCTCCCTCTCGTGGAGTTGGTTTTGGGTCACTCCTTGACTGGATTTCTCATTCCAAGTCTAAGCTTAGCAAGAGAAAAAGTACTAAAAACAGAGAGGGCGGGCTCTGAGTACATTCCATTTCAGATGCCATTCTTAACCCAAAGTGACATTTTGGTCTACACTGTTGAGTCTCTAAGCAAAGAGTGAGAGTCAGACAGCAATCCTAGATGTATGACTTCCATTGTCCTTGCTGCAAAACCACAGAAGTCCTCTCCATGATCCACCCATCACCTTCTTTGCACAGACCGAGGCTCCATTTTTAGGGATTTCTAGGCACACAGTTCTGTGGATTCTTTTCTTTTGCCACCGATGACTGACACAATTCCTTTTCACATATTTTACAATGCTCTCTACCCAGATGCTACTCCATAAATATTAATAAAAATCATTACTGTTACTCTACTGAATCAAAGAGCCTATGCATTTCTTGCTGAGTACTTGTTACAATTTGACTTATGGCAATATTTACTTAACATGAGTGGTTATTCACTTAACACCTGGCCTTTTTGACACTAACCACATTTTAAGTAATCCAAGTGCCAGCATGCAGTCGTGTGTGAAAAATATTCACTAAAGAAATATTAGCAGCAACTGTACATAAATTGCTTCTTCATTTTTAAAAGAGTAGTAGCTATTCTTGAGAGTAAAATTCTAGAGACTGGAAATATTAAAGGTAACATTAAGAGACCTGAAACAAATTACTCCTCTACCTAGCAGGAAAGATTTAATTGTACCCTACAACTATATTATCCCTCTTTTCAGAGAGGTGTTGGGAGACATGATTGGTACCTAGTTTATAAGTTAACTTATAAATAGGAGAGGGAGGAACTCTATTTTTAAGAAAGATGATTTAACACAGACTGAACAAACATATAACAATATGCCACGTTTAAGTGTATTGTTGTTAAATACAAAATTGAAGTAAATGGCTCTCCAAGGAAAAAAGATGTTTTACTTTAGAGAGGAGTGGGAAAATCTGATGGCAAATTTTAGAAAGAATGCTTTTTTAAAAAAACATTACAAGAATATACTGGGTAGTGAAGCTATATGTGCCTTGGAGACTTACGCAAGGCTATAGAACACTCCTATTTGAAAGCAAAGAGAGTTCTATTTTTCAGACCCCCGTGCCCCATCTTTGTATGCTAAGAAGCACTATGAAAATCAGATGAAATAATGTTTTTGATCTCCCTGAGCTCACCGGAAGGCACTGTGTAAATTTGGTACATCTTATTAGTGAACTCTGCCCTACACACAGCAGCTTCAGCTGTATGCTTCAGCTACTTGGCAAAGAACACCCTGTTAAGAAGAGTGGGCAAATTAATCCCTATGGGGAAGGAAATTCAAAATTCTTCATTACCATGCTGAAGTGAGAAAATCCTTCAGCATGAATCTGCATGTACATCTAATCACAACTTGACAGCTATATTTAAATGAGCCTCAGGTAAATAAGAAGTAAGAGATAAAACGGGAACCTGTTAACAATTATATCACTTCTATTTCCCACCTACCCCAGAGCAAACATGAAGATGCTTCTTTAATGAGATAAAAGAGGAAATACATTGGAAGGGGGGACTTTTACTGACTGGACACTTGTTTGTTCAATATGAATGGTGTGTTTATGTGTCATTTTATCATGAGAAAAGAAACTGTGATAACAGCACATAGGAAGAGAGATAAATTGGAATCTAAGACAAATAATGAGCTTTACACGAAAGACAATCCAAAAGATGACAAAGAACAATAAAATACGTATTTTGATGTCTATAAAATCCACAGATGTGTCTGTCTCCATCTCTTCCTCCCTCCCTGCTTCCCCATCCCCGTCCTGATATATCCTTATGGCAGAGCCCGATATGAATTTACAATGTTGAATACATGGCTTTATTTCAAGAAAGTTCATGAATAGATAGAGCAGGGCTGGCAGCTTGGGGATTTTTTTTTTTTTTTTTTTGAGCTACACCACTACTGTTCAGAAAAACGGATAGTGTTTCTATTCAGCAGCATCTCTCCCTTTATTTTCACACTGTGTTGATGTGCCCCTAATTCTTCAGTAAAAATATCCAGAGAAGAATAAAATGTTGAGAGGTGTTTTTCTTTCTGAAAGTGAACACAGCAGTGTGCTCAAAGGTTTTCAGTAATGAAATTCTCAAATTTATTTTTTGTACTATCAATAGGTGATGTTTCACTTCTGTAAATCATAAGCAAAATCAAAACATCTCAAGGATTGCAGGATTTAGCTAGGCATAGATTTAAAAAAAAAAAAAAAAAAAAACTCCAAGGCCTGAACTTCCACATATGGAACGAAATCAGAGAGTTTATATTATGGAAGTTATTGATGGTTTTAAAGACCAGCTTTAGAAATTCACAGACCTGAAAAAGGTGCTTTTTAGACTATTACATAAGGATAAAACACTGTTTGAGGTTTTGTGGAAATCAATGTACTTTACCCCAAAAGTAAAATACGATAGGAAGCTTCAAAATGTGGAGAGCTGGTCAAAGGAAAATTATATTTTAAATAAATATATAATATTAGTTAAAACTGAAGTAGAATACTATTTAACAGTTGGTTTAGCTGACCCATTCTCTAGAATATTGAGAACAATAACTACCCTACTTTAACTGTAAATGAAACGTCAAAATTAGAACTTGATTCCTTTATAGAATCCAAGTTAATATTAAAAAATAATGGAGATTACAGCAGATAAAAAGCTAAGTTGCTATAACTTGAATATGTGATTTTGTAATTTGTTTTATAACTTCATCGCAGCTAGTAAAACACAAATTAAAAATAAAGCACCAAAAAGGAAAACTTGATCATCTGTGTAGGGATCTTTACAGACTGAGAGAAGCTTCAAGATTACCACACTTTAAAAATAAATTTCTAGATTTTTCTGGGCAAAGAAGTAACTATGTACCTGTGTTTCTTAATGTCATTGATTCCATTCTTCAGATTTCCTAGTCTTTCTGTTGGATTTTGCCTAAAATAAAAATTTTAAGTCAATTTATAATAATTATGTTTGAGTGAATTTTACATTAAAATTTAACAATTTTTCTTTATTCATTCATTCATTTTGTCAACAATATTCATAGACCAGGCACATCTGAGAATAAAGGAGATGGAAAACACATGCCCCCTCTGGGGAAGCCACAGTCAAATTACAGTCAGGAATATGAATATATGTATTCAATATCTATATATCCCAATATATAGATATAGGTATATACATACAGATATATAGATATAGGTATCTCCCAGTGCTTTAAATGAGCTATGAATAAATGCTTAAAAGAACAGGACAATGCCACCTTACCAAGTCTGCTAAGGGAACCATGGAAAGCTTTAGAGAACCATTTACAACAGAGCTGAAATTTTAGAAGCATACAGAAATTTCTGTGGGCAACCCACAGCTAGGTTTCATGTTCTAAATTTACTAAATTTCAAAGCTTTTAAAAAAGTTCAAGTGTGCAAGAAAACTGCAACAAAATGAAGCTTAAACAAAATTCTAGAAGTCTTCTGTTCTCCAATAAATTATTTTTAGTGGTAAGTAGAAATTTGGAGTAATTTAAAATAGGAGTACTTTTTTTTTTAATGAAGATTGAAAGAGGACATACAGTAACACTTTATCATCGCCACTAATTTTCTCTCAAAATAACAATGCTGTAAACTACTCTTTTATTAAGCTAAGTTTTGTGGTTCTATTTTCCTCTAACAAAGATGATTCTCAAAGATAATCTGAACAATCTGCATCTCTTTTAAACTATGAGTAGGTACTGTGTATTACATGAAGGAAACTCAAACTTCTAGCACAGACGGCAAAATAGAAAATGATTTTCATTAAATATAATTTAACTACATAGAAAAGTACAAAAAGTAAATATACACCTAACTTTAAAATGTGTGGCAGCAGAAATGAGAAGCCTTCACACCTTCCCCCAAGAACAAGGGGTTTTTAATAGTCATTCTCACCTGCAAAGCCTCCGAATCAAATCCTCAGGTCGTCTGGTTATCTTTCTGGGAAAATCCATTTTTTCAATTCCTTTGAGAATCAAATTGTAGGTCATCATTTGGTCAACCCCAGAAAAGGGCGGGCTAGAGAAAAGCCAAAATAGGACACTAGGACCAGCATCTGAGACACATTTACAACTAAATTTCTTTTCTTTTTTTCCCTCCCTCCCTCCCTCTCATGAGTTGTTTTATAGCAAATCTGGATATATGCTAGAAAATAATTTCATATCACTTAACAAAGTACACACACACACGCGCACACACATACACACAGAGGTAATCTGTCAAGTGGTGATAATCACTAAAAAGAAAAATAAAGGGGAGGGCAGAGAGTGAGAGAGAGGAGGTGTGGTTTTATTTAGACACAGTGGATAGGAAAAGCATCTCTCATATGTTGGCAGTTGAGCAGAGGTGGGAGTGAATGAGCCAAACAGGCAAGGGATTCCAAGACAGCAAGTACAAAGGCCAGGAGTCAGGAGTGGACATGGGTCGTTCTTGGAACAGAAAGGAGGGCAGTGTTGCTGGTGGAGTGAGGAAGCAGGAGAGAGTGTAAGAGGTGAGGGCAGCATGGTCATCTCGATCTAGCGGGCTACGGGAAGGACCTGGGAATACTCTCAGGTCAGGTGATCTAATTTACAGAAGCCAGAGTAAGCTTTTTAAAAATGTGTTGAAAATAAACTGTGATGGTACTAGCGGTGGGGGAAGGCAGGCCTGGTAGCCTGGACTCGAACGGTAGTGGTGAAGGTGGTGAGAAATGGTGGGATTCTGGATTATTTCGATGGCATAAAGTCAACAGGATTTGCTACTGGGGTGAATGTGGTATGCAGGAGAAAGAAAGGATTCAAGAAGGATACTGAAGTGTTTTGACCTATGGAACGGAGATACTGTTTACTAAGACTGGTGTGGAGGTTAGGCTGGGGGTGCGCAGGTTCAGAGCAGGTTCTGAGGAAGAGAATCGAGTTGCATCTTGAACATCCAAATAGAGATGCTAAGCAGACAGTTACATTTATGAGTCTGACATTCAGGGAAGAGGTTAGGGCTGGAGGTATGATTCCGGGGAGTCATCAGACAGTATCTACAGGGCATAGGGCTTGATGTTATCACCCAAGGAGTGAGTGGGTAGGAAAGAGGTCAAGGACTGAAGTGGCCCGATGACCACTGAAGAAGGTCAGGATGACAAGAAGAATCCAGCAACAGACACTGAGCTGGAGCCTCTAGCATGGGAAGAGAAATGAGAGAAAGGGAAGTCCTAGAAACCACGAAGAGAGAATTTCAAGGCAACTGTTGCTAAGACGAGTAAGAAAGCACTGGAAATTAACCACTGGGTTTGGATAACACGTTCATGCATGGACTCTGCTTTTAAAAACACTTTCATACCTATTCTATTGTATCATTTAATTTTTGAAAATTAAAGATGATTTTCATGAATGACTCTGTTGTACCTTGGTCACGCTTGAGACCTTTGGATACCGAGAGTTCCCACTCTTGGTAATGAACCTGAAACAAGTCCGTTGCACCAACTTTTCAATAATCTATGTTTCACTTGAAAAGAAAATGAGGTAGAAAACAAAAACCATTGCTACAATTCCTTCAACTTATTTATATATTTACAAGTAGGTTGTGTTTTGTTTTGCTTTGGTTTTTTAGTTCTTTTGTTTTGCCTCCTGACTTTAGGGCATTTAAAATGAACTTTTCTCACGCTCTACCCCGAAAGCCTTTATAACAGCAATTTTGCACCTTCTTCAATGACAGCTCAAGGTCACTTCAGCAACTCCAAGTTATTGAGGATTTTTTTCCCCTTCCTTATTCTCTCACTTTATTTCCCTACTTCTTGTGACAATTTATTCCAGCTGATGAAGACTGAAATGCATATTCTCCAGTTACCTACAAGAGCCATCATGAATGTCTTAGAAATGCAGCTGACAAATTTTCCAGGGATGAGGAAACAAACTCTTGAAATAGAAATCCTTGTGTCCTGAGACCTTAATCAACTTTATCTCTGAATGACTACCTGGAAATTTTTCTCTTTTTTACTTCAAAATCTTAAGCAATGAATATTTGAAAATGATTACAGATATCAAATAATCTTTTTTTTTTTCTTTTTTTTTTTGTGGTACACGGGCCTCTCACTGTTGTGGCCTCTCCCGTTGCGGAGCACAGGCTCCGGATGCGCAGGCTCAGCGGCCGTGGCTCATGGGCCCAGCCGCTCCGCGGCATGTGGGATCTTCCCGGACCAGGGCACGAACCCATGTCCCCTGCATCGGCAGGCGGACTCTCAACCACTGCGCCACCAGGGAAGTCCTCAAATAATCTTTCATGTGGACAAGGAAAAAGAATGGAGCCATGGGTAACCCAACATTGAAATCTGCAGTGAAAAAAGTTCAAGAAGATTCTACAAAACTCTCCTTTTGTAACGCAGGTGTTGAGACTGGAATCCCCGTCACTGGGCTCATTCCAGCATTTCTTATGCCATTTCAAATGCAAATCCTCCCTGACATCAAGACTGAGAATATTTGGTTGTAAAGGCTTAAAAGAATGACCAAATCAGTTAATGAGAAATGGAGGTAGAAAACCAGAAAGAAAACTACCTGATCTGAATCCTGTCTATACAGCCATGCATTATATTAAAAAACTCTTATGTATAAGGCACACGTGTTTAATGAAAAGTGTGTCATATTTAGAGTCAGAAGACCTGAGATTAAATCCTTGATCTTAGGCAAGTAGCTCTCTGACCCCATTTTCTAATCTATAAGATTTAAATCATAAAATAATCATAATACAATTTTAAATCATAAGATAATAAACAATTCCTGCTTTAACTTCCATACAAGCTTGTGAAAACAAAATTAGATAATACACATGTAAGTGCTTTGTAAGCTGTCAAGGGCTTTACAGATGTGAGGTAATATGTGTGTGTACATGTGTGTGTATAAGTGTGTATGTGTGTGCAGGCAGGTTGAATATTTGGTATCCTGGATTCATTAATACAGCCCTTTAATCGCTTCAGGAATGGCAATCCAATTTTAACTTGTAAAACTCCTGCTGTGTCTTGTCTCTGTTCATTAGCACCTCTAGAAAGCAGTTGACAAGGGGATTAAAATTTAAATCCAGCAATGTTGCCTTCTTTCAGCATTTCTGGTTAATGATTTATTGGGAAAATGGAAGAACACGGCTAAATTTAGTTGATCAATGGATTTAATGGAATTATGATTGCTATTTTCTCAACTACAAAAAAAAAATACAAGGAAATAATAACAGCCCACAACTTCAATTTCCTTTCTTATTTTTATGATGGATTCCCCAAACCTTCACACACTTGATATATTAACTATAATAACAGGCCTTGCCACTCTAGGTAAACCATAGCAATTTTGTACTCCTTTCCTGCACCTTCCTGAATCTTTTCACCATGTTACAAGCTAGAAAGCATGTTATATATGACATAATGTGAAGAGGAAAAGGCATCATGCTTAATCAAAAACACTTCCAAAATGTTAAATTCTTAAATTATATATTTTTTATCATTAGTAAGTTATTTTTGCACTTCTCTAAAGAAGAGACAAAACACAAGGTACTTACTTGCCCGTGAGGAGCTCATATACTAGAATTCCCAGGGACCAAAAATCCACACTGAAGTCATGTCCTTTGTTGAGAATGACTTCAGGAGCTACGTACTCGGGAGTTCCACAGAATGTCCATGTTTTCTGTCCAGATCCTATTTTCTTAGCAAATCCAAAGTCAACCTGGAAAAGAAGATCAAAGAAATTTTCAGAGACCGTAAAACTCACATTCTTCTTTGTCTTCCTCTAACTTCTTCAATCTTCTTTCAACACCTCCACCCTGCCCTTCACACCACACACACACACACACACACACACACACACACACACTCTCCACTGACCCTCTCATTTATTCTTTTGCAGGGCCAGGTGTAAATCTCATTACATTGGAGAAAATTCCATGCACACACCTCTACGCCCACGAGGATGAGAGGGATGGTTTAGCAAGGAGAGACCCTTATAACCAAGGTGAAGTTCAGGGCAAGCAGACAAGTAACTTGCAAATCAATAGTGGTATGCATTGGCAAGAAGAGAGAAGGGGGAAGTGATAGACACTTGCGCCCTTTGAGCTTCATCATAAAAGGAAGAATGATAGCAGAATTGAGAGTTTGGGAAAGGGACCGTCGTTGAGAAGAAGAGGGGCTTAAAATTCTGGACAGTCTTTAAAAACCTTTATGTACAATGTCTGCACCCTCTAAATGTTGGCAGTCCAAAGTAAAAGCAAGGATCATCCCATCTCAACTTGGCTGAACTCTGTACACCCTCAGTCTCTCTCAGGGTGGCAGCACTTGCGTTAACTTATTTATTCTGCAAAAATAGTGTCAGCACTCACAATAGGCCAGGCTCTGTGCTACAGATACAGTGTTGACTAGGAGAAGCTCAGAGTACTGGGAATACTTAAACAGATGTGATTAAAAAACTGCCATGTGAGACAGGATATAGTAGAAGATTATGCTAAGTATAAACTCAAAGAGCCAAAAGACATAGAATTCTGGAACATTAGGGAGAAGATGGTGGGGAAAGACGTCATTAAGAAGTGACATCTGGGGCTTCCCTGGTGGCGCAGTGGTTGAGAGTCCTCCTGCCGATGCAGGGGACACGGGTTCGTGCCCCGGTCCGGGAAGATCCCACATGCTGCGGAGCGGCTGGGCCCGCTGAGCCTGCGCGTCCGGAGCCTGTGCTCCGCAACGGGAGAGGCCACGGCGGTGAGAGGCCCGCGTACCGCAAAAAAAAAAAAAAAAAAGTGACATCTGAGCTCAGCACTGACTGAGGATTAGGAGCTCTCCCAGCGTGATGAATGGGTGCTACCCTCTTCTGTCTTTTCAGGATAGGCTCTTCCACTTCTCTGAGACTCTATTCAATGAACTCCGTGAACTGAATAAAGACAGGAAAGAAAGCTGGAGCAACAGAAGACCCGCTCATTAAATCGAGGCAGTGTATATGACTGAAGTCCTGCCCTGCAAAACAAAGTTGGTTTCCTTCCACAGGGGCGATTTAGCATGTACTTTTCATCTCCAATACATAAAGATATTATTTTAGTAAAACCACCCTCCACCTCCAAGTAAACAGACACATAAATTATAGCTGGGCTTCAACATGCACATTTTAATAGATTCATTATACATGGACTATCTCAATAATATGGCAATAATCATGGCTAAAAAAATTAAATAAATCAGGTTAACACATCAAAATAGACCCTCACTTAAAAAATTATGAATCAGTGAACTATAAAATCTAGCCCTCATTTATTTATTCAAATATTAATATTTAAAACATTTGTCATATGTTTAAAAATCTCTTAGAAATTTACCTTTTTACTAAGCCTTTTTGGTATTTATCACATAACAGCAAGGATATCCTTATTAGAAAAAAGGGAATTTAAACAACCTAATTTGAAGTGGGCTTTTGTTCTTTTCTTTTATCTACACAGAATGACTCGCAAAGATTGTACCTAAGAGATGGCTGGGAATATTATGAAATTAAAATTTGTAACTAGCTGAAATTAGCATATCTACTTATTCCTCAGGTAAAGAACCAATATGAAAATCTTAGCTAATTTTATAAAGACTGAAATTTAAGAAACAAGAAAGCAATGCTTATAATTTCATTTGCATCCATGCATGTATGGAAATATTATATTTTGTAGTTCTGTAACAGCCCTTCAACTCATTTTTTAAACTGCACTTAAGTTTCCCATGTAAGGATGACTGGAAGTTCATTAGATGTTTAGGAGAGCTTTTCTAGTTCTGAAAGTAAGAAATTTTAATTTGAGTACCTGATTTTGCTTTTGTATTTACATATTGACCCAAAGAGATGGCAATAATTATATTAAGATTTTAAGATTTATGAAAACTTACCACTTCCTTTATCTCCTTTGATCTTATCAACTTTAGTCTAATCCATTTGGTTGGAGGAAATTGATGCTCAGACCTATTCAAAGTCATGTGCCAAATATAGAAGGTCCCAGATCTTCTAATGTGAAGTTCTGTGTATTTTCTATAAAAATTCACACTACCTCTGTCTTGTACCAGCATGGATACCACCACGAAGCCTCAATCTTTTCTTTAACCCTTTATCTTCTAGTCAATAGAAATGTAAGTTCTTTCCTTTGTTCATTCAATGAATATTTATTGAAAACCATTATGTACCAATCACCAGGGTACAGACAAAGTCCCCAGTCTTCTTAGAGCTTACATTTAAGAGAAAGAGGAGAACATGCATAAAAAATATAATATCATATAACCAACAAGGACCTACTGTGTAGCACAGGGAACTATACTCGATATTATGTAATAACCCATGGGGAAAAGAATCTGAAAAAGAATGTGTGTATATATATATATATATATATATATATATATGTGTGTGTGTGTGTGTATATATATACATGTATACCTATGTATATATATAACTGAATGACTTTGTTGTACACCTGAAAGTAACACATCGTAAATCAACTATACTTCAATAAAAAAGTAAAAAAATATATCATAGCATATGTAATATTGCCAAATAGTGATATATGCAATGGAGAAACATACAGCAGTTAGGTACTGAGATCAACAGGAATTATACTTTAAATGGGGTGATCAGAAAAGTCTTTCTGAGGAGGTAGCATTTGAGCAGATTGGAGCAGAAATCTGCATGAAATAAGAATGAGAGCTCTGTAAAAATCTGAGCAAGGATGATTCTGACAGATAAAGAGCTAGCACAAAGGCCCTAACCTTTGGGAACGTGCGAGGTGAAGATCAAGGATTGGCAAGAAGGCCACTGCGTCTGGGCCCTAGTGTATGACGGGAAGTGGCAGGAAGTGAGGGCAGATTGTGGAGTGGTCTAGTAAACCATAGAAAGAGTTTCAGATTTGTTTTCTAGGAGGCCATTGGAGGGGTAGCCTCCAGCGGTAGAGAAGGGGTATGCATGGCTTGGCTAATGTTTCAAAGGGCTCATTCTAGAAGATAAGAAAATAGACACCTTCCCTTTAAAAAATTTTTTTCCTAGAAGGACTGAGCTTTCAAGAAGAATCTCTGGAGAAGCTGAACACAGGTTTTCCCTTGTCTCTATCAAATTCCCATTATGAAAGACAGCTTACATTAAGCTGAAAGCTTAAAAACATTGTCTCCAAAGATTTTAACACACCAGAAGGTTGTAAGATGCTTCTATATCTGAAGCAATGATTGGTTCATTCAGAAAGAAAAATTAGCGCTGTGGCTTGCTGGAGCTGGTATCCGGTAAGTATTAGCTTTTTCCCAGAATTTCTCTCTGGGTCAGTAAATTTGTCAGCTACTGGTTCTCTTGGTCACATAAAAAAGGATACAAAAGGACCAGTCTAATTAAGCCAGATGATTCATGGAGACATAACATTCCCCAAAAAAATATTTATGTGGCATTTTTAGGGCCCTGACTTTGCCCGAGTCTAGACAAAGGTAAAGTGGAATCTATTTATCCTATCCACCAACAACTAAGGAGGATTTCATGTCCCTGTGATACTAAGGTCCATCTACTAAAACGGACAACTGTGGATGGCTTCCACTGGAGGCAAGAGCAAGTGAGACAGGCAAAGGTATGGTACAGACGAGGCCTTCACAGCCACACCCCATTCTTTAGGTGACTGTGGTGACTCACCTGAAATACTTAGAGTGTTTAGTGGAAAGTGGGAATGATGATGGGGAGCTTTGCATACACGAGAGCAAACAAAAAAAATCAGATCACTGGGGGCTCAACTCACAGGCCGCCGCCTCCTTGAAGCCTCCCTTGAATTTACAGAACCAATTCCTTTCTCTTTGAGGTTCTTTAACAGTTTCTATTCCACAATGACCTCCCCTACGGTAGCACTGTCTAGTTGTGTGTGAATAAATCTAGCTCCTGGAGGAGAGGTATTACATCCTATTCATTTTGTACCCCCTACAGCATCTGTAGCACAGCAGATGGTCAACATGTGTTTGATGAAAGAATCTGAATGAAGACATAACTGTTAACATCCGTTTCAATAAGATGTACATGTATAATGTTCACAACAACTTTATGAGTTAGGGACTATATCTCAATGTTGAAGATGACAAAATTAAAGTCTAGCAAGGTCATGGAGACTTAAGATGAGACTGAAACCAGGTTCCAAAGGAACCTTCACATTACAGGTAAATTCATTAGTAAGTAGATTTTTAAGGGAAAAGGCAACATAAAAAGCATGTTAGTGGGAAAAGTTTAATTGTCACTTAATAAGTACAGCTAATAACGGTCTGTCAAAAAGAATATAGTTAGAGTCAATGATTACTTTTATTTTTCAAGTTAAGAAATACTTGACACATGTAAAATAATGTGACATACATTCAAGTTATAAAGTATGAGAATAAAAACACCCCAGTATCCACCACCAGTTTAATAATTAGAACAGAACCAATGCAGAAGCCCTCTGTGCTCCTTCCACACTGTCCTTCTACCCCTTGCCAAGAGGTCACCATTACCCTGACTTTTTGTGTTTATCATTTGCTTGCCTTCATTTCTAATTTTCCCGCATATCTAATATCCTTATATGATATATAGTTCTCATTTTTAAAATTTTTAGATAAATCTTATCTATTCTTGGGCAAACTGCCTTTTTTCACTTAAAATCATATTTTTGAATTTAATCCATTTTGCAGTACACTTACATTGCTGTATCATACACCACTGAAAGAACATGCTGTAAATGGTGTAAAGTTTTTGTCCTTTACGCCGTTGATGGAAATTTGTCTTATATCCAATAGCGTGTTATCACACAAAAAGCTTCTATTAACATCATTTCCCATCTTGCCTACTGGACATGTGTAAGAAGGTAGAATTTCTGGGTCAAAGACATGGTATGTTCAACCTCACTGTTTATTGTCAAATTATTTTCCTTAGGTCCTATATTACCTACCCCTTTACCAACAGCAGTGGTAAAGAGTTCCTATTGTTCTACATCCTCACCATCCTTTAGTGACATCAACTTTTATTTTTTGCCATCTGTAAGTATTAAATCACTGTGGTTTTAACTTGCAACCTCCCATTAGCAATTATTTTGAGCTACAGCATTATAATTAGTTCTGATATCTGAGAGAGTTCCCTCCCATGTTCTTGTTTGCCCTCAGAAATGTCTTGGCTATTCTTGGCCTTTGATCAGTCTGTATGAACTTTAGAATCAGCTTGCCAAGCTTCATGGAAAGCTCTGCTGGAATTCCACTGGAAATGGATCAAATCTGCAGATCATTTTGCAAAGTATCGATACCTTTAGGATGTTGAGTCTTTCTATTTTTAAACCTAATACATTTTTCTGAGTTAATTAGAGTAATGCTAGCTACTGCAACAAAGATATCCAAGAAAGTACAGAAGCTTACACTCTCCATTAATTTACTTCTTCCTCACATAATGGGTTTTCCTGAGCAGCAGGGAAATCTCCTCCAAGTAGTGGTTCAGGGACGCGGGATCCTTCCATCTTAGGGTTCTGCCAACTTCAAATCGGCTGTGTTCATCGGCCACAAGCCAGAAAGACGGCATAGAAATTAGCTGCACAGATCACCATCAGACCAGGTCTGACAGCGGTGCAAAGCGTGTCACCTCACATTTCACGAGCTAGAACTGTGTCACATGGTCACAACTAGCCACAAAGAAGGCTGGGATAAGTTTTCTGGCTCTGTGCCCAAAAGAAATGAGAATGAACCTACTAATTTAGGTCTTTCTAATATCTTTCTATAAATTTGTATGTTTCTCAGTAAAGCTTTCACATATTTTTGTCAGATTTATTCCTAGATAGATTATATTTATATTATATAAATATATAGATTATATATTTATGCTTTTTGTAAATGGCAGTTGTATTCCTATTTATCAGTTATGTTTCTGGTATTTAACCTTATCATCCAGCAACCATACTGAACTCTCTAGTAAATTCTAATAATTTGCTGTTACATTCTGGATTTGTATAGAGTTAATCGTATCACATGGGAAAATAGGTTTTGTTGTTTATGTTCCAATCTTTCTTTTAATTTTACCTGTATCTTTCTGCATTGGGTAGAGCCTCCTATAAAATACTGAACCTCCTGCAAACCAGGAAGAGAGCTCTCACCCAAGCCCAACCATTTATATATATAATATACTATATACTATATTATATGTAGTAGTAGAGTTGCCCAAATACTTTCTAATCATGTAACTCTCTACTATAACTGTAGTTGTGTTCACTCATTATAGCATTTATCTGTACCGCTTCTCTTTTTCTTTTGATCAGTATTTTCACAGTTTGTTAGTTTCATTAGTTTTTCAAAACATCCTGACTTCATATCCTTTTATATTTTATAAATTCATGTTCTTAACTTTGTTTTTTCCTTCTCTTTTCTTTGTTTTTTCCCCCTTTTCCATATTCTTAAGTTGAATACTTATAATTTTTAGCCTTCTTTATTTCCTAGTTGAAACATTAAAAGCTATAAACATTATTCTCACTGTCATTTTAGTTGCAACCCACATGTGTTGATATGTAGTGTTTTCTACTATGCAATTCTGTTTTATAATATTCATTAAAATTTCTTCTTCATTGATCCTTTGAGTTATTTTGAAATATCCTTTAAATTCCAATGAGATGAATTCAAACATTTTTAGTGATTTCTTCATTTTTTATTTATTTTTATTTATTTATTTTTTTTACTTTAAATTTTTATTATGGTAAGAACACTTAACAAGAGATCTAGCCTTTTAAATTTTGAAGCAATTTTTAAGTCAGCCGTACAGTTCTTTTTTTTAACATCTTTATTGGAGTCCTGTTTTTTAAATTTTGTTATGGATTTCTACCTTACATAATTTGATGTCACTGAACAAAACCTTTATGTTCCTAAATATTTTGGGAGTGAAGAGGAAGTGACCTCAATGACTTTTTTCTTTTTTAACAAATTGTTTACTCAGTCATTTTATATTTTTTATTTATTTATTTTTTGGCTGTGCTGTGTAGCATACGGGATCTTAGTTCCCCGACCAAGGATTGAACCCGTACCCCCTGCATTGGGGGCACAAAGTTTTATCCACTGGACCACCAGGGAAGTCCCCTCATTGACCTTTCATTCATTCTTCTGTGCTAAGCAGTGTGTTAACGTCCAGCAGTAAATACCATAGCACAGTTGCTGCCATTATGGGGCTATCAGCACAGACGGGCACAGAGATCATAAAGAAGCAGGCAATAATATCAACATTTAATGTATTTTCTTAAACAATACTCCATGTAAGATTGAGGTGTTCTGTTATCACATGAGGTGTATTGCTCACATGAATTAATAGCACAGTCATATAGAACATTTATTGATGAGTGACAGCTGAGATTTACTGGATTACAACCAAGTTTTCTCCTGTGCAACCCCAAGAAGGGTTGTTACTATATAAATTCTGCTTGGGTTGAGAACAAGGTCAGTTTTTAACTCTTTAAGTACTGTCCTACATCTTAATATCACCCCAGATTCATTCATTATAACCAGAAGGAGGACTCATAACCATGACTGCCTTCATCAGCTCCCCCTGGCCTTGAAAGTGAAGAAAAAATTAGGCAATTATTGGATGGGCAGAAGAGAGATGGTAATGTGAGAATATCCATTGTCCTTTAGTAGTATCTGCTAATGCTTCGTCTCCACCTAATATGTTTCCTGATGGAGACGGCTTAGACCAGGTGGGCTCCATGTGGGACTGAACCAGTCTGCACTCTCGATCATAAATTGGGGAAGAAGAGTAGAATCAAGTCGTCATCCCTCACTACAAACACATCTTCTGTAATGATCACTAAAGAGCAAACCTCTATAGCCTCTAGAGAGACACTTTCAAAACGCAGACCTTTCTCCTACTTAAGTCTTTTTTCCAGGCTTTTGCTGGTTATTCTTTGCTGAGGGGAAAAAAGCCTTTCCTTATGGTTGTCTTTAGATATCTGATCTCTCACTGATATTGCCAAGAAATGATAAAGGAAGATGAAAACACCACTTATGAAAATTTGAAGAATGAGACCAAGGTCATCCTTTCAAGGAGTCTTTCATCCTCAAGGACATTCATGTCCAAGTCTGGACTGCCCAGTGTCCGTCACCCAGACGTGCATTCCTGATGTGCTGGACCAGGCATCCTCACTGCCCTCACTTCTACTGGGACCCCCTCAGGAACCTTCAAAGGCAGCAGCACTGTTAGGCTGCCAGCTGCCAGCCCAATTCCTATTTTTTTTATATTTGCTGAAACTTGCTTAATGACCTAGTATATGATCAAATTTTGTTCATGTGCATTCTCTAAACATTGGGAATATCCTACATGCCAATTATATCAAGTTTATAAATTGTGTTGTACACATCTTCTAAAGTTTTAGTGAACTTTGGTCAGAATGTTCTATCAATTTCTGCAAGAGGAGTATTAAAATTTCCAACAGTTGTCCATTTCTCCTTACTAGTCTGTCAAATTCTGCTTCTTATTTTTGAAGCATTTTGGTAGGTAAATAAAAGATCAGGATTGTTACATTATCTTGGTAAAATGAACCTTCCATCGTCATATGGTAACCCTCTCTATCCTTAGTAATACTTCTTCCCTGATACCAACATAATGAAACCTGCATTTCAATTTGCTGAATATTTCCCAGACACATTCTTTTCTATCCTTTTAATTTCAACCTTTCTGCATCCTCATGTTTTAGGTCTGTCTCTTGTAAACATCATTTTTATTTTTGAAATCTATTTGACAGTGTTTGGCTTTTATCTGAAGAGTTAAGTCTGTTTACATATGTTAAATTTCTTTCTACTTTCAATTTGTGTTTTCTCTTTGATTTTTTTTCTAGGTTTCCTGTTCTCCTTTGCTTCCTTCTTTTAAAATGATTGACATCTTCTCCCACTTTTATTCCAATTACACCTACTCTCAGTTTACCTGCTGCTGTTGTTCAGTTATTTAGCATTTTCTCACTTTTAATACTACACAGTAGAGTGAGAATTATTACTTTATACCATAATTTTGAAAGATTTAACCACATGTTTACCATTTTTCTATAGTCACCACTCCCTGTTGCATCTTAAACCCTTCATCAGGGATTTTTCATCTCCCTTAAGCACATCCTTTTGTAGGTGGTTAACACTCTTTATCTTTGTTTAAAAATGTCTTTATTTCACCCTTCTTGAAAGATAATTTCTCTGAATTTATAATTCAAATTTGTTTTCTCTTGGAATTTTAAAGCTATTATTCCACTGCATTCTTGTTTCTATGGTTGCCGTTGAGATGTCAACTGAAAGCCTAATTTTTACTCCTTTATATGTAAACTGTCCTTTCTCTTTGGTAGCTTTTAAGACTTTGCTTTTGTTCTGCACTTTTACCACTACAATAGCCAACATGCAAGAGAGCCTAAATGATCCCCTTGTCCTGGTATTCAGAGGTGTCCTCTCTCAAATCAGGGCTGGCCCCGTGTGGCCGACAGAGCACAGTGGAAGCACCAGTGTGGGACTGAGAGTAAGTCTTAGAAGGCAGTGTAGATATTCCTCGGTCTCTTGAATGACTCATTCTGAGGGAAGCCAAGCCGCCACGCCATGAGGACGTTCAACCCGGAAAGAGACTCATATGGAAAAGCATTAAGACCACCAACTAACAGCCAGCATCAGTTTGCCAGCCAGAGGGGTGAGTCACCTTGAATGTGGATCTGCAGCCCTAGCCAACACTTGACAGAACTTCCTGAGAGACCCTGAGTCAGAACCAACCAATCGAACTACTCCCAAACCTCTGACCCACAGAAACTGTGAGAGATCGTCCACGATCCTTGTTATTTTAAGCCATTAAATTTTGGAGTGATTTGTTACACAAAGACAGAAGCTACAATAAATACAATTTGTCTCAGTTGGGATTTGTTGGGGTTCCTTTACCTGATGATTGGTATTTTCTATAACTTCTGGAAAATTCTCAGCCATTATTTCTTTAAATACTTTTCTCTCATTCTCTATATTTTTATCTTGGACTCCAATTGAACATTTTAAGAATTTCTCACTCTATTCCCCAAGTTTCCTAATTTCTTTTATTTTCTGTCTTTTTGTGTCTCTATGCTTCATTCTGTGTAAATTAGTTTATCTTTCAATTCACTGATTTTTCTGTTCACTTGTGAATCATCCATTATTTAACCTTTCCATTACATTTTTCAAATTGATGTATAATTTATAAGCAATACAATGCACAGATTTTTGGTGTACAGTTCATTGAATTTTGATGCAGATTATACTCATGTAACCACAACCACCATATATAGTCAAGAGACAGACACTTGCATTATCTCAGAAAGTTCCCTCATGCCCCTTTCCAGTTAAATGCTCCTCCCAGAGGCAACCGTTGCATTAATTTCTACCATCTATTCTACAACAGATGTAATCATAAAGAGGGATAGTCTTCTGTGTCTGCCTTCCTTTTGCTCCACAATTTTTAAACTTCATTCATGTTGTTGCCTGTAGTAATTCATTGCTTTATACTGTTAAGGAGAGTTCCATTGATGAATATACTACTATATGTTTATACATTGAATTGATGATGGGTATTTGGGCTCCTTCTGATATGGGGGCTTTCAGGAAAAAGTTGTTATGAAGATTCTTGTCCAAGAATTTTGAAAACACGATTTCAATTTTCCTGGATAAATAACAAGGAGTGGAATTTCTACTAAGGAGTGGAATTTCTTGTTGTAGAATAGGGGTATGTTTGACTCTATGAGAAACTGACAAATTATTCTTCAAACAGTTTATAATTTTGCTTTCCCACTTGAAATTTAGGCAAGTTTCCTCATCTACACTTGGTATTATCAATCTTTTAAATTATAGCCACTCTAGTGGATGTGAAATGTCACATCTTTGTGGTTTTTATTTGTGTTTCCTAATGACTATTGATATTGTCTATTGATCATGCCTATGTCTTCTCTTGTAAAGTGATTTTTCAAGATCTTTGATCATTTTTAAAAACTGGGTTGTTTGTCTTTTCTTACTGAGTTCTTTATATATTTCTGGACACAAGTCCTTTGTCATGTAATGATATATTGCAAATATTTTCTACTAGTTTATGGCATGGCTATTCATTTTCTTAACAGTATATTCTGATGATGAGAATGTTTTAATTTTGATGAAGTCCAATTATTGTGGACTGCATGTTTGTATCTCCCCTCCCCAAATTTATATGTTGAAACCCTAATCCCCAGTGTGATGGAATTTGGAGGTAAAGCCTTTGGGAGATAATTAGGTCATGAGGGTGAAACCCCCATGATGGAATTAGTACCCTTATAAGAAGAGATAGTAGAGAGCCCTCTCTCTGTGTCTCTCTCCCATGTGAAGAAAAGAGGAGACAGCTCTCTATAAGCCAGGAAGTTGGCCCTGACCAGACACCAGATCAGCCAGCACCTTGACCTTGAACTTTCCAGCTTCTAGAACTAAATAAATTGTTGTTTAAGCCACCTAGTCTATAGTATTTTTGTTATAGTAGCCTGAACTTTTCAAGCTTACTACTAGTGTTCTAAGAAATCTCTGCCTAGCCCATGTTGTGAAGATATTACTCTATGCTTACTTCTGGGTGCTTTATAGGTCCATGATCCATCTTGAATTAATTTTTTTATATGGTGTGTGGTGGGAGTCATGTTCCTTTTTTTGACCATATATATCCAATTGTTTCAGCAATATCTGTTGAGAAGACTAGCCCTTCCATTTTTTCTAAAAAATCAGTTGACTGTGTATGTCTATTTCTGGACTTTATTCTGTTAGATTAAGTAATTTGTCCTTACACCATTAACACACTGCCTTGATTACTATAGCTTTATAGTGAGTCTGACATCACATATTATAAATTCCTCAATTTTGTTCTTCTTTTTTCAAAGTGGTTATTGACTCTTCTAAACTGCATTTCTGTGTAAATTTTAGAATAAACATCTCAGTTTCTAAAAATGGCTGCTCCAATTTTTATTGCATTGGCCTTAAATCTGTAGATCAACTGGACAAGACTGAACATCTTATGAAATACTGAGTTATATGATTTATGAACATAGTGTATTTTACCATTTAGTCATTTTTCTGTCAATAAAACTTTGTAGTTTTCAATGTAGAGGTCTTACACATTTTTACACATTTATTTTATGTTTTGATATTACAAATGGCATTTTAATTTCATTTATAAATATTTACTGCTAGTATATAAAAATTAAATTTTTATTTGTATATTGACTTTGTACCTGTAATTGTGCTTAATTTACTTATTCTGTCCAGAACTTGTTGGTAGATTCTTCATTCTTTTCTACATAAACAATCATGTTGTCTGCAGATAAAGACAGGTAACTTCTTCCTTTCTAATCTTTGGCCTTTCATTGCTTTTTTGTGTTCTATTTCTTTTGCTAAGACCTCTGTTACGATTTTGAAAAAACATAGTGAAAGAAAATAATCTTGTTCATAATCTAAATGGAAAATAGTCAATATTTCACTGTCAGGTATGATGTTAACTAAAGTTTATTCTTCATACCTTATACAATAAAGAGTGCTTTGAAATGAACAGCTGTATTAATATGGATTTCACCCAGTGTGGTTCCCTATTTTCAAGGTTTGAATGTCTATTTCTTGTTGTTCTCCAATGCTTTCACACATTTTTATACATATATTATAATTAACCTGAGCAAGGAGATTAGTCCAATGCAAGCTACTCCACCATTAATGAAAACTTCCATTGAATATTTAATTTCAATTATTATATTCTTAATTTCTTAATAGAAGTTTTATTTGTTATTTTTTTTCTAAACATGTTAGATCCTTTTTGAGATTCTCTGTTCCTTACTCATTTGTTAGTCCCTCTCTTACTTTTAAAAATCTTAGATGTATTTATTTTATATTTTGTATCTGATTACTGCAATATGTGAGACTTTTATGTGCCTGCCAAATAATGTTCCTGGCACCTTTTTTCCTCATGCATATAACATTATTTTTTAATGTGAGCTTATATTCCCTGGAAGTTTATCTCTGGGAGTTCTCTGTATCCTAAGTTGAGAGAACATTCTTCCAGAGAGAATATACATTGATTCGTGGAAACTTGGGCATACTACCAACATGGATCCATTTTCATTTAAATTTTTTCTTGGGGTTCTCCATCCTTGAAGACTCGGCATCCAAAACCCCATGAAGACCAGCCTGTGGCCAAGTATTCTTAGACTCTTTTGTTCCTCTACCAAGAGCCCAATAATGAGAAAAGCATGTTTTCTTGCATGTACTCTGCCTTTAGACATTAGATTTTTCCCCTGTTTTCTTTTTCTCTGAAAGTATAATCTGTATGATTCCTGGCTCTTGACAATGTTCTCTGATTCAACTTTCCACACTGCCCAGGTCCAAAACTTGGTCTCCTGTTCCCAGAAGGTACAGCAATTAAAATAAAACCTCTAGGCCACCTAGGATTGCTGGGTGCCCACAAGACAGCAGCTTCAATGTTTGAGTTCCACCCTTCACTACTGCCCAAGTTTGGTTCTCGGCCTCAGGGAACTCCCAGTGCTGTCTTATAAAGTCAGCCAGGCATATAATACTGCTTTTCATGTTTCCTCCAGTACTTGAGACATTTTGTATAAGAGAATTTCAATATATCTGGTTTGAAATATAGCTAGAAATGGAAATACTCAACATTTACTTTTTAATTTCTAAAGGCTTTAGTTATTACTCTTCATTTAGCTGGTTGTCAAATGAGTTAGCTGATGGATAACAATGGCTAACAAAAGAGATGGTTATGGACGTCTATGCCTATAAATACTGAATATACTACCTGATTTCTTAAAAATAGGTATGAAAAGAAGAAAACAAATATCATACTTTAATGCATATATGTGGAATCTAGACAAATGGTACAGATGAACTTATTTGCAGGGCAGGAACAGAGATGCAGAAGTAGAGAACAGACATGTGGATACAGTGGGGAAGGGGAGGGTGGGACGAATTGGGAGATCAGCATTGACACGTATATACTACCATATGTAAAACAGATAGCTAGTGGGAACCTGCTGTATAGCACAGGGAGCTCAGCTCAGTGCTCTGTGATGACCTAGATGGGTGGGATGGGTGTGGGGTGGGAGGGAGGTCCAAGAGGGAGGGGATATATGTATACGTATAGCTGATTCACTTCATTGTACAGCAGAAACTAACACACCATTGTAAAGTAACTATACTCCAATAAAAAAAATAATTGAATAGAAAAAAAGAATGAATTTAATGGATAATCTACATCCTTCATGATGGCTTTACTTCTAGAATATTCCAAAAGGTTTTTCTAAAGAGCTGTAAGAGGCATACCCAATGAAGGAATTGTGAAGGAGACAAGGGATTAAGGCCTTGTGTTAGTACCTCACCAGTTCCCAAAGCTGTCTTTCATGGATAAAATAAAGCTTGAATGCATCAAAATGTTTCCTGGAAGTCAGCCAGATTTCACATGAAAGGACTTACTTTATTCCTTCACTATGGAGAGAAATCATCTAGCAATTACACATCATGAATTTAATTCCTAAGGTTAAATTGAACACTATAACATGTGGATGATAAAACACATCTCATCAATTGTTAAATATATTAACTGCAAAATGTTTATTTAGCACAGCTTTACACTTTAAATGGTAGCTATTATTATTTCCATATAAAAAAGTTCTGTTATTAGAAACTTCTAATACCTTTGTAAATGTTAAGTTCAGAGATGGTTTAATGTCCTTGAGCTCCTGACAAAAGGGACTCAGGGAAAATTCATCCTGATGACGTTCCCTCCTGAGATCCAAAATGCCTGCTTTCTACTATTATGACTGCCCATTTCTCTTACAGTTTTGCACCAGAAGCAGTTTACATGACTGGTAGTATTTTTTTCTGTTGTGCGACATGCAAGGGGATTCATCTTAGGCATGCTATCCATTACAAAGATGCATGGCAAGGAAAGTCTCTGTCCTCAAGGAAACTACAGTCTTGTGTTCTGATTCTCAACCCTGGTTGTACCTTAGAATCACTCACAAATATTTTTTTAAACTACCAACATTCATATGTGTATCTTTTCCCCCTCTACAGACAGTGGCTGTCTTGGGACAGAAACTATACTATCTTCTTTCCTTATTCCTCATAGCTAATCCCTATATGTAGCAGGAATTTATTAAAACCTACCTGAAATTATATAAAAATGCTAACAAAATCCAATTTTAAAGGCTTTCTATTATTTGAATCCTTAGTAGGAGTCACAAATATGGGTGAAACCTTCAATGCCTAGGCCAAAAAGAATGTACTTGTAGCACAGCTCCCTGTGTTAAGTGTGCTGATTTCAAAGGCCATATCCCCCAGAATGACAATAACAAATGTACCAAAATTAAAAGAGAATTGCAACTGTAACACAGCTTTGTGTTTAGAAATATCTCATACGATACTGTAAGTTGCAGAATTTGTCTTACCAATTTAAGATAGCCCTCAGCATCTAGAATTAAGTTTTCTGGTTTCAGGTCTCTGTAGATAATACCTAGTCGATGCAGGTAATCAAATGCTTCTGTCACACAAGCAACGCAGAACTTGGAGGTGGGTTCATCAAAGCTGCCTCTGCAATGAAATCATTTTCCCTCTTAATACTCTAGACACACATCCTTGTTCTAGATTCTAGGTGTCAATTATTATACAGTAAATTTATGCAATATAAACGTTTTGTATGGCATTAGCACTAAAAAATACTTCATGCTGCCAATGAATTAGACCACTGATTATAAAGAAATTTAGGGGGATACTTGATGCAAACAAGAACCACTTCACTAAAATTAAAGTGTCTACATCCAAACAATTGTTTCTGGCAATCATATATGAACATATAAAATGGAAAGACAAGAAAATAAAACTTTTCAAAGACATCTCTGGCAAACTCTGGGGAAAATGCAACTATTTCAATGGAGCGCTTGAACCAGACTTCTCCATTTGATTGCTTGACTAAAAACGACTCAAGTGACCATTTTCATTTCCTGTTTGTATAGCTTGTAACAATAACCTATGTAGAAACGGGGTCATAACTCTTTCCTATTTAGTGCACCTTGATGATATGAGAGTTGCCCTGTGTCAGCACTGTGTGTAGGTTTACATATTGAATTATTGAAATGTGGTGGTGATTTGCTGCATGGTATAATAGAAGGCTGTGGCTTTGGAACAAGAGAAACTGGTTTTGACTCCTTCTTCTTCCACTAACTGCATCCTTAGGCAAGTTGTTCTGCTGTTCTGAGCCTCAGATCCGTATCTGTAAAATGGGTTTACTACTGACTTAACAAGGCTGTTTTATGGATCAGGTAAAGTGCCTAACACTAGAGTAGGAACTCCCACCTCTAAATAGATTTATATTTTCTAAAACGATTTGCCTATGGAAGCAAAGATGGAAGACGCAAATGCTTCTGCAGGTATCATGCAAGTTTCCTCAACCCTTCCAGGTTTCCCGCATTCAGATCCATCCAACAATATGTTCCCAGTACAACACATGAATCTCTACTCAGATGCTCAAAAGTCTCTTATTACCTAGGTCGGTGATTCTTGACCATGAATGAACATTAGAATTGCCTGAAAGGCAGTTAAAAGTCATTTTCTGGACCCTTTGCAACTGAACCAAATCAAAGCCTTTGGCATTAGGGCCCAGCATTTTTACTTTGTTAAAGCTACCCATGAGACTGTGACGTGAAGCCAGGGCTGAGAATCACTAAGCCAGGGAATGCTGTCTAAATGTTTGGCCTGGCATTAACCTCCACAGCCTAATGCAAAGCCACCTTCCCACCTCCTTTTCTGCTGCCCTTGTCCTCTATTCAAATTCTGCTCTTACTCAGCAAGTTAAGACACTTAATCCTATCCTAATGTTCCTGCGGTTTACCTTCCTCTCTGACTTTCCAAATTTTGTCTTTAGAGTTTAGCTCGAGTCCTTCCTTGACCATCACATTTTTCTATCTTTCCTCTTCTCCAAGCTCACTATCCACAACACTCATTGGACATTTCGTTACAAACTGCCAACTTCTTTGTCATATTTAGTTTTCACGTTAAATAATGAAATGTTTTAGAATTGCACATTACATTATCTCCCAAAACAAAATCTAAACTCATTGGAGGAAAACGTTATACTTTGAGGGGTTAGAACAGTTTACTTTGTTTAGAAAACTCCCACACTGTCTCCTAAGGAGCCTTATACATAGGTGGAGCTTAGTAAATACCTGTGGTTTTGATTGTCTGGAAATCACCCCTTTTGTAAAACTGAATCTTTGCAGACATTTCACTCTGCCTTTCAGTCCGGGCTTCCCCACTCTCCACCCCTTTCATCATCTCTCTTCTCAAGATTCGGAATCAGTAACATCTGGGTTTATACTTACTCTGCCTCATACTAACCATGTGACATGGATGGTTCACACTCTAAGCCTGGGCTTCTTTAATCCCTAATATGAGAATGACAATAACTGCTTTACAGGGTGCCTATTACATGATTATAATGTTAGCTAAGAAAATATCACTATTACTACTTTTTTATCAAGTGATAATACGTTCTTAGACTCATTTCTTAATAATTTTCTTCATGCCTCTTTAAATGATCATGAACATAGCATTTTTTAGATGACACAGGAGGAGACAAAAGTTATTGTTTATTATTCTTTTTCATTACCTGTCTCTTAATATACTCCATAGCTCCCCACCTAAGCAGGCCTCCAGAAGCATGTATACATACTTATTATCCTTGAAAGTGCGATATAATCTGTGAAGATAAAGAAAAGCACAGTTATTATTAGAAACCCAGTTTTAAAACGTCTTCCAAGTTGCTTAAGAGCATCATCAATAATACTTTGGGGGCTTCCCTGGTGGCGCAGTGGTTGAGAGTCCGCCTGCCGATGCAGGGGACACGGGTTCGTGCCCCGGTCCGGGAAGATCCCACACGCCGCGGAGCGGCTGGGCCCGTCAGCCATGGCCGCTGAGCCTGCGAGTCCGGAGCCTCTGCTCCGCAACGGCAGAGGCCACAACAGTGAGAGGCCCGTGTACCAAAAAAAAAAAAAAAAAAAAAAGCATAGATGCTACTCATTATAGAGGCACTTTACATCACCCAGAGATCTCTAAAGCTACACTCCAGGAGCATTAAGACAGGTAGGAAAAAATATGCCTTAACTGGCCTACACCACTAACCCATGAATTCACAAGAGAGCCATGGCCTAGAATAATACATTTCTCTTGCAAACTCTGGCGATAGCTAAAGAAAGCAGTAACTGTAAAGGCGGTGGATCTTCTGGCACCTAGGCACTGTTAGGACCAGCTCCTCAACAACCTAAATACGTCCAGATGCCACTTCTTGTCGAAATTCAACAGCAGCACGTCCCCTGAAGGGTTCTGAATGAATTCTTGCTTCCCAAATTCTGCATTGGGTCTGAGTTAAATAAGCAGTTCAAATTATTGCCACAATAATTTTATATTCACACACACACATACAAACACACACATATACCCCACACGCTTTCCTGAGATTTATCCAAGAATAAAAAAATCTGGACTCTTGACTTCAGATCTCAAACTTCTAACATTTTATGTATCATCGCTGTGACTGGGCTGGAGAATTCAGAGGGAGGCCTTCTCTTCCTCCTCTGTCCTCTTGCATGGAAACACTCAAAAGGAGAGCCTAAGATGCTAAGTTCTGGGAGCGAGATGCTCGCTTACTTCACGATGAAGGGGGAGCACAGCTCTTCCAGGATCCTCTTTTCTGCGTAGACATGCTCCTGCTGTTTCGTGTCCACTATGTGCTTTTTCCTTATACACTTCATTGCAAAAGCAACATTCTCATTTTTTACCTTAACCTAGGGAAGAAGAGAACAAGCCCTCAAAATGAACTTACTAGGAAAGATTTGCAATATCTACGTAAAACATGTTAACTAATGAGAGTTCGAATTCTTTCACATTTAAATAGCATGTAAGCTTTTAACCACTTATCCCTCCGGGAACTGAATTTTATCCAGGTGTACACACTTCCTTTTCACTGTAATTTCCAAAAGAGTTCACATATCTGGAACATGGCTCTAGAATGCTTGTATTGAAACAAGAAAAATACTCTAGTTAGAAGATTGAATGTTTAGAAATCTCTTCAGTTTTGAGTATGTGACATGAAAAACTTTGGCCAGAATTGCCAAAAACTGTTTTTTCTTAATAGTCACTTCTTTGAGTTTCAAAACAAGACATATTAAATCAAGATTCATATCTGCATGATCCAATATAATAGCCACTAGTCGCATAAAGTTAATTTTAAATTGATTAAAATTAAAAATTCAGTTCCTCAGTTGTGTGATCCAAAAACTCTCCAGCCACATATAGCCAGTGGCTACCCTACTGGACACACAGATACTGAACATTTCCATCAGCGCAGAAAGCTCTGTTGGAGACCATGCTCTAGATGGACAAACAGGACTTTCCCTTAAAAGGAAATTTTTAAAATTTAATAAGCATTCAGATAGACTTTTAAAACTCCATTAGCAGACTATATTTGACAAGTAATGAAACTGTGCAGAAATGGTTGCACCCCACATTTTGCTCACAGTTGCCATTAGTGCTGCCTATGACTTTTAAATCAATGGTGGAATTATTGTTTCAATTATTATTATCTAACTATATAAAAAGGAAACCTCAGCATTGTTAATTCAATCCTTTTGCCAAGATCTTGATGAAAAATACAGCAGATGGATCTCTCCCTTATCTCTCCATATGGCAGAAGAAACACTACAAATACTCTTTGGCCTATTAAGAAATCGTTTCTTCCCCCCTTACCCAAGAATTGACTGGGTGTAAAGTTTACTACCCAGAGTCTCCTGGCAGCATTTCAGATCTGCTCACACCCAGGCCACCCATCAGATGGAAGTGTCAGCATAGTTCCCAAGGTTAATGTACAGTGAATTGTTACAAATCTGCTGGGCAAAGAAGGGCTTGGTAATTGCCAAGGGTTCAGAGCCATCTCTACCCAGTAAGGTCACAGATCTCCATTCTACCATTTCCTCAGAGCACTTGATCTGACAGCACCGCTCTGCTACTCTTTGGAAGCTGATTATAAAGCTCAGAGAGGTGGTGATATGGAAGATGCAGCCGAAATCAGGCCATAAGTTCCCAGCTGTCCTGACCAGCACTACAGAAGGCTGCTCTTCAAACATCTCCTTGCATTCAGCTTTTTTTTTTTTTGATAGAAAATTTGGCAACCCAAAAATAGAATAATGAAAGCCAAATACAGACATGGCAGGGGAGTTGTTTAAGAAATGGAGCTATGATATTAAAGATTTCATTTCTATGACACTTTCACTGGACACATTCTTCTTTGCTTTAGCATACAGTTAACATTTTGCTGTTAGGAAACACATTTTATGTTTTGTAGCCTTTGGGTATGGTTACTGGTACATTCTCCAATAACTAACTGCCCTCAAGAAAAAAAAATCACAAAAGGATGTGATGTAAGAGGCTTGAAATTGCAGCTATATTATTATAAGTTACTAGCACAGACCTGCTATTACACAACATAAAGAGTGAAAAGTGTACTTTCTCAATTTCTGTTCAAAGCAATGTTTAGATAGCAATAACAATGCATATATTCCTCTGACATACACTGGAATACAAAACAAAAAATAGTCAAAAGGCTTCTCTCAGATGCTTGAAACGTAAACCCCTTACAAGCTCAACTCTTCCGAACCCACCAACGCCCAGTGTTGCGATAATCTCAAGGTTCTGGAATGGGGATGATGAGGAAAATCTGGCCACTTTCTCCTTCAGCTGAATCATCTCCAAAGAGAGTGCTTTGGACAGCTTCCAGCTAGACATGGATCTCCTGTAGGAGATAAGAGAAACTTTACATACGCTCCCTTTGGCAAGCAGGGGTCACGGCACACATAAATTCCACCCTTACAACAGTCTTATTTCTGCCAGTAATTACTGCCCATAGTTACCATAGAGCTTATCTCAACTCTTATAGGGTCAGATTCAGTTACATCTGGGGAGAAAAACAATAGACTATACAAATAAAAAACAGATATACTCACACACAATAAAAAACAGACAAAAGTCAAACTGAATCAATGAGAGGTAAAAACAGGTGAATTGTGTGGTATTTGAAATACATCTCAATAAAGCTGTTTAAAAAACAAAGAATCAGTGAGAGGAAATAAAAGCAGAAAAGAGAGCCACTTCCTTCGTTGCACATACAGGAGGATTCCACACTGAGAATCTTTGCCATATTTTGCTATTTTTGTCAGATCTTGAAGATTTCTCTGGCTAAACCAGAATAACTGCTTTGTGAAACATGAAAAATACAGTTCATATTTTATGTCTAAGTATTGTTACTTGGAAATACTCAATTCTCTTTTAATTAGAGTTTACTGTTCTGGGTTACGTATTTATAAATTGTTCTCACTACAAAAGGCCTTTGGCATAAAAACTGCAAGTATGCTCCCTGCAAGAAAAAAAAAACAAAAACAAACTTATGCAGTCCTGACTGAATGCTCTAATTTAACTCAAAGGTCAGTCTTCTAGAACTCTTGACTCTTCAATTGTAATGGTACTATCTGGTGAATATATGCTTAAGTATTCATTCTACAAAATGTTTTAGCAAAGGATTTTCAAATAATTTTAATTTTACAAAGTATTGTTTCTATTAAACAAAAAACCATTTTCATCAGTATTACTACATTTAGAACCCAACACACAACGCCATGGGCAACAGCTCCCTTATATTTTGAAATAACCCAGACTCTAGCCCTAGCTCTTTACCTGGAATCAGAATGAATGGGCTACGCTATGCCTTGGTATTCCTGTTTGATTTCCATGGGCAAGAGAGCCTTCCTTTCTGAATTAATGTCCTTTTGAACTAAGTCACCAGTCAATGTAAAGAATCCCTTTCCCAAGGTTTTCTATCAGGAAATTTCTTCCTAACATTACTACCCATCACTGAAAATAAGAAACTATTTATTGACTAAAATAATAGCCATACTATTATTATCCTGGTAGAGGATACCAGGCAAATGGTATCCTCTTTGTGGAAGAACAATTTAAAAGAACTCCCCCAAATTTTCTAATGGCGACACACTAAAAGTTACGCCACAGCAAACCACACCCTTCAGTCCCCTTCTTTATCAACTGCCACATCCGGCTTAGGAAAATATTCCTCCACTTACTTCGCATGTCTTTTTTCATCATCACGATTCAGGTTTGCCACATACCCTTCAAGATATTTTTGGAGTTCTTCAAAAGTCCCGACTGTTTGGTTGAATGTTCTAAATGAATAAAATAAGATAAAATAAAAAGCTCAGCGCTGAGAGTTACCATTGCAACTTGCCATTCTTCTTAAGCTCATAAAAGACTATTTGTATGGTTATTCACAGCTTTGCAAACTGTTTTTCAATAATTTATGTTACATTAAAATTGCTGTCACATGTAGAATAGTTATTGGAAGCTATATAATTGATCCTTTGAGTTTCTGAAGGCAAAGAGGCTATCAATGAGAAGAGACACCATTTCTGTAATCTTCCCCCTTGTGGTTCAGGTTTACCAATATTGTTCTTTTTTTTTTTTTTTTTTAAGAAGACAGTGAAAAGGAAATAGGCTACATGATCTGTTTACTGAATCAACAGGTTACATGGGTTCCAGATTTTTCTAACTTTGCTTAACCAAATTAATTAAGCTATTTATTTTTAAAGTCAAGGATACAATTTATCTCTTCTTTGTCCGTAGATAATACTACTCATTTCACATTCCTTCATAATTAAATCCAAATCGTTTACCTTAACTTAGTAGTTCCCTGTCTGAGGCTGAGCCAGCATCTTCCCGTTACCTCCCTCACCCTCACGGATCACAGGTTACGTGTCCCATCTAATCTGCCTGTCCCTGGTCCCTTATCTCTTGGAATTCTTACATAGGGCACTGCCCATGAGAAAAAAAGAATCCCCTTCCTCACCAAACAAACCTATTTTCTGGATTATCCTTCCAATGCTTCCCGCACCCCACACTTGACAATCTACCTGGATTCGTGATTTTCAGGGTAGTTCTCTTCCCTACTACAAAACAGTATCCTTCTAGAAACCATGCTTTAATCACCTCAGTAAATCTTAAGCTCCTGGACATAAAGAAATGAAAGGAATGAAAATTTACCTCAAAACACCTAAAACTGAAACCAATAAGCCAGAATTCCCCTCATTAGTGTACTGTTGCCACTTACTGCCTGCCTAGCCCTGAAGACCTCTACCCACATTTAACTGACCACCAACTTACACTTACATTATTAAGTATACCTTATGCACTGTGCTGGGTATTTTCCATTTCCCCCTTCAGATCTACTAGGCACTCTTTTCTGCCCTGCTCTGTGGACCGTCCTTTGCTGACTGTACAGTAGTGAGAAACAAAAGAATATTGCCATGCAATTTCAAATTCCCAATGGTTGCAATTTTCAAGTGAAAGGAAATACTTCTTGTACTTTGCTTTTTTTTTTTTTTGGTCTCTTCTATTTTTTTGTTTTTATTTTTTAACATCTTTATTGGAGTATAATTGCTTTACAATGTTGTGTTAGTTTCTGTTGTATAACAAAGTGAATCAGCTATAGGTATACATATATCCCCATATCCCCTCCCTCTTGCGTCTCCCTCCTACCCTCCCTATCCCACTGATTTTATTTATTCTACATGTCACCATTATCTTGCTTGCTATGAAACTAATTGAAGTATTGTTGTAAAGAAATTTGATTTTTTAAATGTGACACTGGTGTCACAGGTCTATAGAAATTCTCCACAAACTAAAGTTTAAACGGCTACAACATTCTAGCTGTAACATTCAAGTATGCATTTTTAAAATGATGAATTAGGAAAGAAGAAATAAAGAGCCATAGGCTTTCAGTCACTATATTTCATTGCAAGGATGGTGTCCTTTATTAAGCCAGCATCTGGATCGCTTCCTGTTATGCCAAGGACTATGTCAAATGCTGGCACAGCAACAGCAGCGAACAAAGTAAATGTTTCTGTCCTCATGAAGAAACAGAAGAGTGGGAAGAGAGATGTTAAATAAAGCAATCAAGTAAAGTGTGAACAATGATGTAAGGGTACTATGGGAGAATTATTACGGGATCTTAATCTAGCTTTATAAGTGATAGCTACAATGATCATATAATTTATCATTCAAACTGAATGTTTTCCAGAGTGAAGGGGAGTGCCAATCATAAACATGTTGGAATAACCAGAACTGTCCCAGGAAATCCAGGATGTAGGTCAACCCAGTCATACCTGATATTCAGTTTCTCTTATGCACAGAATAAATTCATGTAACTTTTAATGTCTCATTGTGTCTAACAGGACAGTACTCTCTATGTTATAAGAATCTCAACTATGCACATGTAAATTAAGCGTTTTAAAATTATAAACTTCCAAATAATTTATAAACTCTATAAAAACCATTGCATCCTTTACATGGATTATGAATCCATGAGATATTGTATAAATATTTGGTTATGTGATTATAATAAAGAAAAGGGGGAGGAGTTCTTCCTTTCTATCCTGTTTTTAGTCCTTGCATTTTGGAGCAATTTGTAAGATTTTACCACACCGCTAATGCTATTTAGTGCATGCATATATTTTTAAGGAACTCATATACAAAACAGTGCATTGTCAGGGCAATACCATATCAATATATTTTCCATTTGAGAGCTGCCACCAAAGATTACCTTCATCTGAACATGATTTGCACTTCCTAGCCCTATGCCTTTGTTTTTAAGGTTTACTTCACCTGGAGAGATTTCCACATTTCCTCTTTGCCTAGAAAACTCCTGTGAATTTTAAGCCCCATTTCCACACTTAAAAAATAAAGTAAAACTTTTCCCACTTCACAGTATTGTGATTGCTTCCCTTCTGAACACATGCTATGGGAGCCAAATGGCATGGTGGAAAGACTGCTGAAAGGCACTGGAAGACCTGGGCAGAAGCCCCTGTTCCATCACAGATGACACTGTTGGGGCAATTCTTTTTTTTTTTTTTTTTTTTGCGGTACGCGGGCCTCTCACTGTCATGGCCTCTCGGCTCCGGACGCACAGGCTCAGCGGCCATGGCTCACGGGCCCAGCTGCTCCGCGGCATGTGGGATCTTCCTGGACCGGGGCACGAACCCGTGTCCCCTGCATCGGCAGGCGGACTCTCAACCACTGCACCACCAGGGAAGCCCGGGGGCAATTCTTTAACTGACCTGGACTTACTTTTTTTTATCTGTAAGGGAAAGATTAAAGTAACTCAAAGTGATACTAAGAATTATTGTCCTATGTGTGGTGATGGATGCTAACTAGACTTATTGTAGTGACCATTTTGCAATGTATCCGTATATTGGATCATTATGTTGTACACCTGACACTAATATAATGTTATGTGTCAATTATACCTCAATTAAAAAATAATAAAGAAAGAAAGAATTGGTAACTTTTTAGGCATGTTATGTTATTGTGGTCATGTATTATAAATAATACTTAGCTTTTAGAGATGCTAGTAAAATTCATAGATGAAATAATTTTATGTTTGGAATTTGCTTGAAAATAGTGTGTAGAAGGCAGGGAGAGGATGGCAAAGTGGTATAGAAAAGGCTTTAATTGATAATTCTTGAGCTTGCATGATGGGGTCCATAATATCATCCTATTTTTTAATATGTTTGAAATTTTCCATAATAAAAAGATTTTGTAAAATATTCCAAAGTTCTTTACAGCTCTAAATCTCTATGATTCTATGTTCAATAAATGTTGTATTCAATTAGCAATCATCTACATACTCTTGTGATACCTATTGTCATTTTACTATTTTTTGTTAATATTTCATATGAGTATACCCTATTTCTTTTGACTATACATGGCTTTTGTCAGACAATGGCCTAGTTTTGGTATATTTGAATTTCCTTTTTTATATCTAGATAGTCAATAAATATTCAACTGATTAATGAGAGATCCAAGGGGTCAGATTCAAATTTGATTTGAAGTGAGTTAAGGACACAAGATGAAATATTCTGAGAAATAACCTCAGACATTTAGAGATTAATATTGACACACATCTTCTGCAAATCACTACAAGCATTAAACTAAAACTTCTCTGGGAATACATCTAGCTAATGAACGTTTTATATTTTGAGAGAGAGAGGTTTCTGACGGCTTAGAGCATTTTAGCAATAAATTATGAAATTGTTCACTACATTGTATGGGGAAAAATCCATGAGAGTACTAATAAGCTCATTTCTCTGTAAGATGCAGAATTTAAACCAGTCTATTGCTGATATTTATGTACAAACTCTGCACACAAAATATTTAGCCTGCCAGCATCTGCCACTGCCGCAGACAGATTCAGATCAGAAGGCCCAGTTCCTTCCCATGAATTTTAATCGAATGTACTCGCAGCTGAGGATTGGCCAGCGTTTCCAAGTGCTGATGAAAGGGAAGACAGATGGGCCCTTGTAGTAACAGAAGGCCAAGTCTTCAAAGGTGGCAGTAGCCTGCATTCTCCGACAACATCGGTATACTCACTCACGATCTATAACCAGGCATGCAACATCATTTTCTTCAGCAATAATGTTAGCTGATCTGACATCTTCACTGCAGATAAAAACAGGAAAGTCAATTTTCTAGTGAGAAATTAAACATCCATTTTTATTAGGGAAATCTGCTACTGGTATGAAACACCGTCACTTAAACCTTCCAAAGATTATGCTTTTTTAAAAAAATCATAATTTATACTCTACCCCTTCCCAAAAAAAGGATTTGAAATGTGTCCTAATAAAGGGCATGCACACAAGGAATACAGAGGAGAAGAAGCTAAATGCGCTAAGAATGTAAAGGAATCAGTGAGTGCAACTGTGCGTGGAATTTCATTCTGCGCTCTGTGTCAGCCCAAATAAGATAGCCCTACTCTGATCAAACAGGAATTGCTAATTAATAAGCAGCCAAAATTGAAATGAACTGATCAAAGAAATTTATAAGAAAAACATTGAAGTAATTAACTCTAACAAACCAGTCAGGAATAAAACCTGAAGAAAGTGTTTTTAGTGTCATATCACCCAGTGAATTAAAGAAATACTAAAATCTTTCATTTCATAGTCTAAGATGTACATTTTCCATTAAAATCTCTGAAATCAGAGCATGCCTTACAATCAACGATGAGTCATAGTGTAATTAATAGCACTGTCTTTCTTTCTCAGGGGTACATAATATAATAGTGCATCTCACAATAATCCCCTTAGATACAATGAATTATAGCATATGATCTAATGATGGTAAATTTAATTACCTAATGAATACCAATGGATCAAGCACCAGGTAAAGTATTTCTTTAGAGACCTTTGTTTATGTTAGTTGTCTCCCTCTATTAGTTACAAACTAAAGACCCTGAAAAGAAGGTACATCCATATAGTACTCAGTGCTCTGAGATTTATTTAAGGTAACTTGGAGCAGCAATCATATTAAGACTGCTCTAAGCAACTTCATCAAAAACAGCATCACAAAAAGTATACTTCTTTCATCTTCCTTTAGCGATGGGACAGAGAAAACGCTGGCAGCCCATCTCTCATTCCAGAGAGGTCCCCCATCCACATAGCTGGCATCCAGAAACCTTCTGACATAACCCACAGTCCCTCCCAAGTTTACAGGATCCTTGCTAGAAGACACTGGTGAAACCTTTCAGCTTGATATGCTTTTGAGTTGGGAGCTGGGTAGTTTACACTCAAATTGCATGTATGTAGATATCTATATGATATGATCTTGGATATGGGTAAACTATTTGCTTTGTTAGTTCAAAAAAAAAAGAGGTATGGCATCCTTTCACTTGACAGTGTCATGATTTTGACTAGGAATATTCTCTGCAAACAGTGCACAAGTATTAGATGTTTACAAATACACATCTGTTTCTTTCATAATAACTGTGTAAGTGCCACGGATTTATTTTTGCACATAAAATGCTGAAAGAACTCCTGGGACTATTTAATGGAAATACATGGAAAATACACAGAATATAAGGAACATTGAGCCACAGTCAGTGGCCCTAAAAAGTGATAGCATAAAAATGCACAAAAATGTAAAAATATTTGTATCCAACTCTCCTCCTCATTGATTTTAGCTTTACATTTTAAATGCTTTGGGGAGTTGTGTCTTTATTAAATATAAATCCCCATGTTTCTCATGGGAAAACACTGTAATTGACTGGTTGCAACATAGAGCACAAATTTTTTCAGATCCAGCATAACCAGACAGCATATTTCCTTTCCAGAGCTATCTTGAGTCTATAGTGCATTTATAAATAATTTCTCTGCACTTTCAAACTTTAATAGTTTTGCTTGAAGGTATGAGAAAAATAATGTGTTAATGTTAAGAACAAATACACTGAAGTCTTGAATAATGGTATTACATGATTGCATTACATGAACAAATTCATATTGTCACAAATAAGCAAACAAAAGAGGACAATTTCCCTGTTATTGAAACAAGTTCATTACCAGCTAGAAAATGGGAAATAAAAATTCAACTTGTCTTTAAATTGTTTACAAAATAGCCATAACTTACTAGGATTAAGTAGTTTAATTTTCTTTAAAAAATAAGAGCTTTATGATTTTTAAAGAATCAAATTTGTCTTCAGGTAATATATGAACACTTTTTCTTTGCTCTGTACTTAATGTAATCCTGACATGTAAATCAGCAGAACTAGGGCTTCACAGACAAAAATTAAAAAGGAAGAAAAATGAGCAGACACACTACTCATTTTTATAAGCATAAATATGAAATAAAAAGCATTTAGTAATAACATAAATTTTAAATTCTTTCTTAATTAATTTCAAGTATTCATTTAAAAACATATGTAACTCCAAAAAAGAGTGTGTTGCTCAAAATTCTAACTTGAATTTTTATAAAGTTATTTATATTTAAGAAAAGTTTTTTTTAGACTTGAAGTTGTTTTCTGAGTTCCAGGAAGCACATAGTGTCTCCTGAGCAATTTGATTAAGCTTTACAAATGTTTCTTCCATAACTTAGATCAACAGTAAATAAACTCATATCTCAAAAGGCCTAAGGTTCAGGTAGAAATGTCAAATACACTATTTTGAGTTGTTTCTAAAGCTTGCAAAATGAGCCAATAAAAATTCTTAAGAAAATATTACCTTTGACATAATGATTTAAAAACACAAAAAATACGTAAAGTCATTATTTGATCATTTCTTAAAGGGTAAAACAGGACAATATTTCAAACCTTGAAAATATAAAAACTCATTCTTATGGGAAAATTTAAAATTTCATGCCTTTAATTTCTTTCTCTTTTAAACTAAAAATTCTAAGAGAAGACCAATTTTATTTTCACTAGTAGACTTAAGACTTTCTAAATTATTTCCCGTGCAGAATTAATATACTTATTTCCTGCTTAACAATGAATATTTTAGAATTCAGTTTAAAAATTTGTTTATTTCCTGGATAATGGCTGCCATTAATTTGGTAGCTCAGTTTGACAACTCTCAGTGGGTAGGTGCACATGCAAAACAACCAAAGAATTATTTAAGTATGGAATATAAATTCATAGATTCACCTGATAAGAGCTTTTTCTCCAAAATATTCTCCTTTCTGCAGAGTTTTTATCAGTTGTGGTTGATCATGGCCCTCGGTACTCTGGGTGACTTTTACCTAAATGATGTCAAATAATTTAAGAAGAGAGAGAGAGAGAAGAAAATAAGGAAAATCTGAACACATATCCATTCAACCAGACCCTCCTGTTCTGTATAAACTTGACCCAATAAGGAAAAATCAAAGGCTTTGCTTTAATTTTGCAGTAGTTATGACAATCTAACTATAGTCACCTCATTTGGATGGACTAGAAAATCCTGTGATTGAACACAATCCACCTTTTATAAGAGGAAGCTTCTCCATCCAAACCTCACGACTCAAAGTTATAATTTTTTACATGAATCCAGTTATTCCTTCCTAAGGATGCTCAAAGCAAATAATAATGGTCCTGTGGGAACTTTATTTTTTCAAAAAGCCAAACGGAGTTGACAAATCAATCACGAATAAGACTGAGTATCAAGAGTTCTAAATCTCATGTCCATGACTGACTTGTTGATTCCTGTGTACCCTCTAAAACTGAATGCAAAATGTGGATATAGAGGAGGGTCCACAACTTTCATGACAGTCCCAGTGCGATCCACAGCCCAGGAAGGTTCAAGAACCCCCGTAGCAGAGCCAAACAAAAACTTCAATATTCCCTTTTGTGGCTAGAATTATTCCAGTTCAACATGGTAAGAAGGACTGCATCATTCTGATTAGAAATTCTGGTTAGCACTTATGGAAATCACAATAAATTTAAAAATTTTTAAATGATAAATGCAATTTGTTTATTAACCAGGATTCTTTCAAAGTATGAGGTCCAGGTTGAGGAGAAATGATAAAAAGTGGTTCTGAGTGTTGAAGAGTTTCTGAAACTATTATGTTAAAATTTTTTTTCCGTCACTGGGGGTCCAGTTCAACCACAAAACCAGTTTACAAAGGGCAGTGTCTGATTCTCTGATGATAAACTCTTCCATGGAAGAAAGAGCATATGTGAAAATCTGACAGTTTATAGACACAGGTGCTCAAGATTTTATCCTTTCCATCAATATTCCACAAATGCTTTTTGTCTCTGAGGAACATTGTAAAGAGTCAAGCTGGGAATAACCGGCAACATGTTATCCACTCAACATCTAGTTAAAAAAAAGATTTGTTGTCTATATTAGCGTAAAATTTTCATCAGCATCTAAATCAACTTGAGCAACTGTGTACGAATTGAAGTTCTGAGCCATATTGTTCTACAGCTTGATGCCTGATCATTCTGTCCTCAATTGTCTAGTTCATTCTCTTCCACCTGTTGTTTGTCTTATCAGTGGGTTGGGGAAATGTTCCAGCCCTTGATCTTAGACCCCTGGGCTGAGAATCACACACTCATTGGATTATTAGAAATAATCCAGTCATTTTATACACAATGAAACGACATCCATAGAAAGCCAAGTGACCTGACTAAGGTCACTAAGAAATTACTAAATCAGCTGGAACCCAAGACAAGTCTCCTGTGGGCCCAAAGCCAGTGCTCAGACTGCCCCCCGCCGCTTCCCCAGGACTCTTCTGAGCAGAAGGTCCTTTAACTGCTCACTGCAGACAGAGGACTTAGGCTGCAATGCAGAACACTGCTGCGTTTATGGCCAACAGATTTGATACGATTCTTTGATTTACTTTAAGTAAGCTTTAACTAATAGTTACCTTTCCTTTTGCTAAAATGAAAAAGGTACTTCCTTCCTCTCCCTCTCTAATAATGTAATCTCCTTTGTCATAGTATTCCTATGGGGACAAGAGAAAAAGAAAAAGTTAGATGCAGCAGAGACGTTCAGATGACACAAATGAAATAGAACTCCTGGTGTCTTAGAAATGAGCATTCCACACCTGTTTCTGTTATTTTTTTGCTTATTGTAATTGTAATCTTCTTAAATATTGTAGTCTTAATCCATAAAAAAGTAAGGAGACTTTTGCTTGTTTATCTGCATTTATGTTTATCTTTCATGGAAAAAAAAATTCACCTGGAATACTGAATTTCAAGCATGGACACTGAAGACACAAAGAAACGAGAGCAAGGCAATTATCACCGATCCGCAGGTGGGCTTCACCCAAATAATCTAAATACAAACGGTTCAGTGATCTGCAACAGTCTGAAACTGTCGCTAGAGTTTAGAAGGAGGACAAATATTATCTAATAAATTGAAAATATTATCCTCAATGGATATGAGGAATATCAGCCTCAATTCCTAATTTCTTTCAGAGCAAAGGTTGGGAAAATTCTACATACACAGTAAGGAGCTCTTTCATATGGATTCTTTCCAAAGATTTATCATCATGAAAGGTTGACATTAGAATTTTTACATGTAAATTCTGTTTTTCAACAAAGTTTAACCTCATGAAATCCTAAACTGTCACTTATTTCTTTGTTTCCCTCATATAGGTGAGTGTAATCAGAGAATTCTTGTCAGGGAAAAGTAATTCTTCCACCTGCCAGACCAAAAAAGTAATTCAGTGTCTTAGAAAATAAAAGATGGATTAAACTTTCCATCCCTACTTTGCTTTAATTTGATATTGGCACAAAGTCATAGAACTAAAATGGATCTCTTAATTATTTATACAAACAAAAATGGGCTTGTTTAATTTTCATAAAAGGCAAAAAGAACAACACAATAGCTCTCTCTTATTTTTATTTTAGACTTGAAAATAAAATCCAAACAAACTAGTTTTGTGTCTGCTATAGTTCAGTATCTTTTTTGGTCATTTACTCTTAAAACATATTTACACTTATGGAATAAACATTACTCCTAATACTAATAAACTTACCTTTTATTTACATAGCACTATGTACATTTTACAAGGCATTCAACATCTCATGGAAGGAAGCAGAATATCTCAGGGGAAAAGGCACTTTGAAGCCACAGAAATCTAGATTCAAATCTCAGTTCTGCTTTGAATTTCACTTTCATCAATCCAGAAAATTCAAATAAGAATATTTATACTCAAAGATTGAGAGAAGATAAGCACATTAGTTTTCTATTGCTGCTGTAACAAATAACCACACACACTTAGTGGCTTGAAACTACCCCCATTTATTATCTGAGTTTCTGTGGGACAGAGAGTCCAGGCACAGTGTGGTTCACCTGAATTTCTCTGTTCAGGGTCTCTCGAGGCTGAAGTCAAGGTGTCAGTAGGGCTGTGTTCCTTTCTGGAGGCTCTGGGGAAAAAATTGCTTTCAAGTGTAATCAGGTTGTTGGCAGAATTCAGTTCCTTGCGGTTGTAGGATAAGGTCCCATTTCCCTGATGGCTGTGAGCTGGGGGCTGCCCCCTTAGCTCCCAGAGACTTCTCTCCTGTCCTTGCACAGAGCCCCTGATATTTCAGAACCAGTAAGGGCACATGAAATTCTTCATACACTTGGAATCTCTCTGACTTCCACTTCTGCTGCATCTCTCTGATTCCAGCCAGAGAAAATTCTCTGCTTTTAAGGGCCCGTGTAATAATACTTGACCCACTTAGATAGTCCAAGATAATCTCTCTTATTTTAAGGTCCCAAACCTTAATTACATCTGCAAAGTTCCTTTTGCCATGTAACATAACGCGTTTATGCATTCCAGGGTTTAGGATGTGGATACTTTGGAGGGGGTCCATTTTTGCCTACCACCATAAGTCAATTAAAGACAATTAATTTTTGATGCATTAAAAGCACCTGAAATGTAGTAAATACTCAATTAATGATTGCCATGTTAAGGGAGAGGCTGAGAACGGTTTGCTTAGATGTTACTTAAATCTTCTGGACCTCAGTTTCCTATTCTGTAAAATTAAGATGGTATGACCTACCACACCTAAGGATGTGTGAGGATTAAGTGAGATAGTCACCTGGTGACTGTTAATTCTTGCGAAAGAGTCTGTGAGCTGGTCATCAATGTCTTCCACAGGTAAACTGCATTCCCCAGCCTCCCTGCTGTTAGCTGTGGCCACGTGGTTAACTTCCAGCTAAAAGGGTCTGAGTAGAAGCAACGTATGCCACTTCCATGCCAGGCCCATGAACCATTCCAGACACATGCCTTCATACTTGTGCCCCATTTGTAACGGCATGTCCCAGAGAAATCCTGGGAGAGGGACCATGTGGAAGATGGCAGAGTAGCCATCAGCTTGGGTTCCTGAAGGATTCTGCATAGCCACCTAGGACCATTCTCCCTGGACTGTTATGTGAGCAAGAAACATGCTTCTGTTCTACCCGGGAAATAATATTTTGAGTTTTTACATCACAAGCTGCTTACTCCAACTCTCTATTTTTTCTCATTATAGCTCTATCACAAACCCTCACTCGATTCAAGTGTGATTTTACCATTCAGATGACTGTGACCCACAAAGGTTAAGTGAGTGACCAGGACACTGCAGTGCAGGGGTCTTCATGATATAGTTAATGCTCAATTCTCTTTACTAGAACTGCTAGTGTCACGGTGGGCGTTCCTGTTTCAGGCGGTCTCAGGCTCTCCTGTTCCTATCTCAATCTCAGTCCCCATTACCCAGACAGAGCAGAAGGAATCTGGAGAATTTCTGAACTGCTTATAGGCTGTTCTTCAGTTATTACACAGCCTCTGGTCTGTGCAGATGTGCAGCTTTCATTTCTGTCAGTCGGATAAGCCAAAAGGCAGAAGCTGGAAATGGAACACTGAGAAAGCGCTTTGTTGTTTCTTAAGGGGCAAGCTTCCTGGTGGTATTTTTCCCAGGGATGAGTCTTTGTCACCCAAAACCATGGGAGGAAGATAAATAATACCTCGCAGTGTGTTGACAGTAACTTCATAGATCAGGAAAGGCTGTGGATGTAGATCAGACCATAAATATATAGTGGTAAGTACTGGCTACGATGCCACACTAGCCAGTGTTTGTCAACTGGGGAGTGCAGCCAGTCTAGCCAGGGTGGTCACCAACACCAAAAAGAGAACTTCAAACAGTGTGGTTTATTGTCCTGTGGTTACATTGCAAAGGGGTCCCTTAGAGGACCAAGAAGCCATAGACCCTACCCTGTAAAGCGATGGTTTTCAAGCAGTTTTTACCCTGACCTACAGTAAGAAACATATTTTATATATACACTCACATACACACATGTGAGCATGCACACACACATTTGTATAAATCTGAAACATATCTGAACAATACTTGTGCTTACTACCCTGATATTTTTTTAAAGTGCTCCTCTAAATTGATTTTATGACCTACTAATGAGTTGTGTCCCACAGTCGGAAAAAGATGATTTAAAAGAAGATATCTAGAAACACTGAGAGTAGGTACTTAGTATATGGCCAAAAGGAAACTTAGGAAATCAATTCCAGGGCAGACTGAGAGATAGAGGTTAAAAGTAAACCATACACTGGAAAAAAAAGAAGAAGAAAACCATACATCAGAAACTGCTAAAGATGGAAAGAGTTTTTCATGTAAAGAAAATGCTCATTCTGTGATAGCTAGCAAAATGATAGATAGAGCCTGAGTGCCTGTAAATAGAATATATGCAACCAGAATTAAAATCTAAGGTGATGGAGGACAAAGACGAAGCAAGCCTATGACTTCCTTAGTTTCCTTAGTGTGCGACTAGAAATCTTCATCACAAAGAAGAATTGATGATACACAGTCAGATGTATGATCACACACATACACACACACACACACACACACACACACACACACCCTACATCATGTGACCATGTTCCTAAGTTGATTGTTTAAAAAACTGTATACATTTATTGGGGTTTGCTACCAGCTATTTTTGTTTGTCCAAGTACAGTAGTTAAAACACCTTAGAAATTTTAAAGCAAACACACCTGGATTAGGTGGACCCTATCAACCATTCCAGCATAATTTTAGCATCTGATTGCTTATTTCCAAGGAACTGGAGCCGACAAAATGAAAATCAACAGAAATTCCTCCATTTGGGTGAGCCAACTGTATAGAATTTTGTAACTGAAACACTGAGACAGCCCGTACAGATGTGACCCAGCACCCCCTTATTTTATAGATGAGGTGACCCTGATGCCCACCCCAATTAACTGACAGCTGTGAGGGACAGAGGCTTGACCATAAACCTTAATCTCCAGACTTTGGACTAGCTAACTTTCTAGGACACCTAGCTGCACCCCCCCTTTAATTAATAGATCCCTAAACTGGCAAAATCCACAATTATCTCAACTTTCTTATGGTTCTAGATGTAACCATTAAAATGGGAAAAACTCTCTGGCTTATGCAAGTGTTAGCAGGAACTATAAGAAAGGAAGACTAGACTTTCAAAAAACGATGAAAAATGGAAAACTTGTGACTAATGAGGCAGACTATGGCAAACCCTAAATATATGTATTCAATTCATAACTTTAAACTTTAAGAATCGTGTTGTTGGGCTTCCCTGGTGGCGCAGTGGTTGAGAGTCCGCCTGCCGATGCAGGGGACACGGGTTTGTGCCCCGGTCCGGGAAGATCCCACATGCCGCATAGCGGCTGGGTCCGTGAGCCATGGCTGCTGGGCCTGCGCGTCCGGTGCCTGTGCTCCGCAATGGGAGAGGCCACAGCAGTGAGAGGCCCACGTACCACAAATTAAAAAAAAAAAAAGAATCGTGTTGTTAAAATGTGGATTTCTGGGTCCCTACCCCAGAGTTCCTGATTCAGTAAGTGTGAGGTAGTACCTGGGAATCTGCCTTTTAATCAGCATCACTGGTGATCTGATTAAGGACAAGGACATTTCACATTCCCTACCCCAGTCCCACTCCCACTAGAGCTCCAGTTTCATGAAAGATGCCATGTCAGAGTGGCAGTGCAGAGGGTCACTGGGTCAAACACTAAATCTCTGTAACAAAGAGTTCCGTAACGTTTCGATCCACCACACAGTCAAATCCCGGGCCTCCCGGATCTCTCACCAAGAGTGGGAACAGAAACTCTTTCCACTCTTGTCTTCCATACTACCCAACTGCCAGGTACAGAAGTCACATTGTCATTTTCATTATCATTAATAGTCACACTGCATTTGGAATCTGTGTCGTGCTTTAGGGTGTTCATTAGTTAACTCTTAAAGCACACCAGTGAATGTGTTGCTACTTTTCCCACCCTCCTTTTCCCATTAGACCACGAGAAGAGGTTTAAAGGCAATGTCTGCCTCCAGAACTGAATACTTTGGGTGATTTATGCTAAAGCAAGAAATGCTGTTGGAACACTGCACATTCAGGCCATGTGGTCTAGGACTTCAACAAACCAAAGTCTTAACAAACACATCAGAACAACTGCTTGGTGACGGGAAATTCTAATACTCCCTCCCCACCCCCTGCACAAAAACTTAAAACCACCCAAAATCAACTCCTAAATAGCATGCCAGATTCAGCCTGTTTTTCTCAAAGATTATGGAGCCAGTTTGTGGGACAGCTGGCCCTGGAACTCAGCAGGTGCTCTGTCATAACTCCAATGCATTAGTGATTGGCTGTGGTCAGGACCCAGTTGATGGGTCATTAGTCCAAGCTATGCTGGTAAATTATGTGCTTTTCTTAGCGCTAAATAGATCCCATTACTCCCTTGTTAATCACTTTCGAATTTGTGAATTTTCACACATTACAGAGACACATTTGTTTGCCAGGTATGAATAAAGAGCCCTTTATAAACCACGCTGCTGTTTGCAAATGCTAATATATAATAAAGCCTTCTAGGGTGTTTTAAAAGATGAGACTTTCAAATTCGAATTGTGTGTTAATTAATACTAGGTTGGAGCCCCCATCTATATATTCTGTAGCTATTGCCTGTGGCTACTATAAATATGTCTAATTTACCATTTATTTTTAATGATACTAAATTTTAATATTTTCTGTCAGCATGGAATTCCCCTCTGGTGAATCTACTCTATTAGTGTTATATTAAAAACAGATTTCCTCGGTTAACAAAAAAATATAGGGCCTCTCCAGCTTTAAAAAAAAACACTCAGAAATTAGGATGAATTATTAATTTGTAACATCTGTGATTGGGTTATATTACACTGAGAAAATCCCAAGAGATGCAGGGCAAGCAGTCCTCTTGAAAATGACTTCATATCTGAACGCTCTGGGGACACAAGGCCAGGCACTGTGTCATCATGGCCTGTCCTTGATAAACTGCTGGATGGGTTCCATGAATTGTAAATGGAAACATTACTGGTGTCACTTACACTTAAGGATAAAATGGTTGGTGCTCCCTTCTCAACAGGTATTAGTTTACATTGTATATTGAGACTGACAGAGGCATGAATCTGTCAACAATCAGTCTTGCAGGGTATTTTTTGTCTGCGACTGAGAATAGCTTTATAAAATCTTAAAGTCTACATCTGACTCCTTTACTATTCCTTACCTCCTTTAAATTCCCGAAAAGCAATTTGGTTTCAATGAAATTTACCGACACACACCAAAAAAAAGTTAGACAGAGGTTATTTACTTTGAATATTAATCTCTGAAGAGGTTTTCATATAATGAAAATTATTAGAATCCAAGGTACATATCATAAAAGCATTATTCACAAAAAGACTTGACTAGTCTTGGACAAGAACCAACCATCGGCGTGATGCCTAATATGAATTTTTGAACACGTTCCAATACGCCATTTTTCCCTAGATGTTAAAATAGGTAAAGTGCTTCTTAAGTACAGGGTTTTTTTGTTTTTTTTTTTTTTTTTTCTTTAAAGTCTTCATAGCCTAGAGTTTTCAAGTATGGAATGTTTCATAGCTTGATTCAGAAGTCTGTTCACGAAAGTCCCAATATACCCTTTCTCTACTCCATTACCTAATTATGCATCACTGACTCCTTCATACTACGAAAACTCTGTAAGGGATTGTGATGTTAATTGCAGAAAATCAAATGCCTCTTGAGTGAGGCAGATTAGTTTTATAAAATATACTAAAAAGATTAAAATATGTAAATCAAATGTCACTTTACACATGCAAATCCAATTTTCTTTTATATATTTCAGAAGAGTCCCTGAACCCCACCCCAGCCCCTTAATTCAGTGTGAGTTTTCACAATAGAAAAAGGCTCCTGGTCTCTGTGGACTGGTGATCACCATCTTTTCCTTTTTAATCATTTACAGTGCTAATAATGACTAGATCATATAATCTTTTAATGAAATATAGTTTTTACTTTAAAATTTCTTACCACTTCCAAGCAGTCAATGATCTTGGTTAATTTATCTTCAGGTAAATTCTTCAGCAAGGATACACTGCAAAATTAAAAAGAAACCTTTATTTAATTATCATCATGAATTAAACTATAAATATACACCTCTACATAGATTCATGCATGCATTTAAAAAATATAATGCATTTTAATTTTTCCAAAGTAAACCTCCAAATATATCACACATAAATAACTGAATTTCAGATACATTGAAAGTATATAATTACATATAACAGCAGACATTTATCACAGGTAAATAAATAAAAATGGTAAGATCCCATGAAAGGAAAAAAATCAAATTTTGTTTCTTTGGAGAAAAAAAAATTACATTTGTTGTCGGCTTACGAAGTGAATCACATCCAGAAATGTGTTCCACATCTCAATATCTCTTTTATTAGCATGGATGAGGACCTCTGCTTCCAGAGGAGAATCAGGTTTTCATGTAAATCCTTGTAATTAAGTAAAGACTGAATCCAGGAGGGAATGTAGGAATTAGCATGGAAATGATCTTGATTATTAGTCATATTGTACTGTCTTTTAAAATTAATGGTAGCCAGAGGCATGTAATAGGAACATTTTTACAGATAATAATAATATACAGAGAATGACAGAATACTGAAATTGTTTGAAAAAAATATAAAAAATTCCACTCAGGGGCTTCCCTGATGGCACAGTGGTTGAGAGTCCGCCTGCCGATGCAGGGGACATGGGTTCATGCCCCGGTTCTGGAGGATCCCACATGCCGTGGAGCGGCTGGGCCCGTGGCCATGGCCACTGAGCCTGCGCGTCCAGAGCCTGTGCTCCGCAACGGGAGAGGCCACAGCAGTGAGAGGCCCGCGTACAGCAAAAAAAAAATTCCACTCAGTATGATTAACCCATCAGTATGATTAAATTGTTCTTTGAGAGAAATTTCTACTTTACCCATTTTCACTCAGGACTGTTGATATAATTTCTATAAGATAGATACTTCTTTCTTACCATCTAAAATTTGACACTCCTAAGGAAAAAATGATGCACCTCCATAAATACATGATTGGATCTGAGTTTTGAAAAGAGAGCTCTAGACTCATTCTTGAACACAAGGACCAGGAGGCATGTAGCCAGGAGCTGGGTCTAAGAATGTCTGCATCTGAATCACTTGTAATTGCAAAACACTGGAACATGCCCAATGGGAGAGCAGATATATGAACTGTGGTCGAGTCAGATAACAGAACTCTACAACAGGAGAAATGACTGCACTAACCAAGTAGATGAACCTTAAAAAATGTATTGAGTGAAAAAACTGACTTGCAAAATAACACCAATTTTGTAAAGTTCAAAAATAGGCTAAACCGGGGCTTCCCTGGTGGCGCAGTGGTTGAGAGTCCGCCTGCCGATGCAGGGGACACGGGTTCGTGCCCCGGTCCGGGAAGATCCCATGTGCCGCGGAGCGGCTGGGCCCGTGAGCCATGGCAGCTGAGCCTGCGCGTTCGGAGCCTGTGCTCCGCAACGGGAGAGGCCAGGGCAGTGAGAGGCCCGCGTACCGCAAAAAAAAAAAAAAAAAAAGGTTAAACCAAGCTACAGGCAGAATAATAAAGAATAGGAAGGTTACGATTACCAAACTTCAGAATACAGACTACTCCAAGGAGAGGAGGTACCCCGAGGAAGGCTAGAAAATGACATAGGGGAACAAATGAGAATGCCAACAACATTGCTAACTTTCTACTTAGGCTGGGCCCGTAGCGTGATGGGGCTCACTTTACTATTATGTCATTAAAACTTACATATGTACTATGTATCCTTTGATACATGTCAGATACTTCATAATAAAAAGATGTAAATGGAAAAGAGCTTACTGTATATTATGAAACGAAGAGAAATGTATTTCTCTAATGTGTCTCCTTATGGATGAAAAGGTAAAAGGGTTAACCAGAACTTCTTTCTATATAGTGGCATATAGAAGAAAAGGGAATACTTTTTGTTCCTTTGGTTTAATTGACTAACACATGCCTGTCATGAAAGTTCTACTTCGGGTCCAAACTGGGCGCTGTAGCGTTAGTGAAAATTCTCTCCTGTAAGCCTATCACCTTTGGGGATTGGTGAGGAAATTGATATGAGAAAAAATCTTTTGTCTGTCTCCCCTCTATGAAGGCAGAGATCAGGTTTATCTTGTTCACCACTGAATCCACAATGTTTACCCCTGGCAATAATGCATGAATGAATGCATGAATGAATGCATGAATGAGATACCAAAAAGAAGAAAAGGAGGGAAGGAACCTGTACTAGTAAATTCTCTGAGCTCCCTCCACTAAGGCAGAACGCACTAGACTCCAAGGGAAAACCTAGTGGCTCAGGTTTTATCTCAAACATGATGCAACCCATGGGCACCGGTTTATTTATGTATCCTTTTTTGGCCCTTGCATAAGTGCAGTTTATTAGCTTTAAATACTGACCTGCATTGCTCAGTTGCTGGATTTTGAGATTACCTATACTCAGGTAGACCCCACAGCATGATGGCTAAGGCACTGATTATCATATAGGTAAGGCACCTTCTTGTCATTACTGCAGCTCTCTTCCAGGAGTCATTATTGTTTCCGGGAAAGTAAATCAGCAAGAGTTCATATGAAAAACCTCAATGCCTGCAATGTTCTACTGATTAACAATGCCTTCATTCAATATTCACTGAGTCCTCACTACACGATAGGCACAGCACAGCCCTAAAATCATTGACTTTGCAGGCTAGTTATGCAAGATAAAGTCACTATACTTAAAAAGAACTTGGAATTTATTTTTGGAAACCACAGGATATTTTATTGTTATTACCACTTATCAAAGGTTACATTTCATTACAGTATGTATTGCAGTTTCAGAGACTGTCAAATCTCCCACAAAAGACACAGAAATAGTTTAAATAAGGAACTTATACTTTCCAAAAAAAAAATGTTTTTAATGTGTAGCTGACCTTTTCAGTTACATAGGTACTTGTTTCTCTGTAATTTGATGCGTCCAAGTTGTTGGGGGTTCAGAACAGTTGACAAAATGTGTATGTTCCAAGGATCCATGTCGTGATAGCAAGCATAATAACATTTTTGGCAAGTTAATTTGATGCAAATAATAGTAATTTGGAAGATGGCGTGGCTATGCCAATGAGAAAAAATGTCTCAGGTAAAGCAAGTAAGGACAGTAAAATCATTTATTTTAATATTATTCTAAGCAAAGCATTATTTTTTGTTATCTACTTCCAAATTATAGGACATCTTTCAAAGTCAACTGAGCAACCCAAGTGAATATTTTAGGATTTTATGCACATTATTCTATACTATGTGCAATGACTCCATCAACACAAGGGCAAAATTAGCAAGAGAAATAAATCAGTGAACAAGGCTAATGGGAATGAAACATAATTCTTCATATATATAGTGTCATTTACTGCCAGAGAATTCTTTTGTTCCTTTGGCTTAATCATATGGAAAATGTTTAAATAAGAAAGATTGTAGTAAAATAATTACTCTGATAAAACCAACATATCCACAATATGGCTATACCACCTTCTGCTCTTTCTGCCACCAACGTGTTATTCTTACCTTCTGAGGAAGTTTCTGTACTCTTCATCTCTGGCTTGAGCTGTCCTTCTCATTATATTCTGGAATACCTCTCGATCTAGTGCCCATGTTTTAACATTGGTAATAGCTTTAGAAAAATCAAGAAAATAATAAAATATTGTTTAGCTCTTAGATTAAGAAAACATTCCAACATGTTAATCAATAAATTTTTCATGTACTCTCATAAAATGATATTTCTTGGACAATGCATTATTTAAGCATGCAAATGGAAGGAAGTAGTGATGTAAAGAGTAGGTAATTTTATAAAATCATTTTTGGCTTTGAAATAAATGATGATTTGAAAGTGAGCAGCAAAAGATTTCCATTCTAATTATGTTTTGCTTAGGATGATATTAAAATTAGTTTGCAATCCCTAATTACACACTACATCATCAGGAGGTATTTTAGATTTGTGCTGTGATACAAAAGAAAGCCAGCCAGCCTGTAGCTAATCCAGAGAGTGAAGAATTCACAAGCAGAGAACTGAGAGTTAAAGATCTCTGCGTGTGAGTCTGTTTTTATGTCTTTTTATGTTGTTTAGACACTGTTGCTAACGGGAGCCAATATATTTTAAGAATCTCTATGGTTACTTTTACATAAAATATATAAAATCATTTTCAAAGAAATTATGCAAGACAGTTTTTGGGACAACGTTTTCATAGGAAAGACATTAAAATCAAGAATAAAACCTAAAAAGGAAGAAGAACAGAAGTAGCAGCTCTAAAAAATCTGTATGAAATTATGGTAGTAAGATATTTTTTAAAGGAGTGATGAGAGCCTACAGAAGAGATCAAAATCAAAATCTCTGGTTTACTAAACTTTAGAGTGAATTAGAATTATTTTGACATTCTTGTTAAAAATAGAGATCCCTGGGCCCCACTGTCAGAGATTATTTGGAGTGGAGCCTCAGAATCTGCATTTTTATCAAATACTGCAACAATGCTGACACACATAACCTTGTCCCAAACTCTGAGAAACACCACATCTAAGTAATTCAGAAGAAAACCTGATATTACCATGAATAAAGTCGATAAAAACAAGAACCCTAAGGAGAAGCAACTGAACTAATCCCAAAAGTCACTCATGAAAACTCTCATTAATTAATTCATATCCTTTTTGATATTTATACACATTTATTGGTTTAATTAAATTTTCTGGTTTGTAATATGGTCAGAACCTTATGGAGAATAGAAAGCAAACATGCTGGATGAGCCAAAGGCAAATGTCTACATAATACAAAATTGAAGTGGCAACGATAGCAAATACTGGAATCAATTCTGTTTAAATCCATACTCATATTTTATATACAGGTATCTGACGGAAAGATCTTTTTAAGCTTGAATCATTTAGACAAGGGCTTCAATATAAATCCTTTTATAAGCATAGCCTTTCTATTAATAAGAGCATATGGGGCACAACGGGAGACAAAAATACTCAGGATGCAACAGTGTCTTAGGTTATCTTTAACGTTGTGTAACAATTTAAAAAATACAGCATTTCATCTCCTGTTACCTTTCACAGAGGCAGTTCTTGTACAGTTGTATAAAATGGCTAGTTCCCCAAACGTTGTCCATATAGGAATGCATGATAGCCATTTCTCCCCTTGGAACACCTCTAGTTGACCCTCTATCAAGTAGAATGTAAGAAAACACAAGTAATCAAAATCCACCTGGATTCCACAAGTTAAAAAAAAACAATCAGAAGGTATACAAAGCATACAGGTAAGATATATTATGATTCTCATTATAATAAAGTGGTTAAGAATGCAGACTGAAGCCCACTCTCTATTAGCTGATTAGCCTGAAGAGTTACCCACTCTGCCTGGGTTCCTCATCAATAATGGGGATAATATTAATAATATTTACTTCATACAGTTGTGAGAAGTAAATAAGTTACTACAGGTAAGATCACAGATCCATGGCTAGCACATAGTAGATGCCATGTAAGTGTTAGCTATTGGGAATTCCCTAGCAGTCCAGTGATTAAGATTCTGCGCTTCCACTGCAGGCGGGCACAGGTTCTATCCCTGGTCGGGGAACTAACATCCCGCATGCTGTGCAGTGCAGCCAAAAAAAACCCACAAAAAACAAAAACAAACAAACGAAATCCCATATTATTATTATTGTGATTGTTACAAAGCTCTTTCCTGAAGCAGTGGATGGCAAGTGGTTCATTTAAAATTCATTCTACCCCATGAAAAATGTAGCACATGAAACTACTTCTCTTGCACAAGGAACACAACAATCACTGTACGTCTTGAAAACACAGCACAGGTGTTCACACTGGCGGAAGGACTAACTTGTCATAACTGAGAAGTATGCTGGCCCTGGAGTCAGGCCGCCTGGCTCTGACTAGTCTTTGGCCATGTGACCTTGGGTACGTTACTTCACCGTGCCTTGCTTGTTGCCTGACCCCTCATTCATTGAAATGCATTAATAAATGAAGTCACTAAGAAGAGAATTAAAAGACAAGCCACAGGGCTTCCCTGGTGGCGCAGTGGTTGAGAGTCCGCCTGCCGATGCAGGGGACACGGGTTCGTGCCCCGGTATGGGAAGATCCCACATGCCGCGGAGCGGCTGTGCCCGTGAGCCATGGCCGCTGAGCCTGCGCATCCGGAGCCTGTGCTCCGCAATGGGAGAGGCCACAACAGTGAGAGGCCCACGTACCGCAAAAAACAAAAACAAAAACAAAAAAACTGTAGCTTGCTGGTGAGTGATGCTGATAACAGGAGAGGCTGTGGATGTGGGGAGGCAGGGGTATCTGGGAAATCTCTGTTCCACCCTATCGATTTTGCTGTAAACCTAAAACTGCTCTAAAAATTAAATTCATAAAAAAGAAAAAGAAGAGTGCTTGACACCAATCTTTGGCTAAGCAGAGTTTGGGGGAAGGGAGAGGCAACTTCCTCACCATGCTTCTGCTCTGGCAATTCTCTTCTCTTTTCCCTTCAAACAAATGCAAATAAAACCTTAGCTAATCAAAAGCTTTGCAAAAAAAGACCTATATTTTTAGAGGAAGAAAATGGTGGGGTTATTTCTCTTTCCCTTGAAGAACTGGTCTTTCCTTCTCCTAATTCACCACTAAGTAGCTCTGGGTCATCTCCGTCCAACCACTCATTCAGTGCATCTGATATGAATACCTATGCTGTGCCAGGAACTAGCCCAGGTGAAAGAAAGACAGGGTAGACAAAACAGAAAAAATATTTATCCTGTTAGAACTTATATTCTAGTAAGAAATAAATTCTGTTTTGGCTCCGAATCTTATATATTAGTTATGCAATTTAATAATTTCTCATTATAACTAAATTCTATTCCATCAAAACTACTTAGCTTCACTGTTGAGTTAGTATCATGGAACTTTATGCATTTCAAGTTTTTTTCTAATTCGTTATGGCACATGGGACTTGAGCAACACTGAACAATTATATGGAATACCAAAACTTTAAGCTAAATATGCTTTTACTATTTGCTATTCTTGCTCTATTTTATAAAGGGGAGATTTTGAATTAACAAACTAATTTGCTCAATCAATTAAATCACACAATTCAATTCTTAGATAACATCATAATTAATTCAAATAAGAAAGCATCCAATTTTCATTTCCATGTGTGCTATAGCCCTGACTTCCATAACTATATTGATACTGACTTCTGTTCAAACCCTTCTCTCCCCAAGCCTTTCATCAGAGTTGCTGGCAAAGAACAAGATGAGCTGACATGAGTTTCTCATCTTTCCTTGCAGGTTTCCTAAATATTGGTTGACTTAATGCCCTATCTTCTCTTGCCAGAATGTTCTAGTGTTGCTAAAGTAGAAGTGAAAGAGCCAAGAGAAAAGTTGAAAGAGGGGGAAATTGCTCTGGGTCACCTGTCCCTAAAACTTGAAGGCTGGCTAAATTAAGACTGTAATTCACTTCTTGGGGAGAATAATTACTTGAGGATGACTATAGTTTTAAGGATGTCTACAAAGACGTATGTGGCAAATAATACACTAATAATTATGCAACTGGCATGTTTAAAGAATCAAAATAGAGAAAACAATCTTTTATACGCTGTCAATAGATGTGTATTAATTTGTTTGGATAGGCAACTTCTGCTCCACACCTAAGGCCTCAAGGAAACAAAGTTAAGCATTGCTTAACTTTGTTTCTTAGTTTCTGTGATTCTTTTTACCCCTCCTTGCTATACAAGGATTTGTCTAAAGTTGCAGGTCACTCACCAGAATGTAACCTCCCATGGGAATCATGTCTTATTCACCTGTGTCTCTCTCAGAACTCAGCACTGGGCTTTGACCATAGTTGGCCATCAATAAAAAATTATAAAGTTTATGGGCTTCCCTGGTGGCACAGTGGTTGAGAGTGCGCCTGCTGATGTAGGGGACGCGGGTGCGTGCCCTGGTCTGGGAGGATCCCACATGCCGCGGAGCGGCTAGGCCCGTGAGCCATGGCCGCTGAGCCTATGCGTCCGGAGCCTGTGCTCCACAACAGGAGAGGCCACAACAGTGAGAGGCCCGTGTACCGCAAAAAAAAAAAAAAAAAAAAATTATAAAGTTTATGAAGCATTGCTTAGATCATCAGGACCTACAGTGCAAAATAAAATGCCACAGCACATCCCAGGTTACCACTACCTCTGAACAAGCCAGTTAACTTTTTTCCCTAAAACTCAAAAATTGGGGTCAATTCAGAATTTGACAGGGCATTCAATAACTGTAAGCCTTGTTCAGATGATTTCTCACTTCTATATCTAAAAAAAAGTTGTTGAATTCCAGTATAAGATTTATGTGTTTGATAAGCATTTGAGAAATAAATCCTTTTCCTATCTAACCATTATAATCTACCCAGCATGGAAGCACGTTCAAGGGATCATGTATGGAGGAAGCCATTTAAATGGTTCTAAAAACACCAGCTTTAACCTTAAGGCATTCCATTTGACTTATCTGTTGGTTAAATGTACCTAAATTGTCTTTTGAAATCATTGGTATATAACGAAAATATTTTACAAAGTCACAAAAATAATTGTTTTCTTTTCCATGGTACAACAATGGAAAAAGGTCAACACAAGCAGCAGTGTTTTGAATACTCTGAAACGCCTTCTTGTATATGTTGAGTGAGTGGCACTGTGATTAAAAGTATGGACTCTCTAATCAGATTGTTTAAATTTGCATTCTACCTCCACCACTAATGAGCTGTGTGGCCTTGGGTAAGTTACTTAACCTCTCTGTGACACAGTCCACATAGTAACATGAAGATAGTAGCACTTGCCTAACAGAGTCGGTGAGTTGAAATGAGATCTTTCTATTAAGTTCTCAGTAGGATGCTGGACATAGAGAAAGCATTCTGTAAATATTAAGTATTAGCAACATGATCAACAAGGTTACTATTCCATGAGCTCAATCTGTTATGTTTTCTACAAATAGAGCAACCAATTTTGCATTTTTATAAATGTTTGCAAAAAATCATTAAACTATAGGCAAATATTTATTATATGTTGACTGGAAAAATCTGTGAAGCCCACCTGCCAGTACAAAGATATGGTTTCCTGGTTCTCCTTGCTTAATAATGTAACTCCCTTGCTGGTAGTTTCTCCCATACATGCATTCCACCATGTCTTTGATCTGCTGAGGATCCAGTCTCTTCAGAAATTGATTTTTATTAAGGGCATCTGTAATGAGCTTCTTCTCACTGGTATAATGGAAAGAAGATGTTGGTTACAATTAGTGAAAACCGTGATTTGCTGTTTAGAGTCACTTCATTTTTATTCTTGATATTACTACCTATGTATTTACAACTTTCCCAGCAAGGAAAAAATTTTTTTCTAGCCCCACCAACACCTGACCCTTAGAACTACCATACTTTACTTGGAAATCCTTTGAAAACAGTTTTGAATATTTTTTTCTGGTAAAATCATTATTAAATCAATTTTATCATCACTCCTAATTGTCATCATCACAAAGGTAGCAACCTTCAAGGTCCCTAGATGCAATACTAATGGACATATGATTTTTAGATGGGAAGCAGGTCTGGTTGGTAGGTAGAAGGTGTACCTAAGGGACTATAACACAGTATTCATTCACTGATGTATACACGCGTGCCTAATTCCTACAGTGCTAGTCCTTTTATATCTTATTTAATCCTCACTACTATCCTGTGAGATGACTATTCCGACTTTATAGATAAGTAGACTAAAAGCTAAGAAGCAACTTATCCTCCCCTAGGATTTAAATCTAAGTCTGAGTCTGAAGTCTGTGCTGCTTCCATTCCATCTGTTGCTCCTTCCGAGGTGGAGAAGTCAGCTCCCTTGGGACTCATAAGGTTTGATCAGACATAGCGGGTGATGGTGATAGTTCAGGTTTGCCTATGTTTTGACTCTTAGTACGTCTAGACTAGACAGCACTTACATTTCCAACCTCCCAGCCTATTCACTCCCCAAATCAGAAGCCCACTTGTTGGTAATCCTAGAACACTCCAGTTTCTTTTGGAAAAGAAGTAGCTCAAAATAATTGCCTAATCTGCATCACCTTAAATTTCTAATGTTCTAATTAGCATAATTTATATGTAGATATCATAGAATTACGAGCTGGAAGAAAAGTTGCCTAAGTCAGAATCTTTGCACAATATATTTGCTTTCACTCAAATTCAGTGTGATTCTTTTAAAATATGGGTATTTTCCTGTATTTTTCATTCAAACTCTCTCCCATACATAGCTTTGCTGTTTAAAAACTTGTGATCTTTTCTACACAGAAAGTGTTGAAGGGAATTCCCTGGTGGTCCAGTGGTTAGGACTCAGGACTCAGCGCTTTCACTGTTGGGGTCTGGGTTCGATCTCTGGTTGGGGAACTAAGATCCCACAAGCCAGGTGGCGCGGCTAAATTAAAAAAAAAAAAAGAAAGTTCTCAAACACAAGGTAAAATTTCATGGAATTAGATAATTTATGATCCTATCTATCAAATCATTAGGCTTCATGAAGGAAACAGAACAAAGTCTTGTACAGAAATTCCTTCTTCCCTACTCCATCAACCTCAGAGCCATCTGAACTCTCTGGGTTCCTTGAGAACTTCCTTCCTCCTTCATCTAATCTATCACTATGTCTTGTCAATTCTCTTTGCAAAATATCACTGTTATCCATTTTAGTTTCCATTTTCAAGGGTCACCAAGTCCAAGAAAAAATCTTAGGTCTGGATAATTTAAACAGCTTCCTTTTTGGTTTTTCAGCTTCTAGCCTCTTCCCCCTGCAGTCCATCCTATACCACACTATCAGATTCACATTGGTAAATTCATCTTGACTTCACCCTGATCTCATTCTTCCTTCATCCACTAAAACCAACAATTCATTCAATTAAGATATACCGAGAAAATACTTTTGCAAGATATTCTTCTCAAGGGTAGAACTGTGAACAATATCATAAAAGTTCCAGATTTCATGAGTCTTTCATGCTAGTGTAACATTCCAGCAAGAGTTTCCTCAATGCCCACATATCCCAATTTCCCAAAATATGTTCCAAGAATCACTGTTCTTTTATAATCAAAAGTTTGCTGAGTTTAAACAATTTTGGAAATTCAGCATGCACAGTTTAAAGGTTCAAAGAAATCTTGCAGTAAACAAATCTGTTTAAACCAATGTTTCCCAAACCTCAGTGTCTTCTTTATTTATTTCTTTTTTTTGGCTTAACTTCTATTAACATTCCATGGAAGTATTATGAAAATCCTTTTGCCATGGAAGACAATCAACTTCCCACCATCTGGATTCCCCATTTCCCACCATATACCTTCACTCTATCCATCTAGCACTTACTCCCTAACACAAATCCTTTGTTACAGATAGACTGGTCTCCTCATTGTCTCCTATGCTTGCCAGCTTTACCTTCAGGCTTGGCACATGTTTTCTCCTTGAATTTAGCTTCCTTTCCCCTCAACCTACCCAAACATTAGACATCTACCAAGAAACCCCTTATGACCTACTCAACTCTACCTGGATACTGTAGCTCACACAATCCTTCTGTTCTACCCTAAACTCCTAGAGTACTCGTTTTCATGTCCATCCAACTCATCAAATTTATCAAGCAAATACTTAAGACATAAAAATTAGTAAAGCATGGCCCATAGCCTCAAAGAGTTCCCAGATCCTCTTAATTTAGTTTAGTCCATAAACACATTGTAATATTCTATTAGAAAAGAGTGCTTAGTACTTCCCTGGTGGCATGGTAGTTAAGAATCCACCTGCCAGTGCAGGAGACATGGGTTCGAGCCCTGGTCTGGGAAGATCCCACATGCCGTGGAACAACTAAGCCCATGCACCACAACTACTGAGCCTGCACTCTAGAGCCCGTGAGCCACAACTACTGAGCCCATGAGCCACAACTACTGAGCCCACGTGCCACAACTACTGAGGCCCGCATGCCTAGAGTCTCTCTGCAACAAGAGAAGCCACCACAATGAGAAGCCCGCACACCACAACAACACTCACCACAACTAGAGAAAAGCCCGTGTGCAGCAATGAAGACCCAACTCAGCCAAATAAATAAATAAATAAATATATTAAAAAAAAAAAGAAAGAAAAGAGTTCTCTCTATGAGGTTTTCTCCAAACTAAATCATAAATACTTAGAGGAGTGGGTCTTGTCTGGAATTTTCTGTTTACAAAGCCGCATACAGCAGTGATTAAGAGTATGAAGTTTGCAACTTCTCCTATAACTATGATATAGGCCAGCTATTATAAGCACAACTCTCCCTGCTCACACAAAACAAGTATAAAAGTTGATTAAAATATATATTTACAAATCTGTTTGACGGCATTGGAGAACTATCAACTTAGCAACAGCTTGATGAATGATGATCAACAAGAAAACATGAATTTGACATTCACCTCTGCTTTTTCCTTCAAGGCATTTATTGATTTGTAGGCAGCATGAAGCAGAGTTTTGGCAGTCTCAAAGGATTGGGAAGACACAGGTCAGTGTTCAAGACACACCATGAAAGAGAATCCTGGTAAACACTCAGAATTTCAGATGGGACATCTAAAGGGCTGTAAACTAGAAGTAAAGACTAACAAAAAACAGGCAAAAAGAGTCCCAAACCAACTTTGAAACTATTCCTATTTTGGCTAAAATTATTTGCCCCTGCTTAACTGCCTGTGAGAAGCAAAGGTGAATATTTTCTGTAGGATGTTCACAAAATCTAGGACTCAAATTTTCTCTATAATTTTTCCATAAGGAGTATCTGGCATGATATCAAAAACTAACAGGCATACCAGGAGAAAAGATCAAATGACTGAAGACCAAGAGGAAAAAAAACAATAGAAACAGACCCACAGTAGATTAAAAAAATTGTATGTATCAAGCACAAACTTTAGTACAACTATAATAGGTTTAAGAAAATCAAGGATAAAATAGAAAATGTCAACAGAGAACATGAACCTTTTTAAAAATCAAGTAGATATTCTAGAATTGAAACATACAATATCTGAAGCTTGGACCTCAATAGATGGGTTTAAAATCTGATAAGACACAGCTGAAAATGATTACAAACTGAATATGGGCAGGTAGAATATATCCAGATGGAAGACTGGAGAAGATCTAGGACAGAAAATAGAACAATAAAAACAAAAACAAAACAAAACACAGGAGACACATATGGCATGATAGAGAAGTTGAGCATATATGTAATCTGGACCACCAAAGAAAGGGAAATAATTGGTCTGAAACAATACATGAAGGTAACATATTCAAGAATTTTCTTAAATCAATGAAAATGTATCAAGCCATAGACAATAAACTCCAAACAAAATATATACATTAAAAATTATTTAGTCCCATCATAGTCAAATTATTGAAATACAAAAAGAAAAATCTATGAAGCAGCTGGAGAAAACAGACATATTACCTTCAAACAACCAACAACAGGACTGACTTACTCTTCAACAGAAATAATGGAAACCAGAAGACAGTGGAATATCTTCAAAGTGCTTCAGAGTGCCTATTCCAATATCTTTACCCAGTGAAAACAGCCTTCAAAAATGAGAGCAAAATGAATATATTTTCAAAATGTTATTCCGTTGGCAACAGACTTAACAGAGAAGGAAAATGATCCTGGATGGAAACTAGTAGATGTTAGAAGAAAGAACGAATGGGAAAAGTAAATATCTGGGTGACTAAAGGAAGCTCATCTTTATAAAAGAGTAATAATAATACCTTGTACAGTTTGAAATATGTGATAAACAAAATGTATGAAAACAATCAGCCAAAACTGCATGGTCAGTAAATGGAGTTAGTTAACATAATTTAAAAGCACTAATCTATATTGGAAATTGAACAAGTTAAGGATGCATGTTACAATTTAGGGTAACCCCTACAAGATTAGACATAGAATGTTTAACTAGAAGAGAAAATGGAATAATAGTATGTATTTAATTAATTCAAGAAAATGGAAAGAAAATAGAGAAAAAGAAACCAAAGAAATGAAACAAATAAGAAACAAATAGTAAGATGTTAATGTTAAACCCAAATATTTTGTATTTACATTAAATATAAATGTAATAAATACCCCAATTAAAAGACCAGATTGTCAGACTGATAAAATAAATAAATAAAAAAGAAAATACCAAGTATATGTTGCTTATAAGAGGTATGCCTTAAAGATAATGATATAGAAAAGTTCAAAGTAAAAAGGCAGAAAAAGATATACTATGTAAACACCAATTACAGGCATACCTCAGAGATATTTTGGGTTCAGTTCCAGATCCCAACAATACAGCAAATATTATAATAAAGTGAGTCACACAAATTTTTTGGTTTCTCAGATGCATATAAAAGTTATGTTTACACTATACTGTAGACTATTAAGTGTGAAATAGCATTATGTCTAAAAAGCAATGTACACTCCTTAATTAAAAAATACTTTTTTGCTAAAAAATGCTAACCATCGTCTGAGCCTTCAGCAAATCATAGTAGTAACATCAAAGATCACTGATCACAGATCACCATAACAAATACAGTAAAAATGGAAAATGTTTAAAATATTGTGAGAATTACAAAAACATGACACAAAGACATGAAGTGAGCAAATGCTGTCAGAAAAATGGGGTGCCTATAGATCTGCTGGACATAGGGTTGACACAAACCTTCAATTTGTAAAAAATGCAATATCTTAAAGTGCAGTAGGGCTTCCCTGGTGGCGCAGCGGTTGAGAGTCTGCCTGCCAATGGTGGCGCAGCGGTTGAGAGTCTGCCTGCCAATGCAGGGGACACGGGTTCGTGTCCCAGTCCGGGAAGATTCCACATGCCGCGGAGCAGCTGGGCCCGTGAGCCATGGCCGCTGAGCCTACGCGTCCAGAGCCTGTGCTCCGCAAGGGGAGAGGCCACAACAGTGAGAGGCCCGCGTACCACAAAAAAAAAAAAAAGTGCAGTAAAGTGAAGCACAACAAAACAAGGTATGCCTGTATAAAGAAAATTTTCCTTGATACAGGAAAGTAGGCTTTAAAGAAAGACATTATTTCTAGAAATGAAGAGGAATATTTTATATTGATATGTTCAGGAAAATACATATATTCTAAATGTGTATCCATCTAGTTAGATACCATCAACTTGACAAAAAACAACTGACAAAATTAAAAGAAGAAATAGACAAATCCACAATAACTTTGAGAGATTTAAAATATCTAAGAAATAATAGAATAAGCAGACAAAAATTAGTTAGAAGATAGAAGATCTAAACTCTTGATTATCAAACTTTACTTAATCTCTTGACCTAATAGCTATTTTAAAGGTTGTATTCAACCAATTCGGAATACACATTCTTTTCAAGTACACGTGGAACCTTCACGAAAACTGACCTTATGGGGACTGTAAATCAAACCTAACAAATTTCACAGGATTGCATAATACAGAGTATATTCTTTGCAAACAATAGAAGCTAAAAATTTAAGCTAGAAATCAATAACAAAATCAGTAACAAAAATAATCAGAAAATCCTCAAATGTTTGAGAACTGAGTAATATATTTCTGAACAGCTCATTGATCAAAGGAAGATTAAATCATAGGGAAGTCAGATAATATTTTGAAATAAATGATAAAAATGTGATTATCAAAACTTGTGGGATGCAGTTAAATCAATACTAAGAGGAAAACTTACAGTATTAAATAGATACATCACAAAAGAAAACAGATTAAAAATGAATGACTAAGTTTCTATCTCAAAGAGCTAGAAAAAGAAAAGCAATTGAGCTCAAAAAAGGGAAAAGGAAATAACAAAATAGAAACAGATAACACAGAAAGAAAAAAGTGCAATGAAGAAGATCAAGAGAGCCCTAAATAGGTTATTTGAAGAGTCAAATAGAACCGAAAAATTCATGGCAAATGGGGGGTTGGGGAGAAAGGATAATTAACAGTGTTGGAAATGAGAAAAGGGACATCACTATAGATATTACAGATAGGAAAAATGAGTGGACAGTATGAATAACTATTTTAAAAATTTAGATTAAATGAAAATTTCCTAGAAAAATATGCATATCAAATCTTATATAAGAAAAAAATAGAAAATTGGATTAGCAATAAAGAAATAAAAACTATCCCACAAAGAAAATTCTAGACCCAGGTGACATTACCATTAAGTTTTCCAGATATTTAAGGATAAAAATTATTATTATTATTATTTTTTCTTTTCTCCTTGAGGTACGTGGGCCTTTCACTGCTGTGGCCTCTCCCGTTGCAGAGCACAGGCTCCGGACGCGCAGGCTCAGCGGCCATGGCTCACGGGCCCAGCCGCTCTGCGGCATGTGGGATCCTCCCGGACGGGGGCATGAACCCGTTTTTCCTGCATCGGCAGGCGGACTCTCAACCACTGCGCCACCAGGGAAGCCCAAGGATAAAAATTATTAATCTTACATAATCTTTTCCAGAAAATAGAAAAAAGAAATTTTTCCCAACTTATTTTAGAGTGTCAGAATAGCCTAATAACAAAAACCCATATTACAACAAAGACAAATTAAAGGTTAATATTCCTAATGAAGATAGGTACAAAAGTCAAAAACAAACAAGTCTAGACCAGATTGAAAATTAATGTAATTAACCACATGAAAAGAATAAGGGAGAAAAATACATAGCAAAATCTTATTGTATGAGGAAAAAGTATTTGATAAAATTAAACACCTGTATATGAGTTTTAAATTTTAAAAAAAAACACTTAGTAAATTAGAAATAGAAGGGAATTTCCTTAATCTGATAAAAAATCTATAAAACAAAACAAAAACAGAAAGTATCATATCACATGTGAAATATTGAAAGCTTTCCGCCAGATATCAGAAATGGGACACTTCAATTCCACCCTGAATAAAAAGTCTGAGCAAACTTAATAAATTGAGAAAAAAAGAAACAAAAGGGAAAAAATATATCAAAGATACAAACACAGTAAAAGAAGAAATAAAATTGTCATTCTTTCCAAAAGACATGGTTATGTAAATTGAAAACTCAAAAGAATGGACAGGGTAAAACCATCAAAATTAATAGGTGATTTCAATAATCTCACTGGATTCAAGGTCAGTAAACAAACTCAATCGTATTTCTATATCTCAGTATCAAAGTGAAAATGCTAATTTTTAAATGACATCATTTTAAAAAGATCAACTATATAAGATTATATATAACAAAAATGTGTAAAACCTCTACAAACAATATTACAAAATATTAAAAGAAATGAAAGAATAGCTAAATAAATGGAGGCATATAGCAGAGTCATGAATGAGAAGACAATTTTTTAATGATGTCAATTCTATTCAAATTGATCAGGTTCAATGAAATCTCAATCGACATTCTAAAAAATTTTTTATGAAAATTGACAAGCTAATTCTAAAATTCTTATAATCATAAGAAGGCCCAAGAATAGCCATCACAACATTGAAGAACAATAACAAAACTAGAAGACTTAAGGTAATGGATATCAAGAATTATTATTGGGAATTCCCCGGCGGTCCAGTGGTTAGGACTCTGCGCTTTCACTGCCGAGAGCCTGGGTTCAATCCCTGGTTGGGGAACTAAGATCCCACAAGCTGCAAGGCGTGGCCAAAAAAAAAAATTATTAATAATCAAAATAATTGAGAGACTATACTCTTGGCACAAGGAGGCACAAAAAAGACCTTTGGACCTGAATAGAAAGAACTAAAACCCACTTAAACATATATAGATACTTGATTTATGACAACGGTTGTACTACAGAGATACAGAGGGAAAGCAGACATCAATGGAAAACACATAAATTAAAAAGTGTTCACCCTGTTAATTATCAAGGAAAAGAAAGTCAAAACCACAATGAGATACCACAACATAAACATACCCACCAGAATGGCTAAAATGAAAAAGACTGACAGTGCTAAATGCTGGTGAGGATGGAGAGTAGAAATACTCATACACTGTTGGTGGGGGGTATATATTTGTCCAGCCATTTTGGAAAACTATTTGGCAATCTATATTAAATGTGAACTTAGGGACTTCCCTGGTGGCACAGTGGTTGGGAATCCGCCTGCCAATGCAGGGGACATGGGTTCAATCCCTGGTCTGGGAAGATCCCACATGCCGTGGAGCAACTAAGCCCATGTGCCCCAACTATTGAGCCTGTGCTCTAGAGCCCACGAGCCACAACTACTGAGGTCACGTGCCGCAACTACTGAGGCCCACGTGCATAGAGGCCGTGCTCCACAACAAGAGAAGCCACCGCAATGAGAAGCCCGCTCACTGCAACAAAGAGTAGCCCCCACTCGCCTCAACTAGAGAAAGCCCATGCGCAGCAACGAAGACCCCATGCACCCAAAAATAAATAAGTAAAAAACAAATAAATTTATAAAACAAAAATGTGAACTTAGATAAAATGTACCACCCAGCAATTCCATTCCTAGTTATATACCTATCATAAATCATATATAAATCAAAAGTGCAAAAATATTCATGGCAGCATTATTCAAAATTGCTAAACACCAGAATCAACCAAATGTCCATCAACAGTAGAACTGAGAAGTTGTAGCATAGTCACAACAAACACTATAGAGCAACGATAATGAATGAACCATCGCTACACACAATA